>NC_139986.1:2037700-2550200 GCF_963993115.1 Abramis brama | reverse complement strand
CCTGCAAGAAATATTTAGCTCTTTACCTCAATGCATATGAACACAGAGAAGTAACAGGGAATGGAAAGCTTGAATGTTTTTGCATGTGTAGGTGTGACGAAAGCTCACATATGAAGCAGAAGACATGCAACATTTTTAATGTGTGTGATAGTTTCACTCTGACTCGACACTATAAGATACTATGACACCAAAATAAATATTATTCTTATTTACTGGTAGCAAAAATCACACCTGATCCTCTCATACTTAATATCCCGCTTAGAGCAATAAACACACCATGGAAAATCACATCTAATGCAAATGTGTCTTGTACCGTGTGAGTTTACTGCATGTAATATTCTGTGATCTCGCCGATAGAATATTGCATGTCATCTCAGGGAATGACATGCTCAAAGTCCCGGGACCATACATTAATATTCCAAACACATGCTGTAAGAATATGCAAAGAAAGCATCTGCATAACACACGGAGAGAGATGCTCTGGGAGGAGGACCGCTGGAGCGTGGCTTTTAATACTGAGCGCAAATTACAGAGACCTGCAACACAACCTCAGTGCCTTTTAACGTTCAGATGCAGATGTTCAAAGCCTGCACATGTGTTTGAACTGCACAGCCTAATAGAAATATATGATTCTGTCAAGTCGCTCTTGGAACTTGATTGGACAGGTGACAGCTTTCCACCTGACCAATCAGTGTGAGTGGTTTGCTTGTCAAGCTTGGTTTTTCAACTGAGGAATCGAGTCGTTTTTAGAGCAGTGAGGTTTTAAATGGGATCCAAAAAGATTTGGGTTCGAACATCTTTAATTTAGACATTATATTGTAGATGTGGTCTAAGCAAAGGGGTTTTCAAGCAGGGGTCAATTTAAATTGATTTTTTTTTAAAGGTTTATACATCAAACATTGCTCTAATGGCAGGAAGAATACAACTTTATACAATCAATATTTTTAGATAATAATTTGCAATGGCTTTAGTGCATCAACAATATGAAGGCTCATTTTTAAATATGTATTTAATGTATTTTATATTATGTAGCCTATGAATTACATCATTTTAAATAAATGAAGAAAAAAATAGGTCCCTAGCAAAGGGAATCAAGACATTTGGGGGAACTTGGTATAAAAAAGATTGAATCTAGGGAAATATTTTTAAGGAAACCCATTGTAAATTTTGGTCTGTTCTTCACACTTTGAATATAGTCAACAAGTCCATGCCTTTTAGTTCTTCTTGGAGCATGATTCAATATGTTCTCATTGTACGGAAAAGAGCAGTGTGAACATTCTTCAGGATATCTTCTTTTGTCTTCCACGGAAGAAAGAAAGTCACACAAGCTTGGAACGACATGAGGGCCAGGACATTTTTCAGTTAAGTCACATTTCACTCAGACGTGGTCTCATAACCTTTATCTAAACTCAAGGACACAGGTCTCCCTCAGCTGTGATTTGTCCTCGTGCGGATTCCATGAAAACTGATTGACGGCGTCGACAGAAAGCTGCTCACATGCGTGTGAAATGTAATTAGGGGCCCCGGAGCCCACGGGGAGGCGATAGACGTGTATTTCCAGCACTATAGCAGACACGTCTCCTTCATCGTTGGTGTTTAAATGAGAAGGTGCGAGGAGCATCGCTGTCACTCAAGAGTTTCTCCGTTACGTCTCCTCTACGGCCGGCCAGGAGCTGTGAAGGAGAGGAAGAGCAGAGGAGGATTTGCTGGGAAAGACGGCTGAGTGCCGGTTTTTCCGGTTCCATTTCACCACGGGATTTTAGGGGGATTAGAGGGTTGGGTGAATTGGGATGGGAAGTGATGCGCTTGGGCTTCAGGCGAGGATGGCGTGAGAGGTTAAGGAGCAGGAATGGCTGGGATGAGCGGAAGTTTTCTACCATCACTTGCTGAGCTGGACTTTGTCCAGTCAAAAAAATCACAAGAGGCTTAACGGAGGCTAGCTGAGCAATATCCGCCATCCCGCCGCTGCTGACTGCTGTATCCATCAGCACGAGAGAGAGAGAAAGAGAGAGATTATGGAGATGGATTTAGCTAAACTGAGAGCTATCAAAATGATAATTTAGGGAGAGGTTTTCACATAAACCTCAGAGAGGCATATACAAATTCATTTCTGTAAAAAAAAGAAAGAAGACGATGACTCCTGGAGCTAGGAACAAAATAAAACTAATCATCAGGAGCCTTGCGTTAAAAAAGAAATCATTTTCAATAAGCTGTTATTTTCATCATCTTCCATCTTCTCTGATAAATAACCATCTTCACGATATTTGTTCTCTGTCTGAAAATGGCTGGTTATTTCCAGCCTTGTATTTTTAGCAGAGCTGCAGAGATGAGCTCGAGTTTATCCCCGCAATCTCTGATGTGGAAGGAAAATTCCTCTAGAGTTCTTCCAGAGGGATCAACATACGCAGAGACCCGCTCAGATGCGCTTCCAATCTCACAATATGGCGATGAAATGAGAAATTGTCATGTATTAAATAAAGAAATTCCTCCTCGTTCCTCTAATAGTGAGGACTTGTTCGAGGACAATGCAGGCCTGAGGCACACGACTGTCTGGCATCTCGTCCTGAATTAACATCTCTCACGACCAGCTGGCTGTTCAACTCCACCCTATACTGCCATATTTACTAAATATATTTGAAAACATGCATGGAGACCTGGAAAATAGCCCTGCATAATTGATCAGGATCATGTTTCATATTGAAGGGATGATGCAATTTTGTTGGCCAACCCAGAAGTTTGCATCACCCCGGCTCCCTCGACAAAAAGCCAATAGGGTTTTTCTATTGATTTTTGGATTCCATTCCCATTGACTTCCATTGAGCTCAAACTGTAGAACATAGCAATAACAGCAAGGTCATGGGTTTGATTCCCAGGGAATGCATGCACTGACAAAATGCATAGCTATGAGTAGTAGTATCTGGAAAATGTATGAATTTAAGCTGAACGTTATTTTGCCAAGTACAGCGTGTTGCTGGATCAACATCTTAGTTTATCCTGGAGCAACTTTCCAAAACAACAAGTTTACAGTTTATGTCAAGTTTAGGCTTACAGCCAGGGTTAGGTGCCTCTACATCAGTGTTATTTCCCTCGGATTTAGGGTTAGGGTAAGGTTAGGTTTAGGTGTGGGATTACTGTATGGTTAGGACAACATTTTCAGACAAGGATGTTGTTCCAGGATCAACAAAATATGTTGATCCAGAAACAAAATCACAGCATGAATATAATGCATGTGAAGTATCTAAAATAATTCCAACATGTCCATCAGTTTGTAAAACAAACAAAAAAAGATATGAAAAATTAGAGCATAAATGGGGCAAGATATTTCAAAGAGTTTTGTGAAAACATTTATTAATGTGCCATAGAAACGTTGCTCTTGTCAAATGTATGCACATATGTGCCATCGTGAGCTCATATGTTCCTGCGCTGTATGGAAACTGGCACTCTCAGAGATGCTGGTAGTGTATGACTCAGGCATTCAATATTTATTTCACACCTCATCATCTGCGAATTACTCATTCGGATATTTAATGTGAATTTCTGAATTCATTACCAATGTAAAGCTCTTCAGCAGCAGAACTGACTATTCAGCATTATGTCATGTATTTTAAAAAGAACTCTATATGAAGGAATTCATATATGCTACAGTCATGATCAGTGTCATCAGGAATCCAATGACAACATTTCTGTGTTTATTAAATGTGAAGACAGATGAATGAGTTAGCGACTCAATCCAACACTTTGGTGAGGCATTTCAGGGTTGAGATACTAGGGCATTTACATCTGCAGTTTAATTGGATAATGTTCTCTCACACACAAACACAAACTAAATCTTTACTAAGCAACACAAACATTTTTTTGTTATAGAATGGTTAAGGTTTTAGAAAGAAAATTGACTTTTTCGTTCTCTATTGCCAGGCCTTATAATTCCTCCAGCTCGCTCTGTCCTTGAGTCAGAAAGCAAACGCCTGCAGAATTGCTTCACGGTTGGTGACTCCATCTCAGTGAATGGACAGTGAAAATGTGTGTGTGTGTGTGCCTGTGTGTGGATCAGATCCTTTTCGAATTCACTTCTGCAGACTAGTTTACCTTATAGTGAGACAAACCTGCCCGGTAGGTGACTGTCATTGTATTCAGAATAATTCGTCCCTGTGTATCAGTGTGTAAGCACAGATGCATTTATGAGTCTGACATGTGCTATTGCTGCTAAGATTTGCTGAGCTGAACACTGTGTTGGTAACGCAAGCGTATCTTATCTGTCTCTGCAGGTGAGAGGTTCTCACGTCTTCTGAAAAGAGATAGTGTGAAACCATGCACAATACTACAGCAAACTTTTATACAGTGCCACCATTGTCAGTAACGTGTTATGTAAACCAATTTTGGAAGCACTATATTTCACAGTCCTGTTCCTTGTGTACATGCTATACATTTATTATAGTTATTACAATAACTGGGTAATAACTAGGTACTAACCCTGAACCTACCCCTAAACGTAACCTCAATGTACTGTGGTTTATATTAACCAATGCTTTCTTAGGTAATTACACATAAGTGAATGTAGTGTAAAATAAAGTGCACCCCCGATTTTATGTATTAGAAGTGATGAGTAAAATACCATGTTACAACATTCTCATGCTCAATTAAAAACCTGGAAATATCCAGAATTTTTTTGATATGATAAGTCAAGCACATTAATGACATTATAAAAGTCCTGAAAAATGTCTATATTCAATTTATTATTTTCCTACTTTTTTCAGTTCTAAAGTTTCTTCAGCAAGAAATGACTAAATGGTTTTTAAAAAACTGCCTATTACATATTGGCAGATGAATTTATATATTATAAATGAATATATATATATATATATATATATATATATATATATATATATATATAGTTTGTTTTATAAATATATATAACCCATGGTAATGCCGTGCTTTACAGCATCAATAGTAGGCCACCTGAACTCATTACAACATTAACATTCATTGCTTTGTTATTTATTCATTTTTTAAATGCAAATGCAAATAAATCCTCTCCCATCTCTATAACACAGACACATAGGCTAATGCAGGGCACTTGACACCGAGTCTACATTGCAAGTTTGCACACACATCTGCTTTGTCCTTTGTTTCACCTGGTTTCAATAATCTTTATATATATCTGTGTGCCTCTCTCTGACAGACTCTCACTTGAACCATAAAAAGAGGACCATAAAAGTTTTGCTTTTTTTGCTGTGGTTCGTCATTAGGTTGACTTCTCTGATAGCTGATCTCAGCTGTTTCGAGAACTGATGGTCATGAACTATCAATGTGTTTCTTGTCATTTTAAAAACTTAACATAAAGGGAGCAGCACTTGTTTTTACCATGTATCTCAGTTCACTTCAACAAATTAAACCAAATCAGAGATGGATATACTTCACGCTAGTGCTGTCACGATACTGGAATTTCTAACTTTAATACGATATCATGAAAAATATCGATATTTGATACCATTTTACTGCCATACAGATACTTTTATTATTATCTAATAATTCTTTGATAATTTGGGTAAAATAGCTAACACTCAGGATGGCTTTATTTGAAACTAAATTTACAAGAAAAGAGACAAGTAAACAGTCAGTTATAAAATAAGAACAAATAAACAAATTGCAAATGATAGCACAAATAAATACAATAGAATAAAGAGACAAATTAAATAAACACGGCTTTAAGTTCAGGTGGGTCTTACAGAAGTATTAGGCTAAGAAATACTACAGAAATTAAATAAAGTAATCAATTGTAAAATAACACTGGATAGTCTTATTTGTAAAAATTAGTTATTCAGTCCAGAGCAGTGAGTGATTTTCTCTTTGTCGTTTGTTCTTTGATTAACATGACAGACAGTTTTTAGGCTGCTGTCACTTTAAGAGCTTATACACGGATCCAAGATACTGTTACACAACATGCGTTTTCTTTCTTAACTATTTACATTCCAAAACTGACTGTGTTTAACTGAATACTCACCAAGACTGGCATTTTGACAATTTTGTGTGTATTTGACCTTTTAAACGCAATAAGTCATGAAAAATGTGGTACTTGTGAGCTGTTTGAGAGGTGGGTTTATGTGCGAAACCTGTGGGATTGAGTAAAATTATGAGAGGAGGCGGGTTTGTGTCAGTTCGCCATCGGAGAGAAGAGAAGGAGAACTCGCAGCCGCTATCTATGTAGCAATACTGCAGAAAAGGTGTATTGGAACCGTTTCAGATATTTCAATATCGACACGTATTGAAATATAGATATTTTTGACAACACCACTTCACACTTCCATTTTCAGGCTTTAATGAGGTTCAGAAAACAGCTTTTACATCTTCCAAAGGTACCACTATCTGACATCAGTCCACAGCAAAAGCTCTAGTGCGAAAGCACCAGAAGTGTACTATTTATCTCCAATTTACCTTCAATCTTGGTCGATTCCATTGCAAGCAGTGTTTCCGCTTTGGGAGGAGCGCAATAGGATGTTGTTTGGACAGAGTTCAATCCATGTGGTCAGTCTTGGAGAAAGAACAAAACGAATGAAGTCATTTTTGTTAAGGCTGAGACACGCGATGAGGGAAAGAAATGCCTTGATCGTCACCTTCGACTCCTTTCTGGCCCAGACTGAAAAAAGATTCATAACTTCACAGAAGTAAAATGGCAGCGGCTGCAATGATACATCAAACCCGTGACCCTGCGGCCCCTCGTATAGGTCATGTGTAAAGCTCTCTGGACGGCCCTTTGAAAAGCAGGATTGCTGTGTCCATCTATCTCAGAACATGAAAGGCAGACTCAGGGGTTCTGCAGGTGCAGATGTGTCTTGTGCTCAAGGGATTTATGGCTTCAGGAACACCTTACGATCACTGTGGCGTATCAGGAAGGAAATGCTCCGTGAATCATCCTAGCTGGGGTATTCAGAGATGTTTCAGGGTGGTGTGATGCAGGGAGTGAGTCTTTGACTGGCAAGGAGTGCCAGTCACCATTGTGCTCTTGCCCAGACAGCAACATAGTGTCTGCCCAGATCCGGGCCACATCTGGTACATGTGGACTCAACACGTATCAGCTGTGGGCCGGATCTGGGCCGAGTCTATGAGAAAGACTGTCTCCAAGGAGACTGTCCTTGTCCCTGTGATAAAGGTGCATTCACATTTACCATTGCTTAACAACATTGTGTGTGTAAAATCTAGTCATTTCAAAAGGAATCTGCGCAATTGGGAGTTTTGCGAATTCCCCATGTTGATCAACAGAAAGCTGCTTGGTAAGTGACCTCTCTGAGCCTGAATTCCCAGTTCTTTTGGCCACTGAATTTCCATGGCTTTTTCATTGACTATTACAGCCGTTCATAATTGGATATTAATTCTTAATATCAATATTCTTTTTTTTTTTTTTTTTTAATAGTGATTGCACCCAGAAGGAGAAAGATTCAGCCAAATACATTTTGGAGCTGACTAGGGGAACAAATAAATAGAAGAATCTTAAATATCAACATTTTCATCGATTTACAATTCATTTATGTGGTTTTACTGGTTTCCTTGAGTTTTCTAGACCTGGAAATCTTCTCAAATTTTATGACAAATGTCATAAAAACTCTATAATTATTAAACTACTATAGAGTAGGTGAAACAAATATGTGACAAAAGTAGTATGTCCAAATTCACAGTATAAAAGAGATGGCAAAAAGTACCCGGGTCGGATGACCTACTACTTCCAGCCATATTCTGAAGTGTGCATACGATGAATACTGCACTATCCCATGAGGCTACGGGAGAGGATTTTTGGATGACAGGGAAGTGATGCTGATAGTGACAGTAGCCGCGTTTCCATTACCCTTCAAATTGCGCAAACTGAAATTGCGAATTGAAAATACGGCCAGTTTTCATCAGTTTTCACGCTCGCATGAGGTGGTTTTTCAGGCAATTCGAAAAATAAATATTTCGCAAAACTACAATGGAAACAGTTTTTGTGCATTTACAGGTCAGCTGTAGACGACGCAGTGTGTTTGGACAGAATACGAGACAGAGTTCTTTATTAAATCCATATACGACAAAAGAATTACAGGAATACTGAATTCTAAACCTCAAATACAATGCCACAATCAAGACCTTGACGCAGAAATGAGGGAGAAACACCCAGAAACTCCTCACATGTGCCGCTCTCGAGTATAATAAGGGTCGTTCCTTACCAAATAATGCTTGGAAAACACACGTACATCTCCTTCAATTAATAATAATGGCCAGTGCAGTGGCTGGGATATAGTAGCCTACATAAACTTACCAACATCCATTGCCGTGGTTTTTGGAATGATTTTACTTACCGCGAGAGGAAAAAATGAAGTTTTAGTCGCATAACATCGGTTAATGGAAACGCCGTCATTTCGCAATAGTTTTTTGTCGACATTTAGAAAAAATCGCAAAAGTTTTGCGTAAATCTGTAATGGAAACGCGCCTAGTGACAACATGGCGAACACATTCCTACTACATAGAACATACTTTACTTCAACATTCAAAATAAGTACTATTCAAGATTTCAGACACAAGAACATAGTTAGATCGCCATTTACCAGCACTACCTAGCATGGAAGTTCATACTTGTCTGGGAAGGAAGAAACAAATAATATTTTAAAATAGCTATTTTAAATGTCACAAATATCCTACCAAGAAAGAATAGCTGTATTTATTAGTTTACTCCTCTTTCTCTTTTTATTTTCAGCCACCCCACACCCCGTTCGATGCATCTGCCTCTCCTGATAAGGCCGGCAGACGTCACCTTTACAGCATTATTAAAACGTTTCTCCCAGGCAGGATTGAAATGATTATCTCCTTAGGCTGACGGGAGAAAGTTAGCAGATAGCCCAGCTCCATCCCAGGTCTATCTGGACCTTCCCTTTGAAGCCGGGGACAGACTGGCTGGGTGGTTGAAGATTACGCCACTCGCTTAAACCGGCTACAATGAGGGGAGTAAATAAGGCGGGGAGGGAGGAGAAGTGTGGGAGGTGGAGGGAAGAGGCGTCAGACGATAACAGGACTGTCTGCTCCTCCTCTGTCTCTCTTCCTGGGATGGCAGTGTGCTGACTAGGTGCCAGGGACTTACTGTCAAGGAGAAAGAGGGCAGGATCAGTTGCAGGCAGACAGTAGAGGAGAGAGAGACGCTTTTCCAGAGTCTAAGCCTCTCTTTCTCAATCCCTTCGGCACTCCGGGTTCCTTATCACACACATTATGTATGCACAGCATGTGTTGTGTTGTGCTTTGAAAATGAATCTTAAAATATCTGCAACCTGTCTCACCTTATTTGTTTTTTGAATATTCTCAAGAATTTTATTCATGGAGGAAGATTGAACTGTCTTTTTGGCATGAAACAATTGAATTAAGCATGCAAAAACTGGCCCTGTTATCCATGTTTAATTTAGTTAATCTCACATCATTTATTAGACATATTGAGTGCAATGCTCTGAATATTTTAAAAGCAATTATGATTTTAACTGTCGAACGGCCTGGCAAATAAACTTTTAATTCTTGTCTGGGGAAAATTATTTATTTGATTATTTGAGTTTGTGTTTTTAATTGAATTCTTTTTCTCTACAATAGTAATTACTGTCTTATTCAAATTAGTCGGTACCTCTAATAAGGTTGTTGACCTTAAAGTCTGCATGAACAATGAAGCAAGTCGGGCTAACAACCGAATAATTACAAGAGTCATGCCGTGAAGTTTCATTAAAATACATTCTTTCCAGTGTATTGCAAAGTTGGTTATTCTGTCAGGATATGAAAAGGTTCCACATCACTTTATTTAATATTCGGTGGTCAAAATGCAGTCAAAGTTGCATTTTGTGTTGTATTGTGTTGGGGGTTGCAATCATTTCAACAGAGGGGGTATGGCCAATTAATTTTTTTTATTTTTTTATTTAAGCCCCTGCTTTTGGAAATCAATTATAAGTAAGCCTGTCAATGTAATATGCTATTTAAAGGGGCTCTATGTAGAATTCAGAAACCCTTGATATTAGCGACACCGGTGGCCGTTGAGTGAACTGCAGCCGGCAGCTTATTGCTCGTGCTCGCACTCGTGCACATTTAATGAACAAGGGCTCAATATACTCATATACTTCTTTGCTTAGAAGCAAAAACAAGTTGGAAATACCTTTGCAGTGATATACTGTTAACAAAAATCCAGATGCTGTCCACGCTGCTGAGAGCGACGTCTAGGTGAATGTGAATGCTGTTCGCTTTCCTCAGTAACAAAATAAACATACAACAAGAATGAAAGTGGTGAGAAAACAGCAGTTAAGAAAGCATCTGATCATAGAGATGTGGATAAGTTTCACCGGCTCTGCAATTCACTGGCATTATGTCGGCAGATGAGGTAATTAAAATCACACTGTAATAATAGTTTGATTATAAAGTATATGTGACTATATATCTACTGTAGCTATGTGAGACTATAGATTGAATTAATCCCTTAAAGTACAGAATGGCTCTTTCGCCATTATCCTGAACATTCATTAGTGTCAGAGGATGGAAGACAGGCTTTCATTTTGATTTTCCCAGCGAAAACATACCCAGACATCAACATGATGTTGGCCCAGATCAGGCCCACATCTGGTACAGATGTGGCCCGGATCTGGGCCGACACTATGTTGCTGTCTGGGTACAGACAACCTTTTTTGGTACAAACTGTTCACACATTGGCAATAAAAAAGCAATAAATACATATAGCCCCCTTTACATTGATTTTATAACAGAAAAAAATATATATATATTTAAACCAAAATTAACAGGTTTAATTATCCCTTCTGATCTGGTTATAGTATTGGCACTAGAGATATATACTAGCTAGCTTCGAAAATGATTCAAAAATACATTTGGACTCCCGCTGAGAGCTTCAGCTAATGGTTCATCTGTACATCTTGTCACGTCCTCTGATATGGCTTTGGGCAAGCACACACAGACCTGAGACCTCACACACACTGTTATCAAAGAAGAAGAGCTGGCCAAGCGGCTACATCTACATCCATCTTTTTGGCGAGAGAATGGGCTATATCTGCCAGTTTATGAAAATCACGGGCCAGTCATAAGGAGATAGAGATGAACCGGCCTGAAATATAAAGCTGCAACATCCCCACATCTAGCATACACTGGACATAATAGATCCAGCAGTTTGAACCAGCATGAGGTTGAATAAGATTTCCTCTGTGAAAAAGTACACATATTACTGAAATAATTTACTTAGATAATACCTAAGTACCTAAGAATATACCTAAGTGCAAACTGAATGTAAAGTTTTCAATTAAATGCAATTATATTCAAATGTAGTTTAAATATTAAATGCAATTAGCTGAACTTTAGATGTTTTTTTCGATCCACTTAAGTAGGACGCAAATATGTAATTTCATAATTCCTTTGTCTTAAATATAAATTGGAATATAAAGTGTACTGCAGAATGCATTTATTGTTAACTAAAATTAGTTTTGTTTTGTTGTGCGTCGAGGGATATATTCGGTATTGTGAAGGTGACAGTTTCGAATGATGTATTATTTTTTGTATTTTAAAGTATTTTTAGTATTTTAAGTTGTTTCTGCTGTTATTAGGAAAAAAATGCAAGGGTCTTTATGTCATGTGCATATAAGCAAGTTAATACTTCATGTACATGTAAGCTACTTGCAAAGTTACATATAGTCAGCAGAATGTCTGTTGAGGAGCATCAGAATAAAGAGTTAGCAGATATTAATCAGACAGTCTACTAATACTCTTATGACTGCTAGTTGACGTAATTGTAAAGTTACTTATAGTGAGCAGAATGTCTAAAGTGGACCATCAAAACAGAGTGTAACTCAAATTTGTTTTAAATCTAAAAAAATGAATATGTGGAACAAAACTGGACCGAACAAATCAATTGAATAAAATAGAATTGAAATTCACTGTTCACCAAATGTTTGCTACAACTGCCGGCTGCAAAAGGTAAAACTCTGGCACAGAGCCGAACACTATATTTCACTTAAATTTCACCCAAAATCACATTACCTTGTTTCATTGCTCTTGCCCGTTTGACACACACTGTATGAAACAAATCGTCCTATACTAAACCAGAGTGTTCATACATTTTCAATGCTCTCTGATTGCATTATATCGGAGGGCGACAGCAGATTGAATCACGGGCTCAGGGGATTAATTGCAGGTTTTGTAGGTGTCTCAACACTTCCAGACTCCTGTGGTTCGTTCTCTGGAGTGTTGTGCCTCTTATGAAGAGTAATCTCAACAAACACACCACCACAAGACCATCTCTGGGAAAAGCTTTCTTAATATGGACTGTGCCTGTAGGGGCCTGTTGACTCAGCGGGGTTATGATGGAAAGCTTTCAGTTGGATTGATGGTTATTAATTCTGCTGTCCCACAGTTCTTCACTTTTTCCCCTCCGAGTTATTATTTATCTACCATATTTTGTCCCTTTTGGGGGGTTAGATGGGTTTATGGAACATTGTAATGTGTATTCTCTCTAATTCACAGAGTTTATTGCCAAATTTGTTTCTCCCTAAATGGCTGAAAATGCATGGAGCCCATCAGCAATTAAGTTGAGGCAAGGAGGGAAATGGGTTTACGAACTGGCGCTAATGTTTGCCTTAATTTTATAATTTCATTTTGAAGAGCAGACAAAATTGGATTTTGCAGGCAGTTTTTTAATGAAAATGGAGGAAATCAATGTAGGATAAACGACTCTGAGTCATTGGCAACATTTTGAAAAGTGCAGTACGAATTCCATGAATAGATTGAAACACAGTTTCCCGGTGCTCTTCACAAAAGCTCATCAAGTTCTTCACCAGGAAACATCAAGAAACCCATGTACCTTTCACAGTTCATTATCCAATGAAATTCATGTAGAGGTTACATTTTATTACGAATCCACTTTAGACATTCTACTAACTCTAAGTAACTTTGCAACTACATGTCAACTAACTCTCATTTGAGTAGACTGTTCAGGTTAGTATAATAAGTTTACATGTAGTTGTAAAGTTACTTATAGTCAGTATAATGTCTGTTGAGGAGCATCAGAATAAAGAGTTAGCATATATTAAGCAGACACTCTACTAATACTCTAATGAGAGTTAGTTGACATATAATTGCAAAGTTTCTTATAGTGAGTAAAATGTCTAAAGTGGACTATTGAAATAAAGTGATTTTCTAGAATCTATTTTCTCATTTTCTGAAAAACATTTGTGGTGAAATCTTTGAAAATCCCCCACCCATAAAGTAACTGTGATTCTTGTGATATTTAATGTCTTAAAATAACAGTCCCAGTGAGTTATTTGACGACATATTGCACATAATTGCACGAGATCACAAATTCCCATGTTGCATTTTTACGCTGTAAGCTAAATTATCTTATGCATTCCTCAAGACTATTTATAATTATGTTTATGTTTAAATTAAACACTAATCGGCTGCCAAGTACCTTTTCACTGCAAGTCATTTCCAGAAAGTAGGCGGACCTTATTGTCACACTTCTAACAGGAAATAAATAAACAAGCTCATATAGCTAGTGGCAATAATCAGCCGACGAAGGAGCCGATGAGAATCTCAGAGGGCATGATTTATTTAGAGTGTTTACTGCCGGAGGCCCTGGGAGAGGTGAAGACGTGTCGGAAACAAGACACACTCACATGCCCTCGTGCTGGAGGTTTTCTTCACCTGAGCCTGAGATCTGAACGACTCTCTCATGTCCTGAGCCGTCACTGCCAGAGATTGCAGGTTTCTGGATGCGGAAAAGTGACTCGGCAGGTTGTGCTCTGAAATATTTAGGATGTTATTCTTTTGTAAGGAGAACAACAGAACAGAACAAATTCATTGATAATCTATGAGATCGACTGTAGTAAATAAGACAGAATTTTCATTTTTGGGAGATTGTTTCTTTAAATGTTCACTCTAAAAAATGCTGGGTTGTTTCAACCCAAATTTGGGTCAAATATGGACAAACCCAACCGTTGGTTAAAAATTTTTATTTACAAATTTAACCCAAAGGCTGGATTTGTCCATATTTGACCCAAATTTGGGTTGAAACAACCCAGCATTTTTTTGAGTGTACAGTGGTGGTATCACATGGTAACACCACAGTACTTTTATATATACCATGGTACTGAATGATTACCATACTTGTGTAACGCCCTAACAACATGGCACTAATATGGTTTCATGTAAAACAAAACAAAAACCCTAAAAAACAAGTAACTTCTAGAAACATTATTTTTAGCATCAACATGTCCTATAAAAATAGCCTTTTTTTGTTTTGCAGATGTTACGTGTCATAATTTTGGCAATCGCTTCAGGACCTCTTTATGGGACTGTGCCAAGATTCAATCCATTCATTTCCAAAGGTTCAGTCAGTCTCCAGATGATTGATGAATAATCTTCAGAAGTTTCTGGAAGCTCACTATTGATAACATATTACTGAGCCCCAAGTGATGAAGAGCATATTTCATCATGCAAGGAAATGGAATTCTTCAAAAGGAAAAGTCTTCATTTAGTATATGCCAAAGTACTGGGTTTCATTTCCCCTCTGATGCTTAATTTCTGAACCTTTTTTTTTTTTGAAGTGGGTCTTTCATCAGATGTGAACAAAGCTCATTTTGCTGTCAAATTCTTCCTTCTTCTGGAAGGTCTTTGATTCCAATGAATTCCTCTTTGACCGGCATATTTTTTAAAGCCGACCCAAAGAAACCTCTGTGTGCGAAGGGTCATTGAGATTGTGTGCTGTTATTAGCAGAGCACACTGAAGGGTGAATCAGAGTTAATCAAGTGCCAAGAAACTCTTGTTGCCTGCTATCCAGGGTGCATGCTACAGTAAGTAATGGTCCAGGTGACATTAGTGAGCATGAACAAATTTGCTAAAAATAGCCTGGTTTAGTCCTTTATCCAAGTTATACTTCCTCTTTTTCTACCAATAGTAGTCTTCTTAAACCAGAGTTAGAGAACATTATCGTAATACTGTCAAAACAACAAAACACCCCCAAGCTTCACAGTCCTACACCTTTTCATGGGTTTGACTATTCGGTAACATTAGGCAGTTTTGATTTATATGTTTTGCACATTTATATGTTTTATGATCGCGTTAGCTTTATGGCTTGTTTCTGCTTCTTCTTCGCTTGTTTTTGGATCTGGAGATTCTGAACTCTTTCAGAATATGTGCAATAGCGCCCCCTACCGTATAACAGCGAAAACGGGGATTGCCAAAAAATTCCGTCAATGGCGGGGAAAGAGTTAATATATTATATGCAATAATAATCTTCGTCTTATAATCATCCTCATCTGAGACCTTTTAACTAGAAGTAAATATTGAAATGCAATTATGTGTGATTTATTCAATAAATTAATCTGCATATCATGCAATTCATTTTATTCAAATTGAGCTCTAATTATAGCAGTTTAGCCCCAATGATGTTTGTAATCATTAAAAACAACTGATACACATGAAACAACTGAACTGACAGTGTACTTTTAAGTGATCTGCAATCTCTCATGTGCAGCATTTACAAGTTGACCCTTAATTCATTCTGTTGGTTTATAACTCATTATCTAAGATTATGATAGTACACATAAAAAGGAGGTTTGTCATCTGCCCTCTCTCTAAATAAATCATGATCAACTGAGCGTTGGGTGTGCATAAGAGCGGCCTGTTTTATGAGAGGTTGAGGAAATAAATGTATAATTCTCTCTGTGGATGTAACATGCAAGAGCGCTACCTTGCCACCTGCCTTGTCTGGCACCAAACACTCTTCTGCCAATTAAAGAGAAGTAAATGGGGGCAAGCCTCAGGGCATGGTTTGCATAATATCAGCTGCATAAAACACGACCATCTGCTTTTCCAGCCACTTCTTTCCTGTGATTGTAACTTTAATATGCTAATGTTTTAAGAGCACATGTGCGCCTCAATGTGTTCGTGGATGAGTGTGATGGAAAGTGGACTTTGTGAAGCCCATACTGTGATATTACAGCTGTGGTAAATCTGTACATAAAGTTTACAGGTTGGCACCGGTCCACTTCTCTGTCTGATACTCCAGCGTTATCTCATTAGTATGCATAGGTGTTTGTACAAAGGAGGTCTATAATACCTGGAGTGCTTGACTGTTAGCATTCCTCAATGGCACTGGTAAAACAGCTACAGATACTGTAATGAAGTATCTGTAATGCATATGGAAATATTTTTCTGACAACATACAGTCAGAAGAAGTGCAAAAGTTGTACCTTTAGGGGTACAACAGCTTGTCAGCGGTGCAGTAACCTTAAATGGACAACTTTATACTTTATCTTCCACTAAAAGGTGTCCTTTGGTATGCATACCTTAGTGTTGCTACCTTAGAGGAATTATATGTCCCCCTTATGGTATACCATGCACATTTTAGGGGTAAATAAGGTACAAAGTTGTCACTTTAAGGGAACTGCCCCTAGTGACAAGCTGTTGTACCCCTAATGGTACAATTTCTTGACTTAACTGTACATGTCATGAATTCTTTGGGGTTTAGTGTTTTTATTTTATTTTATAGAAGGTTAATTGAAATGTATTATAATATTTACTAAATTAAATTAATAATCACCAGTCAATAAAAAATCATGCAAATAAATAATACATTTTACAAATATCAAATTAGTTAAATTGTATTTAATATTGAATATGTTTAATACAATCACATTTAATATAGTCATGCATTTACAGCTCACACGTATAAAATAATTTAATTGAATGCATAATACACTCCATTACACGAAGAGTGCAAATGACTATGAATGGTAGATTTTGTCCATTAAAAATATAATTTTTTCATTTATTACTGCAAAAAAAAAAAAAAAAGTGTCTATCCAAAAGCACAAAAATCTACATGTGCACTTTACATATGAATAGTTTTGAATATGCATGAAATCACCCTGGTTATTGTGATCACCTTTCCAGAAAAAAAGAACTGTATTTTAAATTCTCTGAATACCTCAAAGCAATTAAACCAATTTAAGATAACAGTGCTTGACTAATTACAGTATTTTATTTCATTAAATCTTGTGGACTTATATTTAGCAGTCACAGAAGCACAAAAGACTTGTCAGAAATACCAATATTTTCCAATATTATCTGAGCACACAGTTCTTCAGCTGCAGTCGTTCTCCCGGGTGTGATCAGTCTCTGGTTTTCCACAGCTCACACACGTTCTCTGAGGAAGTGTTTGCTTTCTCTGGCACTAAGACAAACACAAATTTACACCATTCTGGAGTCCCTGCACTACGGTACGTGGCAACGGGGCCAATCAGCAGGCAGCGAGTTGTAAGAGATGATGGATTAACGGCAAATGGGAAATTAAACAATCCTTCAGGCTGTGAGGACTTCCAGAGATGTCCATCCACAACTGAAGGCCACTGAAGGAGCTGCCCTCATACAAGCAACCCAGCTAACAATGTTTGGTCCCCGGAACATTCTGGGAACATTTTTAAGGTTTGTTTTTGCCAGGAATGTTTTCTTTACGGAAATAGAACATTCTTTTTTAGGTAGGCATAACGTTCTCCTAACTTGCAGCAAACGTTCCTATTTTAATTGGAAGGTTAGTTTATAGTATAACAATAGGCGCGTTTCCATTAAAGATTTGCGCAAAACTTTTGCGATTTTTTTCTAAATGTCGACAAAAAACTATTGCGAAATGACAGTGTTTCCATTAACCGATGTTATGTGACTAAAACATTTTTTCCTCTCGAGATAAGTAAAATCATGCCAATGGACGTTGGTAGGTTTATGTACTATATCCCAGCCACTGCACTGGCCATTATTATTAATGGAAGGAGATGTATGTGTGTTTTCCAAGCATAATGGTAAGGAACGACCCTTATTATACTAAATAAGTAAAACTACCCTTATTATACTTATACTCATATGTGAGCGGTACATATGAGGTGTTTCTGGGTGTTTCTCCCTCATATCTGCTTCGAGGTCTTGATTGTGGCATTTATTTGAGGTTTAGAATCCATTATTCCTGTAATTATTTTGTCTTATATAAATTTAATAAAGAGCTCTGTCTCGTATTCTGTCCAAGCACACCGCGTCATCTACGTCAGCTGACCTGTAAATGCGCAAAAACTGTTTCCATTGCAGTTTTGAGAAACATTTCTTTTTCGAATTGCCTGAAAAAAAACCCTCATGCGAGCGTAAAAAAAAAATTGCGATAAATGGGAGTTTTTGCGAAAATTACATGTTTCCATTAAGCGTATTTTCAATTCGCAATTTCAATTTGCACAATTTGAAGGGTAATGGAAACGCGGCTTGTAAAACCTAAAAATAACCTTGTGGCAAGCAGGGCGGGGTCGAAAGCAGCGGGAGCGTAGCGCCACACCGGTCTCGAGTCCCACGGAGGGACTCCAGAAGGATAAAAGTTGGAGTGACGACAGTGAAAGACGAGAGGACTTTATGTTGTTGTTTTATTATGTCTATATGCAACAGTTGCTTTACGTTTGTTTTATTGTATATGTATATGTTTATTTTATTATTTAAGTTATGTTTAAAGTTTAAAGTCTTGCCTCCTTCTTTCCTTATCAACAAACTTTGTTACAAACCTGTAGGGACATTCTGTATAGGTTCTCTTTAGATTATTATAGAAAGAAAAAAAAACTTCCTGAAACCTTCTTGGAAAGTTAGTTTTTTTGTTTTGTTTTTTTTTTTACAAAAAAAGAACCCACAAACCATATGGGAACGTTAGGGGAACATTCTGTGTTTTCTGAGAATGAATGGGTTTGACACTCCAACTCCATGTGTGCCCAGTCCAGATATTGGCCATGTTGAACATATTAGAAAACCTCCACTGATTTCTATATATACACTTTCAAATAATGATTCTGGCTTCCTTCTAAAATGGTGCCGCATCTTTTTTCTTGTTTGGGTTTGATGGCTTTGGCTTCTAGAGTCATTATGTGGTCTCCATTGGGTTTTGCCTCCACTTGCTCCAAATATCTGGTTTAGAGATCAAGTAAACATGTCAGGGTGTCGATGTCACACGTTATACCTCTAGGCTAACATTACGGCCTACAGAAGCTCACGTGCTTGCTTATTAGCTTGATGCTAATCCCAGTCAGGAGCTCCTAAGGAAGCTAACTCTATTTGAAGCTTGTCTTCAGCGCCTCCACCACAATATTTATTTGCAATTGAGGCTACCACAACAAAGAGCACACCATGAACTGCTTTTTTTTGTAATGGATACCTCTATAATCACAGAGATTAGCTTAGCTACTGTCACAGGGAGCTTTTCAAAGGGATGTTTGTCATGCCTTGCATGCATGATCGCGTAGTGGCTTATCGTCAATATGCAGAGCAAGCAAAATAAGCATCTAGCAGTGCTAAATACTTCCTCTCTGAATAAGCTATGGCTAAAGTTGTGCCATTTTTCACACAGAACCTCTAATGACCAAAGAAAGCGTTCATTTCTGCTGGCAGCTCAATCAGTTTTAATGCGTACAGCGCCTAGAAGCTGGGAGGTGTGTTAAACACATTAAAAGCTTCCCAACGCCTGAAGACTGATTGCGGTCAGAACTGTCAATGCCATCGCCAACTTTTGTTAGGCCACCCGAATCAGTCCTCCCCACTCCGAGTGAGTTTTCCATTATTAGTCGCTATAAAAGCGGCAGGCAGTATTGAAAAGACAGATCAGGCCACATCAGGCCTCAGTCAACTCATTCAGCTCCCATAATTAAGAGCCGTTTGATTTATGACACAGCACGCCACGGAGCAAGACTCTGCGCTTCTGCCAAACATGGGAACATAATATAATTGCAATTTCATTCCAAGATATGCTCTTTATGAACACGAGAAACTCACACAATAGAAATGACTGCTGTCCCCAGGCCAGTGTGGGAGTGTCGTATTTTGTTCCAAGGTAAAGTGCCGTAATTTACGGTTATTGCTATTGAACGTGTCTGAACATCGCCTGTTTTTCTGCTCTTCTCTGCTGAATTGAGTTGCATACTGAATCGAGGATGTGTAAACAAAATGTACACTTGCTTTAACATTTAGATTAGAATTTCAAACAAATGCACTTTTGAACTTTTTATTCATTAAGGAATCTTCAAAAAAAAAAAGTTTTGAAGCAGCACAACTGTTTTCAACATTGAAAAAAAATAGAAATGTTTCTTGAGCAGCAAATCATCATGATTTCTGAAGGATCATGTGACACTGAAGACTGGAGTAATGATGCTGAAAATTCAGCTTTGATCACAGGAATAAATAAGTTAACAATATATTCACATTGAAAACAGCCGTTTTTAAATTGTAATAATATTTTGCAATTTTAATGTTTTACTGTATTCTTGATCCAATACATAAAAGCAGCCTTGGTGAACAGAAGAGACTTCTTATAGCCTATATAAAGTACACATTTCTAGATATAATTCTAATAAGTAACATTAAAGATTAAACTTGATTAAACACTCTTCTTGTCTGTCATTGGTTGACTAAATATATAGTCCCACCCCCAAACTCACATCATTGGTTGAATCAGTGTTATTGTGTCAGGATGTTCAAAGTTGTATATATACAGCCAAGTGCTAGTTTCCAGCTCGAATCAACCTTTATCTCTGCATGTGTCAACTGAAATATAAGAAAGTCTGAACATGAATACTAAAGCTTTAGGCATATAGAATATGTAATCATGACTAAACGAAATTGCCTTTTTTCTCCTAATTTGTTTATCCAAAAGTATCCATAAGCTACACAAAGTAACGTTTACAGTTCAAAATACTTACTGTGGCATTCCCAATCAATTCTAATTCTCAATATTCATTCCCACTTGCCGACATCTATCCATTTTCTAAACTGTTTAAAATCAAGTTTGCGGCAATTTGGAAAATTAGGTGCCCATGACCGGACATGTAAGTGTAGTATCAGATTTAATGGGTTACTTGCTTTCAGTTTGGCATGATTCAGTTATCTTAATGTTTTTATTCAACAGGAACATGGATGGGCACAGTAAAGTAGTTGTTGCTCCATCAGCCTCTATCATTTCCATAGAAATGCAGAAGATCATTTGCAGAACAGCTGATTACCCAGACAGCAACATAAGCCCCTTTCACACAGAGATTCCGGAAAATACACGGATAAAGTGACCCGTGATTTGACCCGGGTTTGTTTGATTTTGGTTCATTCACACTGCCAGTGATTTTCCGGAATCAGAGAGTGCGTTCACACACAACCCGTAAAAATCCCGTAAAGACACGTGACATCGATGTGACTTAGAATGTCTCAGCAGCGTCTTCAGTTTGCTTATGAGTAAACCACACTTGTGCATTCTTTTCTCTGATTCAATCATAAACTTGGGCATTACGTACCGTTTCACAGCTGGCGAACGATCCTGGCTTCAGCATCATCACTTCGACATGACATATTCCCCAATACATTAGGTCCCCAATACAATCCCGGGTCGTGTTTGCGTTGACACAGAGGGCGTTCTGGCAATTTGCCGGGGCTATAGTGTCGGCCCAGATCCGGGATTCCACATTTACCAGATGTGGGCCGGATCTGGGCCGACACTATGTTGATGTCTGGGTATGCATCATGTCTAGACTAATGAGGACGTTTCAAACTCTCTCACATTTCCAAATCTGGAAAGGACCGTCTGTGTTTGATGGCATGTCAGGTTTAGTGAGAAGTTCTGCACAGGTGCTGGGAACATTGTCTTTGACCTCCTACGTACCTGTTAGCTCACTTCCAGCTGTTTGTTTGATTGCTCTGGACGTCCGTCTAAATCAAATTTCAGTTCTGCTGATCAGAAAGGACTGACCAATTTAAACCTTTTACTGCTGTGCGCGGGGAAGAGGGACTCGGAGACGTGTTGTATTATAAAAGACCTCTTCCCAGAACTACAGACATCTTCCAAGAAGCAGCGATGCTATCTTCTCCACTCTCCAAACAAAGGTCTAATACATCAGTGATGCTGTGTCTTTCTCTTATCTGCTCTGCCCTTTTCTTATAAAAACATTTTTAAGGGGCAGCCTGCAGACTTTATGTTCTCAATCAGAGCTCAGCCTGTGTTCCAATAACAAATCCCGCACAATGTGCCTTCCCAGTCATCTTAAGCCAGTAATAAGCCACTGGCACAGATACAGTGCACTGAACTCGATAATACTCAGGATGAGAGCGTACATTATTCATTTGCCCTCATAATTTGGAGGGTTTCTTTTTCCAAAATGTGTCATACTAGGATTTTCCCCACTTGACGAGGCTTTGAAAGCGACGTGTGCGGAGAGAAAGGGCGAGACAGCCAGAGAACGACAGCTTTTAGCTTATGTTCACAGGGTGATGTGGGAACAATAATGAGAGTGGCGTTCAAACGAACAGATGAATAAATGATCAGTTGTCGGTCTGCAAGGATCAGTTCAAAGGCTGTCGCTAACTTAAGAGAGGGTGTAGGCTTGTTTCCACATGAGAAACAACTATGATTTATTCAGGTCCCTTACCTTTCGCGCTCACTGCTTTGGAAGTGTATCAGTAGTTTCCAGTGAGAATCACAAGGAAGGTGCAAGAAAAGGACAACAAAAGTTTTGACAAAAGAGGAATTATGCTGCGCTTGTTCCCGGCACTTCTAGACCATTGCAATTAAAAGAAGTGAAGGGTTTTTATGGATGTTGGGTGGCAGCCATGCAGATTTATCGGAAACTCGTAGACAGTCGCTACTGTTGCTGCCAGATTCAGTGAACTATGCCCACGATGCTGGGGAGTTTGAGCGCAAAGTGAGTACATGGACAACAAACATTAGTGTAATTGCATTTCTGTGCTGTTAATCACACATGGTGGCAAAGAACCTTTGCGTCACACCACAGCTTCTCACAGGAGGAGGAGGAGCACAATATGATGAAGCTTTCCGAAGAATTGGCAACAAGTTCAACATACCTTTGCATGTAAGTTGTTTTATATTTTGGCTAATTTGAATAATTAAAACATTTTACCATGTAAACATGCAATAAATGCAAAAAGCTGCACATTCTGTATGGGCTGTTATCATAGTCATATAAATGTAAAGGTTTCATATTTACACTCACTGAGAGCTAAATGTGGGTTGTGATGAGCAAATCAAGTGGAGTTACAGGTCAGCTAGCTGTGAACTTTTTTATAGAAATGCAAAATAGTGCATGGTTTTAAAATGCACTATGAAGTTGCTTTCAAACTTTCTGAAGCTTTCTGTTGGTGAATGCAGTGAATTTGCATGACCAATAAATCTGTCCCCAATATTTAAGCAAAAGTTGCAATAATTTTTAGTTTTCAGTGCACTTTTGTTAAAAAGATTACTGTATAAATGCATTCATATGTACCCTGTAATAAAAAAATAAAATAAATAAAAAAAGCCTACACAGTATGTATTGGTACTCCATTATTTCAAAAAGTTAGTTCTATAATACTTACAGCATATATATAAATATATATATATATATATATATATATATATATATATATATATATATATATATATATATATATATATATATATATATATATATATTTATTTTAATTCTCCAAACTATTACATATTTTTTTAATTTTTCCCTTATACTTACATGTAAGTACTTTATAGGTACACTATAATTAACAAAATATACACTTTAAAATCGCTATAATTACGCAGTATTTTCCGGGCTGTAATCTACCGATAATTCTTTTGTCATTGGAGTGACAAAATATAATTTTAATGATATATTATAAAATACAGTTTTATGGCCATACAATTGGCAGCCGAAATTGGCAGGTGTGAAATCATTTAAAAGGCTTTTTATACAGTATTTAAACAAACCATACAGAATGTGACAGGTGGTTTTGTAGAGGAACTAAACCTAGAGTGTTTAGTCCAGTAATGCCTCAGATTCTTGTCTGACACGCTTTTCCAAACACTTGTCTCTGCGCTGGCCCTTTACACATTTGTCAAAGTATTGTTTAAATGGTTGCCCAGCACATATGAGGTTTATTACCTGGTTGTATTCTGACAAGTTAAACATTTTTACAAGATTCGTATAATGCTGTTAGCAATTTATGTTCTGTTTTATGGTATATAAGTCTATATTATAATAACCAGCATCACTTACTATTTTCAAACAGGTTTCCCGAACACTGCCCCTGCCCTGCCATTGGCTGGACAATGCCTTTGGCTTGCTCAGTTGGGGATATTTTGGGGATATTTAATTTAATTTTATCAATCAATAAATTCCACTAGAAACAAACCTTGTTGTATTATTTTAATTTAATACTGTGAAGCTGCTTTGATACAATCTGTATTGTGAAAAGCGCTATACAAATATACTTGACTTGACTTGACAACGTTATAACTCCGCCCCCAACTCCTGCCATTGGTGGAGCTGTTCCTATTGGGGACAGGTTGAGATTCTCAAACAAACAGAGAACATTTACAGTGTTTAAATATCAAAATGCTGATAACTAAATAAATGATTATAAAAACCTGCCAGCACAAGAAACCCATTTCGAGGTTGCAGGTAAGTGTGGACTGTAGTGATTTTGATTTTGCTGTGATGAAGAAAACAAAAAAGTTTTCAGTCACGTGACTGACGTCAAACAGACACAGGCCTGTCAGTTTTCCATCTCAAAAGATGAAAAACAAAAATATCTGAACAAAATGCAAGTTTTGGGCACTTGTGATCTATATACAGCCCCTGCTGCAGTTAAAATAAAGTAAAATGCTGGAAAATAAAACACTTAAAGTGCCATTTAGTGCCTAAAGTGCACTAAAACAGTGATATATATATATATATATATATATATATATATATATATATATATATATATATAAATAATTCAGTATGCAGTCTGTTGATGATATACAGGCAAGCCCGAATATGAATGCAATGCACTAATGGTTAAGTGTTTTCTTTTCTATAGAAAAACACATAGCGAGAAACTGCGCGTTGTGTTTATATTCTAGCTTCGCCAGCTTGCCTGTGCATAATACACATCATCAATATGGTGTATATTGAATTTGGCCTTTTAATATCACTGTCTTACAACATAAGTATTTAGCCTGGTAGAAATAACCGGCAGACAGTGGAGGAAAGCCTTGCTTTGCCCTCCAGGTGGAGTGTGTGGCGTTACGTGAAACTATGAATTGATGTAATATTGTGGTCAGTTACACTTTCATGTGAATTTTATATTTTCATGTGCATATTATTCTGTAGTTGTCACTGCATATTAAACCAGGGGAAAAGAAAGTATTTTAATAATGAAGAATAGATAGATCACCAATAAAACTATAACACACCATTAAAAATGAATAATGTGAAACTGTGTAATGCATTTCTTTATCTATAACTTTCATTTTCGAGAAATTATTTCAGCATTTAAGTAGGACAGTGGTTCGGGAGCTCCACATATTCCTGCAATCTCTGCTTCTCTGGCAATTCTACAGCTTTAATATTTGGGACACGGCATGACATATTACTTTGCGGCAGGCTATAATATATTTCAGCTTCAATTCGTTACCAATTTTTTATTTTTTTTTTGCAGAAAGGGTCTGGCCTGTAAAGTAGAAGTGTGTTAAATGATTTTTGCTCAGTTCCCAGCCAATGTCAATACTATTAGTGGACATTGCGGGGGGTGTTGAAGGGAATCCGCTGTAAATGAGTAAATGGCCTGTATGTGTTCCTCCAGAATTAAAAGTTGCCTGACCTCCTCCTCACAGCTGGACGGTAAAGTCATTCCAGCCTCACTCTCTCCACATCTCGCCCGATTGTTCACGGTTCTTCCCGTGTGATGGATTTCAGCAGGGTGGGTTTGTGTGTTTGCGCTCGATCTGCACACCTTCAGGAGAATATCTCCATCCCTGCTATTCCAGCGACACACTGTATTGCACACAAAGTAGTTATATATAGAGTCTAATGTTTATAATTAAGAACATTTATGGAGTGTTCCTTAGATTAGCATACAGTGGCGCAATTGACTTTGTAAACCGACGCATGTATCATTCCTATTTTGCACCCGACGCACAGCGGACTTTTCCCTCCACAGACGCACGTCAGTAAATTAGGGAATGAACTTGCGCTCCCGGGGGAGGTGGAGGCGTGTTCCGGCGCAAACGTTCCCTGGTGCTATTTTGCAGTTTCAGAAAATAATTCCGCCACTGACCAGGAAAAAGCTAGTCTAAAGTCAGTGGTGCGTTGTGCATGTTATTCAGATGCTATTTTAAGTGCGCATGCAAATCATACATTATTACAAGGAAAAAATATTACCACACAAGGGAAATCATTGTTGTGTCCATGAAGATGTGGAAAAATAGGCATAAATCTAGCTTACACATTTACTCACATTATCATACGCCTGTTTAACCGAAGCTAATCTGGGTGTGTTTCTCCATCCCCAATGTCACTTCTCTGTGTTTTACGGCCCTGACGAGAACGTCGGTCTCCTCGGCTGTGAACCGCTCCTGCAAATCCGCCGTTATAATAGCGATCCGCCATGGAACAAGCGCGCCTGCTCTTAAAGGGAATGTGAGATGACGCTCTGATTGGTTTATTTCACGTTACGCCCAAACCACACCTATGAGTAATGAAGCTTCTTCAGACCAACACATTTTAGATTTGCGTCGAGATCCGCCCACAAAGTTACTTGTGTTTCGCATTTGATACTTGCGTTTCAGATGTTAAAATAGGGCCCGGTATGTGGAAGTCAACCAGATCTCAGTAACTGTGAGGTTTTGAGTGCTTACACAAATGCTTTTTTTTAATATTGGTTTCAACCACTTTTTGTGATTCATGTTCTCCAGTCTAAGAAGACAACAGTCATATTTGTGTACAAGCTAAAGAAACACTACCGTTCAAAAGTATGTGGTCATTATGATTTTCTTTAAAGCTGCATTCCGTAGCTTTTTTGAGTTAAAAATCAACGAAAATAATTATTTAAAAAAAAAACACATTCAGCCAGTGTTCAAAACGATCTACTTGCCTTAGCTCGATTCAAAACGGTTAGCTTGTAATAATGATTTTAATTTCAGTGGTTCGAATCGGTTTTCCCGGGAAATTTCCCGAGCATGGCTTGGCGTCTTTACGTCACCTCCGTACATATAAGGATTGAGTCCCGGCTCCTTTGCTAATGCGGGTGGAATTATGGCTGATCCCGAAAGGTCCAAACGCCAGTCACCAGCGACATGCGGAGAACTACCCCTAGTAAAGAAGAAAAGAGTTCGTACTTCGGAGTGGTTAATAATAATAATAATAATAATTCATTACATTTATATAGCGCTTTTTCTCGGCACTCAAAGCGCTTTACATTGAAGGGGGGATCTCCTCAACCACCACCAATGTGCAGCATCCACCTGGATGATGCGACGGCAGCCATATTGAAAAAAAGTGAAAGCGACCGGGCTCATGCAAAAACGTACTCGGTTACTAACGTAACCTCGGTTCTCTCTAGAAGAGGGAACGAGTACTGCGTTTTTACTAAAACGCTACGGGAAAAGTCTCTTTTCACGAAACACTGAAGCAAAAAATTATCCTTTAATTTTCATATATGTAAAACGCGTTGCAGCAGCAGTCAGCTATGGCGAGACGGCTTGCTCGCTCATTGGCTGCTCTGCGGCAACTGCATAAGCCTATCGAGCGAGGCCTGGGGTGACGTCAGGCCAATGAGGGCTTCATTAATTCTTCGCGCCCTCCTCGCCACTTCCCGCCGAGACGGGCGTGGCTTACCTCTATAAAAGGAGCTCGAGAAGGCTGATTCACTTGATTTTGATCGCCGAAGCGAACCAGAGTGAACCATACGCACAGCAGAGAACGCAGTACTCGTTCCCTCTTCTAGAGAGAACCGAGGTTACGTTAGTAACCGAGTACGTTCTCTTACGAGAGTTCTCTCGTACTGCGTTTTTACTAAAACGCTACGGGAACCCCTTGTAAAACGCTGTGCGTGCTGGGATAAAAACACCGATCACCGGAAGCTATTTCAGGCATACAGTGCATAATCACCAGATAGACTCACACAGAGTCAGGGAATAAGGGAGGGGAGCCTTAATTCCCTATACTGTAGCGTCCGCAGGCTTAACGCGACCTCACAGGGAGAGTCTAAAGACAAGAGGGGATTCCCTCCGTCCTTATATAGACATGTCCACAGACGCGAATATGACATCACATAGACAGGGTAGGGAGCCTGAACTAATGTGGGAAATGTGGGTCTTACACAGTTCTGCCCAAGATAGTCGGTAGCGCATTGCGCCTGCGATTTCAGAGGTCTAGCTAGACAGCTGAATCGACTACACCGACAAAAGCTTAGCCTGTAAGGCGGGAACCTCTAGGTTATAAAACCTGATAAATGTAGACGGAGAGGCCCAGCCTGCCGCCGTACATATATCCTGTAGGGAAATCCCGCTAGACCAAGCCCACGAGGAGGCAACGCCTCTCATAGAGAGCGCTCTAACTCCCAACGGGCATTGAATGCCCTTGACAGTATAAGCCAGCGCTATGGCGTCAACTATCCATCTGGATAGACTTTGTTTCGAAACAGCCATTCCTTTGGAACGTCCGCTGAACGAGACAAAGAGCTGCTCTGTCTGTCTGAAGACAGCAGAGCGGGACATATAAGCTCTTAAAGCCCTAACAGGGCAAAGAAAACTCGAGTCCCCCTCCTCACTCGATGCCGGCAGGGCAGACAGGGAAATAACCTGAGCCCGAAAAGGCATGTTGAGGGATTTCGGCACATAGCCGTGCTTAGGTTTGAGTATGACTTTAGAGTCATTAGGACCAAACTCCAAGCATGCCGGGCTCACGGAGAGCGCGTGCAGATCGCCTATGCGCTTCACTGAAGCGAGAGCCATCAAAAACACTGTTTTGAAAGACAAATGTTTGAGGCTAATAGACTGGATAGGCTCGAAAGGGGCACCTTTCATGGCCGCCAAGACCGTAGAAAGGTCCCACATAGGGACTGAAGGAGGTCTGGGTGGATTCAGTCTCCTAGCTCCCCTGAGGAAGCGGATGACTAAATCGTTCCTTCCCAGTGACTGACCCAGCGTTGAACCGGAGAACGCTGAAATAGCCGCCACATATACTTTGAGCGTGGAAGGGGATCTGCCCTTAT
This sequence comes from Abramis brama, assembly GCF_963993115.1. Taxonomy (NCBI): domain Eukaryota; kingdom Metazoa; phylum Chordata; class Actinopteri; order Cypriniformes; family Leuciscidae; genus Abramis; species Abramis brama. The sequence goes on along the minus strand of NC_139986.1, from coordinate 2,521,132 downwards.
CCAACAGCTCTTGTAGGAAGGAGAGAACCTCCGTTACCTCACATTCGAGGGGTGATAGGCTCCGAGCTGTACACCAGCCGGAGAAAACCGACCACTTCGAAGCATAAAGCCGCCGAGTCGACGGTGCTCTAGCCTGAGTGATGGTATTCATGACTCCCTCTGCGAGACCAACGGATATCCGTTGAGCGCCCACACATGAAGGGACCACAGCTCCGGGTGTGGGTGCCAAATCGAGCCCCCGGCCTGCGAGAGGAGATCTCTCCTCAACGGCACTGGCCATGGAGCGATGTCTGCTAACTGCATCAGGACTGGGAACCATGCTTGGTTCTTCCAGAACGGTGCTACAAGCAGCACTGGGCATTTTGTTTCCCTGACCCGTTCCAACACCTGTGGCAGGAGGGAGACGGGGGGAAAAACGTATAGCGGGCAGCGCGGCCACCTTCGGGACAGCGCGCTATCGCTCTTTGAAAAGAACGCAGGGCAGTAGGCGTTTTCGTGGGACGCGAATAGGTCCACCTCCGCTCTGCCGAATCTCTCCCACAACAGCCGGACTGTTTGTGGGTGTAGAGACCACTCGCCCGGGGGAACGTTGTTCCTGGACAGTCTGTCTGGGCCCACATTCTGAAGCCCAGGTACATGCACTGCTCTCAGCGAGCGTAAGTTGTGCTGAGCCCATATTAGGAGGCGTTTCGCCAACCTGTACAGGGATGTGGATTTCAGACCGCCCTGGCGATTTATGTAGGACACCACAGCCATGATGTCCGAACGGACTATGACGTGTTGGTCCTTGATGTGGGGACAAAAACGCGTCAGCGCGTTGTGCACTGTCAGCATTTCTAAGTTTTTGTGTTGGAGCTTTTCTCGTTCCGACCACAGGCCGAAGAACGGTCTGCCCTCGAGCAGCGCTCCCCATCCCGAGGTGGATGCGTCTGTCGACACCATCCTCACTCCCGAGGAAGTCCCCAGGCTTACACCTGATCGGTACCAGTCGTCCGCCATCCAAGGCACCAGGGCTGTAACACAGTTCTGATCGACCTTGAGGCATAATCGACCGGACACCCGCGCTTTCAACCAGAACTGCAGCGGGCGCATGCGGAGCAAGCCCAGCCGGAGAACTGACGATGCTGAGGCCATAAGACCCAGCATCCTTTGAAACTTCCTGAGCGGGGTGAAAGCGCCGCGGCGGAAAGACTTCGCCGCGCGCTGAATGTGCAGCACGCGCTGTGGCAACAGCCGCGCTGTCATAGACTGCGAGTCCAGAACGATACCCAGAAACGAAATCGTTTGACTGGGGTTCAGTGAACTCTTCGCCCAATTGACCGTGATACCAAGATTCTCGAGGTGATCGAGTAAAATGGTTCTGTGCTCCACGAGCTGAGATCGTGATTGGGCTAGGATCAACCAGTCATCCAAATAGTTCAGCACTCGCATGCCTCTGAGTCTGAGAGGAGCGAGCGCTGCGTCCATGCATTTCGTAAATGTACGAGGTGCCAGGGACAAACCGAACGGCAGGACTGTATACTGGTATGTCTGACCCTCGAAGGCGAATCTCAAGTATCGCCTGTGATGTGACGCTATCTGTATTTGAAAATACGCGTCCTTCAGATCTATTGACATAAACCAGTCTCCTCGGCAAACATGCGCGAGGATTTTCCTGGTCGTGAGCATTTTGAAACTGCGTTTCACTAATGCTTTGTTCAGCCGTCTTAGGCATACTGGATGTATGGGTCTGATACCATCGTCCTTTTTGGGGACTAGAAAGTATCTGTTGTATAGCCCCCCTTCGCTTTGAGCTTGGGGCACACGCTCTATCGCCCCTTTGCTTATCAGTTTTGATATTTCGGCGCGAAGTAGGTGTGCTACTTCTGAAACCACCGTAGTTGGACGCGCGCTGTGAAGCGGGGAGGGCGTCGACAAAACTGTAGCGAGAAGCCTCTCTTTATAATGCCTAGCACCCAGTCCGAAACCCCTGGAAGCTCTGCCCATGCTTCTGCATGGTTGGCTAAGGGCTGGATGCGAAGCGCGCTCTGTTCGCCGTGCGACAGAGGCGCTTCGGGGCGCAATAACGTAGGCGTTATGCCTGTGGCATTCGAGGCGGGGGGCGCGCTTATTACAGCGGGCAGAGCGCTCGTCCTCGACCTTACTACAGCGCTTGACTGAGTGAGGGAGGGCTGAGCGGGTCCCGCGGGACTCATGTCTGCGAGTAAATGTGGGCGGGAAGCGGGCACATTCACTGCTTTGGGCGCGCTGTCTGACTGAGCAGAGCGAGCGCGCACAGGTCTCGTTTTTACAGAGAGCCTGTGGTCTGTGAGACATAGTGTTTGTGCGGGCACTTTCACTATGTTGGAAGCGCAATCGACCAGAATCGATTTTATGTGCGCGAGCCCTAAGTGTAGGGCTGTGCTTGTGTGTAGAGATGGGCACTGAGGAGTGGGCATCGACACTACACTTATAGCACCATCAGCCGTGGCCGGGACACCAGAAAATACCGTGAGTAAGTGTGGGCTTCGGTAGAAGTCCGGCCATGTACCACGTGCTCGTGGGCTGCAAAAAACACGTCTGCAGTTGCCTCTCGGGAAACAAACAGAGTGATTGCATTCGGCGGCATAATATTTTCTGTCGGCAGGCCTGGGATTCGAACCTCGGATCCCCTGCGCGAAAGTCTAAGAATCTACCACTGGACCACAGTGAAGATACATAGACAAAGTCAGCGCGAGTATTATCCACACTGGCGTTTGCTTGCAGGCATATACCACGTGCTCGTGGGCAGCAAAAAACACGTCTGCAGTTGCCTCTCGGGGAACAAACAGAGTGATTTGCATTCGGCGGCATAAATATTTTCTGCCGGCAGGCCTGGGGTTCGAACCTCGGATCCCCCGCGCGCAAGTCTAAGAATCTACCACTGGACCACAGTGAAGATACAAAGATATAGTCAGCGCGAGTATTATCCACACTGGCGTTTGCTTGCAGGCATGTACCACGTGCTCGTGGGCAGCAAAAAACACGTCTACAGTTGCCTCTCGGGGAACAGACAGAGTGATTTGCATTTTCAGACGCCTGCAAAATGCCAGAATGTGAGAAGAGTGGATATCGCCCAGTTTCAGCGGGGCTGAAAACACTCCATTCTCCTTTCGCCAGTGACGCACGGGAACCGTAGAAACGGTGTTCGGTTGCAGGCAAGCGGGTACTAGGCGCTCGCTGGCTGCAAAATGCATCTCTGCAGTCGCCTTCAGGGGACTGACAGAGCAAAGCATTGGCGGCATAAATATATATGCCGCTAGACCGGGATACGAACCCCGGTCCCCCGTGTGGAAAACGTATAATTCCACCACTGAGCCACAGGGGGATACAGGCTTTTGAAAGCGGCGTCAACATGTATTCTTCGGCGTTTGCTGGCAGGCAAGCGTGTAACAGACTCACTTGCTGCAATAATATTTCCAGTTGCCGAACAGGGAACTGAGAAATGTGAGAGAAAAGAGGTCAGACCGACCAACGGTGGGACTAAGAACACTCTTTTCTCCTTCGCCGGTGAATGACGCGTGCAGAGGCAGGGTAGCTTTTCTTGTAACGTAAAGAAAAACTAATCCCGCCATCCGCTTCCAGGAAGGGCAGCCTCGGAAAGGATGCCCGGCGAGTCCTCAGAGTCACCGTAGGCAATTGGCTCGGAGTGAAGGCGTTTCGCCGTCAGCGAGCGCGAGCGCTGCATGAGAAGGCATCTTGAAAAAGACGCAGCTCTTTTAGGGGTGCGTGTTGCAAAGCGAACACACACACACACACATACACAAGAACAAAGAATGTAAAGGATATGGCGTCGGAAAGCGCAGCAGGTACGGCGGTAGAAGGCGGCGTTGGCCAGCGGCTTCAAGGGCTCGTCCCGCTGAAGTGCTTGCATCAGACGACGCGTGCTTCCTCGTGATCCAGCGATGCGTGCGCTTCGCTGAAGAGATTAAAATCAAGTGAATCAGCCTTCTCGAGCTCCTTTTATAGAGGTAAGCCACGCCCGTCTCGGCGGGAAGTGGCGAGGAGGGCGCGAAGCGCCCTCATTGGCCTGACGTCACCCCAGGCCTCGCTCGATAGGCTTATGCAGTTGCCGCAGAGCAGCCAATGAGCGAGCAAGCCGTCTCGCCATAGCTGACTGCTGCTGCAACGCGTTTTACATATATGAAAATTAAAGGATAATTTTTTGCTTCAGTGTTTCGTGAAAAGAGACTTTTCCCGTAGCGTTTTAGTAAAAACGCAGTACGAGAGAACTCTCGTAAGAGAACCAGAGTTAACATTGGCAGGGCGTTTGAAAGATGGCGTGAACTCCGTGATTTGAAGGGGTTCAAAACAGACGCGGAGACAGCATTTTTTCTTCTGGACGGGTAAGAAATTTGAATAGTTCAATCTTCAATTGTGTAACAGTGTACCACAAATGTTTGTTTAATTCACACAGTTTTTGAGTTTCCTTTGTTGTGCCTTTCTCGTTTTGCTAGTATGGTAAATATGAATTATTTTGTGCTAGATATGAGAGGGAACAGTTCACCTCTACTCCAAGTAAAACAAACCCGCCTTTGGTTTCAAGTATTGAAGCTGACTCAGATCGGTAAAGTAAAGTTTTCCTGTAATATGATGTCAGCGGATTAGTTGTATTAACGTGATGTAAAACACGCTTTGAGAACAAAGTATAATTTTAACGATAAGCAATCGTTAAATTTAATCAGCACGTTTTAAGCCTGCTGCTTAAAAACACATTTTAGATTATCGGAACAAAGATATTACTTACTTGTTCAGATGACATATTCCGTGAAAATCGTTCTGCTTGTCAAACTATCAAAAAGTATCATCCGTGATTCTGAGTGACAGTAGCCGCACCGACGCTATGATTGACAGCAACACGCTCTCCACAAAACACAGTGTTCATCCGCGCAGGTTTCACGCCGGAGCACAAACCACGTCAATTTGATTATTACGCGAATAACTGCAATTGCATATTTTGAACGGAGATGGCGACAAAGAGGGAAAACCTCCGGACTGCAGCTTTAAAGAAATTAATATTTTTATTTTTACAAGAGTGCATCAAATTGATTGAAAGTGAGAGTAAAGACATATATAATGTTACAGTATGTCAAATACATGCTGTAGTTTTCTTGTGAAACTAAAACTAAACTAGAATTAAAACCACCATGTTTCGTTTACTGAATGATTTTTTGTTTTGTTTTTTTTTAAACTAGTTTTCACTTCCCTGTGTTTTTTTAGTGAACATGCAGTTGACAAAAAAAGCTGAGGTTTCCGGCGAGGCGTCTTAGAAAGAGACCGAAAAGGGAACTTCTCTCATAACTAACCAATCTGTATCCTGTGACGGTAAAATGGAGTTATTTCGGAGGTAAGCGGGTCATGGCAGTTCCTGTCTACACTGACCTCCACTGAAGTCACCAGATGGACTGCAGATACTGCATTATTTAGCCCTGCTGCGACACCATATTTATGGACTGAGCGGAGATGAATTATAAGCAGGGATTAGTGATATCGGTTTACGTGGACTCAGACCTGTTGAGGCGTATATGTGTAACACAGGTGGCAGATGTTATCTCCAAACTCAGCCTTGGTTACATGGAAGATGGGTAACTTTCAATCTGTGTTTCTCTACATTTGTCAATGAGGAACATATACAGTGTCTACAATGGATGTATGTGGCATGACACAACGCAACAGAAGAAGATCATTCCAAGTATAACCAACAGAGATTCAGTTAACAGACAAAATCAGACTGAAATAAAATCATCTTATTTTCATATAAAGAGAAAATCAACTTATTCTGTCCAAAATAATGTGTGTTGATAATCATCAGTCATCAGTAACAAGGATTTCACACATAAATCATGGAAGATTTGCTATTTTATATTTATTTACATAAAATGTATTTATGTTATTTATGTAAAAAAAAAAAAAAAAAAAAAAAAATATATATATATATATATATATATATATATATAATTAGATTTTAGATTTCCTTCATACTATTTTACAAAAATCAGGAATTAATTATTGTACTGTAATTACATCCGGTAAATAGTTGAATAAATTTTAAATAAATTTTTTTTATTTTTTTTTATTTAAATAAATTCTAACAGCATTCATTCATTCATTTTTGTTATTTTATTCATTTAAATTATTTTATTATTATTATTATTTAGATTTGCTGTACTTTGGTACTGTTTTACAAAAATCCAGATTTATTATATTAGTAATATCCATTATATATTTAAATAACTTCTAACACCTTTCATTCATTCATTCATTCATTCATTCATTCATTTGTTTGGTTAATTTTCCTTGCTACTTTTTACAAAAAGTCCGAAATTAATCATTTTAATTACATCCATTACAAAGTTAAATTACTTCTAACATTATTTATTTGTTGATAATTTTCCTACTGTTTTACACAAAGTCGGAAATTCGTTATTTTAAAGCTACAATATGCAAGATTTTTTTTGCCGCTAGAGGGCGCTGCATCCAAACAACAACAACGGCGTAGCTTGATGATGATGTGAAGGAGCGTGGAATGATGGGAACTGTCGTTTTAAACTCCACCGTGGATGTAAATCAGTCAGACGGGAATCGAAAAATCATGTTCATGGATGAGGCTAAGTTCTGTTTTTATAATGACATGCTTTTTGTGGCGAGGGGGGCATGGTTCAGCGCGGTCTGTAATGGGAGAGAGGAGAGACGAGCGGGACGCAAGTAGGTCAAGTGCAAATGACGAACACCTGTGTCTTATTGCTGTGATCCGCGTGGAGAGACGCTTATAAGCCGCGATAACGAGAACGAGAGAGAGACTGAAGAGAAAATTGGACGCAGAGAAAGAAAACCGGTGGATCCGAGCTCTCGTTTTCGAACTGTTTTGTGCAGTCGCGGTTGCCACGGTGAATGCGCGTTGTGCGCGACTTTTGTTTGTTTTGTTTTATTTTAATATCAACAAGAGTCCCAGTCACGCGACCCCTGTCTTCTTCCTTCCTGACTCTTGAACCTCATCACACTTTTATTTCATTAAAATGAATTAACCGCAAGAAAAGTAAGGTTTAATACTAAATTGGTTATCATAGATGTTACTGTATGTCGAATTCATTGTTGTGATAACGCGGCACAGTTTTACATGTTCTAAACAATTGTTGTAAAAGTACATTCGAACATACCCACATCAATTGCCAAAATACTGATTAATCTTTATGTATAACACATGCTATATTTATTTACATGGCCATAAACACCAGACGTGATAAACAATGTCAACAAACTAAACACAAATCTAAAGCAATAATACTTCCCTTACATAAATATAACTATTACCGAATGCTACATTTGGAAAATATAAAATTAAGCATGCTTTGTCGACAGAACCAGCTGCAATCGGTAAAGAATAATTGTGTTCCATAACGACTGCAAGAAACAAGCTTACGTTTGTTGCTTGATAGACGCTATGTACTACAACTTCCGCATTTGTCCAGGACTCCACGCAGTACGAGCGGAAACCAAGGGTAACGCGGATATGACGCAATTGACTGGTGACTCCCAGCTCCCCCCTGCTCTAACGCCCCGTTTCCTTGGTTAAAATCGCAATTTTCTCACGATTTAAAAATAGTTGGAAACATTTGGGATATTGTAAGTAATCAACTTAACAAAATATATAACATTGGCCTTGAGATTATGGGATATTTTAATGCCAAATTCTTGCATATTGTACCTTTAATTACATCAGTTAAATTGTTAAATAAGTTCTACCATCATTTACTATTAAATTTCATTGGTACATTTTACAAAAATCTGGATTTATTATATGAATTGTATATCCATTACATATTTAAATAACATCTAACACCTATTACACCAACGCCATCTTGATGTGCCCCTACAAGTTCTTTTTGTTTCTAATAACATTTATATGCATTATCCGTTCATCCATCCATCCCTTCTCCAAGCCACTTGTCATCTGTAGTGTTGCAGAGATGCCTGAGGGTCGGAGGATGGATGGCCAGTCTATATGCAGTGGTCATTTAGTCCATTGTTGGCGAGTTAACATATAGTTTGATTCTTCCAGTGTAACACAACATGACGTCGGTCCATCCTCAACTCGGAGCGAGAGTTTGAGACGGCAGAAATCCAGATCCAGCGGTGAAGCTTCCAGGGAATCCGGCATCACACACCTCTATAAACACACCAGACTGCCAGATATCTCTCCCAAAGATAACATTTATAAAAGTGACGAGTCCACATTTACATTGAATGAATCTCTGTGTGAGAGGGAGATTAGATGATATCTGCGATGGAGAGATACTCTGTTGGAGAGCTTGATATGAAACCCAGGAGTGAGATGATTTGCATGCCACTTGTGAAGCCAGTGACAGGCCTTTGAAGAGTGAAATGGATGGGCTATTAAATATGAATCATTTGTTGATGATGAAAGATCTGTGTCAGTCTGATCTACTCATTTAAACTCTCTCTGATGATATTGATTTGGCATTTCTGTGTTACACATCAAATCTCAGATTTATAGCGGAGGAAACCGCTGGATGATATGGGGGAGTTTTAGTTTAGTATGAAACCGCATAAATGTGTTTGTATCGCAATATGCCTGTATTTACACTGTATTTACACTGTATTTACACTGATATTGTAAATTTAAACTGGTTTTCTGTTGTTCTTTTTGAACGGGCTCTTCATGTGAGGCGTTCCTCAGAGTCTTGAAGTTATATAATAACTAAGGGATTATTTTTATAGTGTCGATTCACAGCATGCTTTAATGAATTTCCTCAGTGAGATAGATATTGTTTATTTTGTTCAACAAGTGTAATCAGAAGAGGTAATTTTATAGCTTCATTCCCATTCACAAACCTCTCGGGACCCCTAAAAAAGTGTGTGTGTGTGTGTGTTAGTGTAAATGTTTGTTATATATTGTTGTTTAATAAACTTGTTTAAAACAAAAATAACTATTCACGTTAAAAAAAATCCTCGGTTGCACAGATCCAGTTAAAAAAACATGATGCCTTTATAAGACCTAAATAAAAGTCAAAGAATCCCGTTTATCACAAAATATTGTATAGTATGGGGAGAACAAGTATTTGATACACTGCCGATTTTGCAGGTTTTCCCACAAAGCATGTAGAAGTCTGTAATGTTTATCATAGGTACTCTTCAACTGTGAGTGACGGAATCTAAAACAAAAATCCAGAAAATCACATTGTATGATTTTTAAGTAATTAATTTGCATTTTATTGCATGACACAAGTATTTGATACATCAGAAAAGCATAACATAATATTTGGTACAGAAACCTTTGTTTGCAATTACAGAGATCATACGTTTCCTGTAGTTCTTGCCCAGGTTTGCACACACTCCAGCAGGGATTTTGGCCCACTCCTCCATATAGACCTTCTCCAGATCCTTCAGGTGTCGGGGCTGTCGCTGGGCAATACAGACTTTCAGCTCCCTCCAAATATTTTCTATTGGGTTCAGGTCTGGAAACTGGCTAGGCCACTGCAGGACCTTGAGATGCTTTTTACGGAGCCACTCCTTAGTTGCCCTGGCTGTGTGTTTCGGGTCATTGTCATGCTGGAAGACCCAGCCACAACCCATCTTCAGTGCTCTTACTGAGGGAAGGAGGTTGTTGGCCAAGATCTCATGATACATGGCCCCATCCATCCTCCCCTTAATATGGTGCAGTCGTCCTGTCCCCTTTGCAGAAAAGCATCCCCAAAGAATGATGTTTCCACCTCCATGCTTCACAGTTGGGATGGTGTTCTTGGCGTTGTACTCATCCTTCTTCTTCCTCCAAACACGGCGAGTGGAGTTTAGACCAAAAAGCTCTATTTTTGTCTCATCAGACCACATGACCTTCTCCCATTCCTCCTCTGGATCATCCAGATGGTCATTGGCAAACTTCAGACGGGCCTGGACATGCGCTGGCTTGAGCAGGGGGACCTTGCGTGCGCTGAAGGATTTTAATCCATGACGGCGTAGTGTGTTACTAATGGTTTTCTTTGAGACTGTGGTCCCAGCTCTATTCAGGTCATTGACCAGGTCCTGCCGTGTAGTTCTGGGCTGATCCCTCACCTTCCTCATGATCAGTGATGCCCCACGAGGTGAGATCTTGCATGGTGCCCCAGACCGAGGGAGATTGACCATCATCTTGAACTTTTTCTGGATTTTTGTTTTAGAAGTGTACCTATGATAAAAAATTACAGACCTCTGCATGCTTTGTAAGTAGGAAAACCTGCACAATCGGCAGTGTATCAAATACTTGTTCTCCCCACTGTAAATGCTGACGTAGGTTAAGTCAATATCCTGTTCATGTTTTTGGCTTTGTCCTGTTTCTGAGGGGGATTCTCTGAAAGTTTTCTTTAAGTATCTTATAAAACAAGTATAATGCACATGAAGGAACAATCTCCAATCATTGCATTAGGGTTGTATTTGAATAGCAAACTATAAATGTAGATTCATGCGGCACAATATGTTTTTCTGGACCTTGAACACACTGGACTTAAGAGACAAGTCAACAAATATGCCTCACCCTTTTCCAGAGGTCTGATTGGCTGTTGTCGTCCTGATTATGAGGGAGCTATGAAGGTAAAAGAGTAGAAAAACTTGAGAGAACGTAGATGTGAATTTGAGAACTTGTACAATAAATATTTGCACGTGTACGCTAAAATTTAGCGCTTACAGATCGAGGGGAAAAATCATGGGCCAAACAAACTCATCACCAAATTATGGCTTGGAATCTCTTTGGTTGTATAACCAGTCTTTAGAGAAGCCATGCCTCTTACCAGATGTCATAGATGAGTCTCTGCTGAAATACAGTATTCTGGTTCCGACTCTAACGCTGTGCTGCAGGCTTACTCTGATGAGATGGTCAACATGATGCCAGGTTACATCAGCAGTTTTGGATCTGCCATTGGTGCTCTGACTTTAATCCCAAATGCTGATATTTGGGTTTAATAAACAAGACACAGTAAAGGACAAAAAATAATGTTAAGGAAAACAATTGTAAGATAATTGTTTGTTTATAAAGACTCAAAATTTCATAATTGAATATTGTTTTTAGTATTATTATTACTTTTTAATAATATTCATAATCAGTAGTATTATGTATCTGTTTTATAATTTTATATACATTCCTAATCATATGTAATCACTGTATTTTATGAATCATACTGTGCACATACTGTTCTTAACACATACTGTATGTGGGGGAGAGAGACTTTGGGTGACTTTGAGTGTGTGTGGGAAGAGTTAGTCCTTTACAATTCCTGTAAAATTTGCCCTAAAACGCCTAGAAAGGCATACCCAAAATAAATTGGATGATGTTCTTGAACCTTTTGGAGTATATGCATGGTTTTGGTGTCTTTTGAAAGGGGACACTTTGAGGTGGGGGAGGGAACTTTTTTTTCTTTTCTTTTTTTTTTTTTGAACAGATGCCTGCAGATAACTATAGCTGGGAGGTATTAGCTGGAAAACACAGTGGGATCATAGCATGAAGCCTTACCAAGCCCAATTTAAAATTTGATAACAATACCTTAGAATAATGAGTGTTTTACACATGTTTATCTAAGTTTATTAGACATTGGAAAAAGGACATTGCCCTGCCCAAACTTATTTCCTTGTCTCCTTGTTTGACTTCAACTCATCCCCCCTCTCACTCCTCAAGTCACTGAAAGTTCATTAAGAATGTCTATATATCACATATGATGTATCTTGTGAATCTATTGTTTTTCCTTTTCATGTTTGGTGTCATTTTAAATGTCTCAGTGTGATTGTTAAAATGGTCTTAATTTCATTGCAGTAATTAGTTTAATGAGAAAGAACAGGATTCTCCTACGTTCTCAATCTATCTCCCGAAATCAGGTGCTACCCCCTGGGGGACATTGATTGACCCAAACAAATCTAAACATTGGGTCTCATTCATGAAACATTTGTAAATATACGAGTAAATATGTGAGTGATTTGACCTTCCCGAAAACTCTTCTCCTGATTCACAAATACTTCGTAAACGTCAGATGTGATAGTGAAATGTGTGTGTGTGTGTGTGTGTGTGTTAATGAATTCCAATCAGTTGTAAATGGGACGCGTGTGCAACATCTTTTATTATCAGAAGTTCATTCAAAACGACACAATTTATTTTCAAGCGTAGGCTACATAGTGGCGTATCACTGCAACTACAGTAACTGCAGCTGCTATTACTGGCTCTCATAATAAAAGTAAAAAGAAAAAACGTATGTAATTACTATATACAGGACTAATATTTTTTCAAAATGCTGTGTAAATATGTACCCGATTAAGGTGAATTAAAATGCAGCCTTATTAATGAGCAAAACGTTCGGAACGCACAATTTATGCGTGGCTGGGAGCAGGTGTAGATTTCTTTCGTACCAACTAACATTTGGAAAATCCGAACATTTTAATGAATCCGAAAATTTACGCCCGAACCACTTTACACACGATTTACACAAAAATTCGTTCTGCTCGTGTTTCATGAATGAGACCCAATGATTGGTATAACCCTTTTGTTCTGGTCTGGGTATTTAAGGCTAAGTGACAGAGCAGTCTTTGGGACCCTTTACCAGGATCACCCCCATACAGTGCTGTTTCAGTGGTTTCCTGTTGGAAGGCACTGACACATCACTGTGTGTCTGTCAGGAAAGCATTATTTACTTTTAGAGTCATCTTTGAGTAATTGATGTCATGCATTTATTATTTCTGAATTGGCTTTTAATCATTTGCTTGTGTAATTGGCATGATACAATTTTGACCTGACAAATAAAATGTTATATTTGATTTAGTCTGGACTCTCTTGAAATCATTATTTTAGTAGATTATGAGGAGGCTGGTGCTCCCGCAGCTCTGTGTCCAGGATAGGTCAAACTAAAGGCGCATATGAACTAAGCAGTAGGCACGTCATCTGAAGACCTTTTGATTTCTGTCTATCACTGACTTGGCAAGTTGTACGGAAATGGCTAAATAAACTACACTTTTTTGTATGAGTGAGCAGTAGGCAACCGACTTAAGAGGTATTAGCAAACCCTGCACCCTCTGACCAAGATCAGACTGGCGAGGCTGTGTCCGTGAGATCTACGTAAACCCGGGGCGTGTGACTCTGTGCGGCATCGGGTCCCTTAGTGAATTAATTGAAAGTATGGGATACTCAGAATAATCAAAGATCTAAATTAATTCATAATCAATATTTATGATTATTTTCTAATCAGAAACACGATCTAAATGTGATTATCATTTGAAATTGGAGTCAGATTATGCCTAGCATAGAGCTAAAGTAATACTAAAACTAAATTCCAATAAATTAAGTGAACTTCACTGGAGCGCTGAAAAGACATACATGCATTATTCCTTCGCCCAGGGTTGAGTTTCCCGGTAACGATGTATCTTAGCTCTTAAGAGCGCTCTCTACGTGCAAGGTTGCGAACCCTCGCCGCAATTCAACGCGCGTTTCCCAAAAATGCACTTAACATGAACGCGCTCTACGTGCTACTTAAGAGTCACTGTCCATTTGCAAAGTTCTGAAATATAACCTTATACGGCAGGGATAGGCAACTCCGGTCCTGGAGGGCCACTGTCCTGCAGAGTTTAGCTTCAGCCCTGATAAAAACTCACCTGCCTGTATCTATCTAGTAATCCTGAAAACACTGATTGCCTTGTTCAGGTGTGTTTAATTAGGGTTGGAGCTAAACTCTGCAGGACAGTGGCCCTCCAGGACCGGAGTTGCCTATCCCTGTTATACGGAATCGTATTCTGAACGTTTAACCTAATAATTGTCATCTGTTGTGGATTAGCAATCAAGACAAGTCTATATAAAGCACCTACAGGTGGAGGCACTGACAAAATGGCTGAAACAAAAACAAACAAAAGATACATGAAATTAATGTCCCTTTAGAGGAGATAGAGCGAAACAAAGATGTAATTTTTAACAGATTTAAATGATTTCTTTTATTATTATTTTTAAGTTCATTCATTTAATTTTGATTAAAAATATTAGATTCAATTATTTATTTTTTTCTGACCTTTTTAATTATTTAATTTATACATTAATAAAAAAATAAAATAAAAAAAAGAGTAATAAAGTGTACAATAAAGTACAATCAAAACCTTGTATTATAATCACATTGCATTTGAATAAAGTTAAAGGTGTAATCTGCCGGTTGTCCTGGAGGTGACCTCATAACTCTGTCTTCTTACGATGCACTTGGGGAGTTACGATTACTCCAGAGCACTCGCAGATCTACGATGATTTTCAAGTGCTACTTAAGTTACAATGTTTTTGGTGTCACGGAACAGGATCGCATATCCAGGCATTCGTCTCAATCATTTCGATGCTATCTTACGACCAATTCGTACGGGTGATAAAAGGGTGGCTAATTCGTACGAATTCATACGATTTTGTACGATTTTTCGATATATATATATATCGATTTTTACGATATATATATATATCAAATCTTCCAAGATTTACAAAAATCAGAAATTAATTATTGTAATTACATCTGGTAAATAGTTGAATAACTTTTAAATTTCATTTATTATATATTTAAATACCTTCTAACAGCATTCATTTTTTGTTATTTTTTATTTTATTTTCATTTTTAGATTTGCTGTACTTTGGTACTGTTTTACAAAAACCCAGATTTATTATATTAGTACTATCCATTATATATTTAAATAACTTCCAACACCATTCATTCATTCGTTTGTTTGGTTCATTTTCCTTGCTACTTTTTACAAAAAGTCAGGAATTAATCATTTTAATTACATCCATTACATAGTTAAATTACTTCTAACATTATTTATTTGTTGTTCATTTTCCTACTGTTTCACACAAAGTTGAGAATTCGATATTTTAATTACATCAATTAAATTGTTAAATAACTTCTAACATCATTTACTGTTAAATTTCATTGGTACACTTTACAAAAATCTGGATTTATTATATGAATCATATACATTATATATTTAAATAACTTCTAACACCTATTACCAGGGCCGTAGCGAGAGGATTTGGGGCCTCATGAAAAATATTGATGTGGGCCCCCACCACATAAGAAGGTGATGTTGTTGTAAAACCTTTATTTTAAAAGTTAAATGTATATAAAAATTACAAATTATAAAAAGAAATTGTTAAATAATAACAAAACCAATTTTTAAAAAGTAACAGCAAAAAACAGTCTGTTATAATTCATATAAATCAAAAAGTAAACATTTATAAATTGACAAGAATGCAGTCAAATTAAAAAAATAAAGTCCTTTATTGTCTTAATTTTTATTAAAGATAATATTATTAAATAAAGCTAAAATGTATTAATTCAAGTGCAGCGTGTATTCGTGTTTTATTGATGTAATAAATACATCATCAGCCGGAAGGTCCGGTGCATAATGCAATGCGTCGTGACTCGTGTACATTTTTTAACTCTACTGTATTCACAATAGTGTAAAAGACAGGGATTTTGAACACATAATCATTCGGTGGATTATGGTGCGCGCCGATAATGAAGAGTGACAGGGCCCGGCAGACTGTGGACGGTAGTTTTCTTATTCCCAGTGAAATAACAATACAACCTGCCTTTAAGAACGTCTTGATCGACTGGGATACAACAACTCTCCTGGTTGGATGGGTGTGTGTGTGTGTGTGTGTGTGTGTGTGTGTGTGTGTGTGTGTCTGTCTGTCTGTCTCTGTCTGTGTCTGTGTTTCACTGCAACGTGATCTCATGAGAATACGTGTGTATTTTTACGTATAGTACCATACGTACATTTATTTACGTTTTATACACACAGAAACGTATAGTACTGACGTATTTACTACACTAAAACGTATAAAATGTACGTATTGACAGCACAAAAACGTAATTTATTTACGTACAAATTTGTACGTATTCCTATTTAACTCATGCATATTCAAATCGTGGCATTAATGTTTTGACTCTATTGCATTCAATTGTCTTATTAATTAAATTTTCTGTCGCATTTATTAATACAGTTTAACGTTACTCATATAATAACGTTAGGCTACTCATAAATTAACATTTCGCTCTGTTCGTGCCTTCTGCTGCAAACTCGTTTCGGAAGGTTTTGCCTACATGGTGTTAAACAAGAATACACTTTAAAACCTTAAAAATACCATCTTTAATCGTTTAACTATTTTGTAATATTTGGTTTATTTACAGTGAGACACAAAAGGCGTTTTCTCCTATAGACCCATAATACACTAAAACACAACATATTAAATTCACAAAAGACATACATTTTATTAGCTTGATGTAATCCAGGGGCCGTATTCACAAAGAATTTTAAGGCTAAAAGTAGCTCCTAACTGGCGAATCAACTCCTAAAAATAATGGGCGTGTCACTCGTAACTTTAGGACTCCTAATTTTTTTGACTAAGAGTAATTCATGAAGCATTTTAGCCCTAAAAGTAGCACCTAAGCCTGGGACAGCTTAAAAAAAGTCGAGAGGACTCCTAACTCACTAAGACCTTCACAAACCGCTTTTTGTGGCATTTCACGTTGCGATGTTTTGAAATGCGTATGCGACGGCTACAGGAGCTTCCAATCGCGAGGGAACAATTTTGCATTGTATGCATAACTAGGGATGCAATAACGCCACCAACAACAGCCAAAACTAGGCTACTCATTGCATGTAAACTAATTGTAACGTTTCATTGTGAATCAAATTAAGATGTTCTTCTCTTTGCAAACATAGGCAGAGGCATATGGTGACAGATTAATTCAATAATGTTGCAAAGATATTGCATCAATCCATATGTTTCATTAGGCTACTAGGCTATTTGTTTTGCCTTACTCTTTATTCATTTAGGCTATTTATTCAGTTATTCATCATCTTCCGTCCTTCGCACTACTTGTGTAGCGCACGCATTCTCAGACCTGTCACCTGTCACTCATCATCGTAGGGGAGGTGCTTGGAATCATTCCCGCGTTACAATCATCAGCCAATCAAGGTGGTCACTCCAGTGAAGCTCGTGCATGAGTAATGACGTCATCCATAGCAACGAAGACTCACTCTTAGTTCTGGAGTTGTCATTTTTCTTTACTAAGAGTAGGTCTGAAAGGCGTTGTGAATATCTTTTAAGAGAAAACTCCTAGCTTAAATATTTTAGTGCGATTTAGGAGTACTCCTAGTGGTAAGATAAAATGCTTTGTGAATACGGCCCCAGATCTTAAGAATCCATACGTTGTTTGCAAGAAACAGATCCAAATTCAGCCCTTTATCCAGCGATCTTCATACATTCTCAGCAGAGACGGTAAACGTCAAATCCCGCGCTCATAGTGAATTCAAATTCAAAAATTGCGCCCGAAGCGTTACGACATGTTTTACGGCAGTGATATCAAATGCTCATTGGCTCTCGCATGCTTCGTCACAGATTGCGACATGCCGTGTTTAAGTTGGTGTGCTACATTTGAAATGGAGAAGCGCGTGCGCCTTCACAGAGCGAACAGAAACCGGATTAACAATTTCATGGATTAATAACTTAAATTCTGCTCTGTAACGTTACCTCATACAAAACTCTTATATACTGCCAGCCAGAGAGGACTGCGACACATCGTCATGTGAACGACTTTTGGAACCATTTTTGACATTTTCTCAATAAATAAATTAACGTTATTGTGATTATATGTGTCTGTCTGTTGTTTTTCTTTATAATTGTAGCCTACGTAGTTTTAAGAAATTGTTAGGTTTAGGGGTAGGATTAGTGGCTCAAACTATTTTTGAATGCTATATTGTTAAAGCTACACTGTGTAATTTTTTTAGTTGATTCTTAGCAAAAAACACTTAGTTCTTTCAAAAATATATGTGCTCATTAATGTATTTTTACTTCTTTCAAGTAATAAAGTATTATCGTAAGTTTATAATCTGCCATTGAAAGTACATACGGGTGAGGGGTTTGAATGCAGGTCGCCATGTTGCCCCTCCAACTTGAAACTACATTAGCCAAAGAGGGACATACCTGTAAATTCAAGCTTCGCCTTTCGCGTTTTTACACGCAGTGGCACCGTGACGAATGTGAGAGGGAGATAACTCGCGACTGCCGGCAGACTGAAATAATACGGCCACCGTAGGAGTTAAAACGCCTTTGGAATGGGAGGAGCTAGAAAGTAATATTCAGTCGGTAGTCATATACAATTTCACCGCTAGATGGGAGTAAATCCCACACAGTGTAGCTTTAATAAAACTGCCATTTCCCTACACATATCTGTCCATTACGTTTTATCCTTTTAATATTGTCAATAAAATGGGTAGGCTATGTTTAGGTGTGGGAGTAGGGTTAAGGGATCGTTATATGAAATATCCGTAAATAGTTTACGCTTTTTAGCTGTAAAAATTTTATAATGTTACGTTTAAATATTGCAGATACGTCCATATTATAGCCTACGTTTTAGCATACATCCAAATGTACAAACATGTATGTTTTCTATCTTTGAAAAATACGTATTAATACCTACGTATTAACAATGAGACCAGGCTGTTCTCTGTGTGTGTGTGTTTGTGTGTGTGTGTCTGTGTGTGTGTCTCTCTGATTCTCTGTGTGTGTGTCTCTCTGATTCTCTGTGTGTGTGTCTCTCTGATTCTCTCTCTGTGTGTGTGTGTGTTTGTGTATGTGTATATGTTTGTTATATATTGTTGTTTAATAAACTCGTTTAAAACAAAAATAACCATTGAGAAATATCCTCGGTTGCACAGATCCAGTTAAACAACATGATGCCTTTATAAGACGTAAATACAAGTCAAAGAATCCCGTTTATCACAAAATATTGTACAGTATAAATGCTGACGTAGGTTAAGTCAATATCCTGTTCATGTTGTTGTCTTTGTCCTGTTTCTGAGGGGGAATCTCTGAAGGTTTTCTTTATTTAAGTATCTTATAAAACACTTATAATGCACATGAAGGAACAATCTCAAATCACTGCATTAGGGTTGTATTTGAATAGCAAACTATAAAAGTAGATTCATGGTCAAGGTCAAGGTCAAGGTCAAGTTTATTTCTATAGCACCTTAAAACAACACGAATGTTGACCAAAGTGCTTCACAATCTCAGCACAGATGCACATACAGTTAAAACATAGCATATCAAATAATTCAAACCAAAGACACATAAAAAAAGGCAAAAAGTTTAAAAAATGCATACAGCATTTAGACGCATTTTAATATGCTTGTGCAAAAAGGTAAGTTTTAATCGATGATTCATGCGGCACAATATGTTTTTCTGGACCTTGAACACACTGGACTTTAGAGACACGTCAACAAATATGCCTCACCCTTTTCCAGAGGTCTGATTGGCTGTTGGAGTTGTCGTCCTGGTTATATGTGAGGGAGCTATGAAGGTAAAAGAGTAGAAAAACTCGAGAGCACGTAGATGTGAATTTGAGAACTGTGTGTGTGTGTTTGTGTATGTGTATATGTTTGTTATATATTGTTGTTTAATAAACTCGTTTAAAACAAAAATAACCATTCATGTGAGAAATATCCTCGGTTGCACAGATCCAGTTAAACAACATGATGCCTTTATAAGACGTAAATACAAGTCAAAGAATCCCGTTTATCACAAAATATTGTACAGTATAAATGCTGACGTAGGTTAAGTCAATATCCTGTTCATGTTGTTGTCTTTGTCCTGTTTCTGAGGGGGATTCTCTGAAGGTTTTCTTTATTTAAGTATCTTATAAAACACTTATAATGCACATGAAGGAACAATCTCAAATCACTGCATTAGGGTTGTATTTGAATAGCAAACTATAAAAGTAGATTCATGGTCAAGGTCAAGGTCAAGGTCAAGTTTATTTCTATAGCACCTTAAAACAACACGAATGTTGACCAAAGTGCTTCACAATCTCAGCACAGATGCACATACAGTTAAAACATAGCATATCAAATAATTCAAACCAAAGACACATAAAAAAAGGCAAAAAGTTTAAAAAATGCATACAGCATTTAGACGCATTTTAATATGCTTGTGCAAAAAGGTACGTTTTAATCGATGATTCATGCGGCACAATATGTTTTTCTGGACCTTGAACACACTGGACTTTAGAGACACGTCAACAAATATGCCTCACCCTTTTCCAGAGGTCTGATTGGCTGTTGGAGTTGTCGTCCTGGTTATATGTGAGGGAGCTATGAAGGTAAAAGAGTAGAAAAACTCGAGAGCACGTAGATGTGAATTTGAGAACTTGTACAATAAATATTCGCACGTGTACGCTAAAATTTAGCGCTTACAGATCGAGAGGAAAAATCATGGGCCAAACCGACTCATCACCAAATTATGGCTCGGAAGCTCTTTGGTTGTATAACAAGGCTTTAGCGAAGCCATGCCTCTTACCAGATGTAGGCATAGATGAGTCTCTGTGGAAATATTCTGGTTCCGACTCTAACGCTGCGCTGCAGGCTTACTCTGATGAGATGCTCAAGACGATGCCAGAATACATCGACAAGCTGGGATCGGCTTTGAGTCCACTGACTTCAATCCCGAATGCTGTTGGACTTGGAGCTTTGGTGATTTCCATGATCATTGAGATATGTATCAGTTTAATCCCTTCGACAACTGAGGAACCATACAGCCTGATACGACGCGTGTTTGGGGAAGAGAAAGCTTCGAGTGTCCGGGACACAATGTCAGAGTATCTGAGACGCCATCGCATGTACATGGGCAATGACCAACAATTATGGAAGGAAATAAAGAGACTGGAAAAGCGGCTGAGCGGCCATCTCACCATCCTCAGAAACTCCCTGCTGCAGGACGATCAGATGAGCAGCCGTGGGTTCAACATCTGGGTCAACGGAGCCGCCTTCCACGTTCAGATGTTGGTCCATGAGGCTCGACTGAATATTCAGACTGGTAAACCTGCATCAGGTTCTATCGAAGCTGCCATCAACTTGTATTTACAGGACCTGGATAACATGCTGGAGAAATACAAGACTTACAGACTCAATTCTAAAATTCTCAGGTATCGTCCTAGTGTCGTTGTTGGTGACCATGCTCAGGTAACTGTTCCAAGTGTCTGTGTTATGATGAATAATGAAGATAAATCGTGTAGATTAGATATTCCATATAAATTTGACTGTAGTGATAAAAAAATGGGTACAGCTTTTATGGATATTGTTTACTCAAATTATGAACCGATCAAAGGTTTAAAGAGTTATTTTCAAAATATCACGAAGAACCTCAACTCTCTAATCCATGAACGTGGTTCATTCACTCCGCCGTCGGCAGCAGGTTAGCTTAGATATTTGGGTTTAATGAACATGACACAGTAAAGGACAAAAATTTAAGGAACAAAATTGTAAGATAATTGGTTGTTTGTGAAGACTCAAAATTTCATCATTTAATATTGTTTTTAGTATTAATATTACATTTTAATAATATTCATAATCAGTAGTATTATGTATCTGTTTTATAATGTTTCTATACATTCCTAATCATTTGTAATCATTGTATTTTATGAATCATACTGTGCGCATACTGTTCTGAATACATACTGTATATATATCAAACATGGTAGGTGAAGGATGGGGCTTCTCTCTTGATGTCCATCATATGGCTTCATCCAGTTCAATGTCAGATGATTGTGGTATAAAAAACGCAAAGAAATAAATAATTTACATCTTTTATGTATTCAACTATTTTATACAGAAACGCACACACACACACACACAACCAGGCATATGCATTGAACAAACACACACACACACACACACACACACACGGACATACCCATGGAGACACACAGGGACACAAACATACATTTACACCTCATAACAGCTCAAGAACGCTCATAACACCACACACACATACGCTCGTGGACGAGCAAACACACAACAGAAGTTAGCATGAGCATCTCAAAACACAAACGCATCAGTATACAAGTAAAATATGTATACTGTAGACTTCATAGATGAGTTTCTTTTGTTGTTTCGTTTTGTTGTTGTTTATTTTGTTGCAGGTGGTCTGACAAAGACACTGATTGTACCCGCTGTGTTGACTGTATCCTAAAATGGTTTACATCGTTCGAATCACAAGAATCTCAGCTTTCCAAAGATATGTAACATGTTTAAAAGTTTTGTCTTTCAAGAAGTTAAACCTGTTAAACATCCAATGGCCTGCGGGCGGGACGTCAGAACTTTATCTGAGAGACTGATGCAGTGTACAGTTTCCACCGGGACTGGATATACATTCCTATGTTAATGGGAATCATATGTTTCTCTGGTAATATATGTGTTCCTATGGTGATGTAGTTTTTTCCTTGGTCAGTAGTATAAAGACCGAGCCTTTTTGCCCGGAAAGCAGGAAGAGATGGCAAGGATGCTGAATGAAGACCTCTGTTTGTCTATAGTCTCTTCCTCCTGTGTCTTATATAAAATGGTAAAATAAATACGAGAGATCTCTTGGCAAAATAACTGGTGTCTGGTCAAATTAATTAACAACAAGGGGAAAGGAAGATTTTTAAATCTACAACTTGGCATCACGGAATAGGATTGCATATCCAGGCATTTGTCTCAATCACTTCAGGTAAGACTTTTCTCCTTTCTAAGTCTGCCTCATAATCAGAAACAATGACTGAAACTGCTGAAAAGAACTGTGTTATTAAAAGTACCAGTTGTTTTGCCAATGAATATAAGACATAGAAAAATGTATATATATAAAAAATTCAAATTAATTGGGCCTATTTAAGTTGCTCTGATCAGTGCACCTCTAAACATATTTGAAATGCTGGGATAGAGATAGATCTTTTTTAGAAAAAAGACCATTTAATCAAATATTGGGAGAATTAGCTATAAGACGGTTAAGCTAGGACATTTTGCTTGGTTATGACTGTGAGGTGGTTGGAATATGGCGAGACTCCGAAAAATGGCAGAGTAAAATCTAAAATGTATCCAACACACTGAAGATTCGTTCTCAGAAGGAGACGAGGAAGTGTGACACAAGCGATACTTGACTGACCAAAGCGGTTAAATGTGGCGAGTCTGCAGAGAAAAAGGGCAGAATAAACTCTAAAACATTTTAACACGCTGAAGTAATACAAGTATAAAAGGCGCTGTTGTAACTAGCTAGGATCGCGAGCATTCCTGATTTTGACCGTAAAGCTGTTCAAATATTTGAGGAGACTGATCTGAGTTATAGCAAACTATAAATGTAGATTAATCCGTCACAATTTGTTTTTCTGGACCTTGAACACACTGGACTTTAGAGACAAGTCAGCAAATACACCACACCCTTTTTCCAGAGGTCTGATTGGCTGTTGGAGTTGTCATCCTGGTTATATGTGAGGGAGCTCTGAAGATAAAAGAGTAGCAAAACTCGAGAGCACGTAGATGTGAATTAGAGAACTTGTACAATAAATACGTGTACGTGTACGCTAACATTTAGCGCTTACAGATCGAGAGGAAAAATCATGGGCCAAACAAACTCATCACCGTCTTTAGAGATGCCATGCCTCTTATCAGATAGATGAGTCTCTGCTGACATATTCTGGTAACGACTCTAACGCTGTGCTGCAGGCTTACTCTGATGAGATGCTCAACACGGCGCCAGGTTACGTCACACCAACGTGATCTCATGAGAATACATGTGTATTTTTACGTAAAGTGTAGTTCTACCATATGTACATTTATTTACGTTTTATACACACAGAAACGTATAGTACTGACGTATTTACAACACTAAAACGTATAAAATGTACGTATTGACAGCACAAAAACGTCATTTATTTACGTATAAACAACTTTACCGACGTACAAATTTGTACATATTCCTATTTAACTCATGCATATTCAAATCGTGGCATTAATGTTTTGACTCTATTGCATTCAATTGTCTTATCAATTACATTTTCTGTCGCATTTATTAATACAGTTTAACGTTACTCATAATAACGTTAGGCTACTCATAAATTAACATTTCGCTCTGTTCGTGCCTTCTGCTGCAAACTCGTTTCGGAGGATTAGCCTGCATGGTGTTAAACAAGAATACACTTTAAAACCTTAAAAATACCTTCTTTAATCGTTTAACTATTTTGTAATATTTGGTTTATTTACAGTGAGACACAAAAGGCGTTTTCTCCTATAGACCCATAATACACTAAAACACAACATAATAAATTCACAAAAGACATACATTTTATTAGCTTGATGTAATCCAGATCTTTAGAATCCATACGTTGTTTGCAAGAAACAGATCCAAATTCAGCCCTTTATCCAGCGATCTTCATCTCCATTCTCAGCAGAGACGGTAAACGTCAAATCCCGCGCTCGTAGTGAATTCAAATTCAAAAATTGCGCCCGAAGCGTTACGACATGTTTTACGGCAGTGATATCAAACGCTCATTGGCTCTCGCATGCTTCGTCACATATTGCCACATGCCGTGTTTAAGTTGTTAAGCGAACAGCGAACCGAAACCGGATGAACATTTTCATGGATTAATAACTTAAAGGGATAGTTCACTTTGAAATAAATTTTTGATATGTTTTAGCTTACCTCAAGGGAATCCAAGATGTAGGTGTCTTTGTTTCCGCAGTAGTTTCAATTTTGATATTTTTAGGTCAAACCGTTCTTGTCTGTCAGTCCTATCATGCAGGTCGATGGTCACTGTATCAAAACACAAGCACAGAGTCCAAATTAAACAATTCCCCATCGTCCAAATGAAACAATTCCTCATCATAAGTACACATTGATGGCCTAAGACACGAAACGAGCAGTTTGTGTGAGAAAACGAACAGTATTTATATCATTGTTATCTCTTGAAAACAGCACACGTCCAAATGATCTGACGGCGCGGGCGGGTATAGATATATACATAGATGTCGCCTTGGCTACTGCAGTTCATTGGAACGAAACCGTAGCCAAGCGACATCTAGTGTATACATCTATACCCGCCCGCATACACTAGATGTCGCCTTCGCTAATGCAGTTCATTGGAACGAAACCGTAGCCAAGGCGACATCTATGTATATATCTATACCCGCCCGCGCCGTCAGATCATTTGGACGTGTGTTGTTTTCAAGAGATAACAACGATATAAATACTGTTCGTTTTCTCACACAAACCGCTCGTTTCGTGTCTTAGGCCATCAATGTGTACTTATGATGGGGAATTGTTTCATTTGGACGATGGGGAATTGTTTTAATTTGGACTCTGTGCTTGTGTTTTGATACAGTGACCATCGACCTGCATGATAGGACTGACAGACAAGAACGGTTTGACCTAAAAATATCAAAATTGAAACTACTGCGGAAACAAAGACACCTACATCTTGGATGCCCTTGAGGTAAGCTAAAACATATCAAAAATTAATTTCAAAGTGAACTATCCCTTTAAATTCTGCTCTGTAACGTTACCTCATACAAAACTAATATATACTGCCAGAGAGGACTGCGACACATCGTCATGTGAACGACTTTTGGTACCAGTTTTGACATTTTCTCAATAAATAAATTAACGTTATTGTGATTATACGTGTCTGTCTGTTGTTTTTCTTTATAATTGTAGCCTACGTAGTTTTAAGAAATTGTTAGGTTTAGGGGTAGGGGTAGGATTAGTGGCTCAAACTATTTTTGAATGCTATATTGTTAATAAAACTGCCATTTCCCTACACATATCTGTCCATTAGCTACGTTTTACCCTTTTAATATTGTCAATAAAATGGGTAGGCTATGTTTTGGTGTGGGAGTAGGGTTAAGGGATCTTTATACTGAGGAAATTATACAGATCTTTATGATATGAAATATTCGTAAATAGTTTACGTTTTTTAGCTGTAAAATCGTAATAATGTTACGTTTAAGTTTCAGCATACATCCAAACGTACAAAAAAGTATGTTTTCTATCTTTGAAAATTACGTACTACAGTAACATGAAAACTCATCCCAGGGAACGATCGACTCGGTAACCATGTGTTCATTATCCCTAGGTTGATTTTTCACCGGAGTTGTCCTTTAAATGTAGCCTATATAAAAATGGCAAATTATAAAAAGAAATTGTTAAATAATAATAAAACCAATTTTTAAAAAGTAACAGCAAAAAACAGTCTGTTATAATTCATAAATCAAAAAGTAAACGTTTATTGTCACGGTTCATCGATCAGTGTGTTCATTTTGTGTATCTGTTGGTTGTTGTGGGTGTGGGGTCTGAGTGTGTAGTGCTTGTTTGTTGCTTAGTAACCAGCTGATCACTTAATCAGTCCCAGCTAGTTACTTCTGTTGTTAGCTGCCTATATCTAGTGGGAGTGATTATTGCTTGGTTCGTCACTCTTGTTTGTGCTCTCTTACCCAGTTCCGGTGCCTGAGTTTCCTTACGGAGTTATTTCCTCGATCTCGTCTGTGTTTGCAGACTTCTGGAGATCGTTTGGAGTTCTCCTCATCCAGTTCCAGTTTGGCATCTGCACTGGGTTTATTCATATCACTCATCCTCTCCTGAGATTTTGTATCCTGGTCACCCGCCTGCTATACGTGGTGTTTTGAGTATTATCCCTGTTCCCTATCGTCCGGTCACTACGACATACGTCGTGGTGAACGACGAATAGGAATCTCGCTAGAGAGGCCAATATACTTCGAGTGAAACTAACCGATCCAATGCATATTGGCGTGCAATCATTTGCATCAGCTGTGCAGCCTCGCAGCGCGGGTATTTAACGAGCAGCTGGTGCGATTGCACTTCAGCTTTTTGCTTCGGAGCCGAGCGTTTCGATGCTGTTTAATCTACTGAGTGATCAAACAACGAGCAAGCTCTTCAAGATGATCTCTCGTGTCTGGTGCGGGCAATACAGCGCAGCAGCGGGGTCGACTTCTTTTTCTCTCTCTTTTGTTTTTGTGTTACTGAGCAAAACAAAAAAGCTGTTTTCACAGCTGGTAATGGTGCGCCAAGAGCGCTGAATAGCCGTTCTTATGGCTGGTAAGACCGGCGTGAAGAGAGACAGCGCACGACAGGTTGCATATTCCTGTCTGTGTCCGCTGCGACCGTTCCCCTGCGTGCTTCAGTACCAAGGAGAGTATTTCCCTGAAAGAGCTTACATGGGTGTGAGTTGCGTCTTTCTAAAGATGACATTCCACCCGTGTGTTTCTGGTTGCGGTCGTTTCCTGTCCTCACTGACGGCTACGATCACTGTCTCGCATGCCTGGGAAACATGTGAGACTCTGTTCGTGGGTGGTTCATGTTCTCGCACGGGAACATGACCACGTCGGCACGCCGGTCAACTCTTCTTTCTCCGGAAAGTTTGAGTCCCCTCTGTTGTTGGCCAGCCGATGCTTGTGTGTAAAAGCACAGCTGCAGGCCTGCTCGACACTCTGGGGGACCGTGGAGATCAGCGAGAGCTTCCGCGGGGAAAACCCGACGGATCTCTCGCTCCTCAGCGTGTCGTGTGCCGTCGAGCTGCCGGTGTTCTCGCTCGGCGCTCTAGGTGCGCGGTCTCCTTGTCTATTCTCCGTTGTAGCGCCCTCCCTGGTGGCCACCAGGAGAGGTCTACTTCAGTAGAATGGCTTGGGTGATCTGAGAGCTGAGGGCTTCTCCTTCGGGGAACCAACCCCCTAGGGCCCCTACCTCTCTAGCGCATCACAAGTTGTGCAGCTTCTGGATGGAATTGCTGGTACTTCAAAATTGGAGGAACCTAGCGTTTCATTCAGGGCTCCAGCTGAGGGCAGATGTCGATTGCTGCATCGGAGAGAGGGTCTGTTTTGTTCTGGAAATGAGGATATGCTGAGTTCCCACTGTAATAGTGTGTATGCTTATGCTGAATCAGATTCAGAACTGACAGCCATGCTTTCCCGGGACTTTCTCGGATGTGTATTGAAAACTTAGGAGTATGGAGCTATATTGGTGCCAAAATATGGAACGCCAAAAGTGCCAAATTCTGCATAAGTTTTCACCTCTCTTGCTACCCTCGATGGTGGAGTGGCTGTGCCTCTGGCGAGCCACCTCTGCCCTGCATGCGAGGCCAAGGCACTCTTATTGCACGAGGGTAGTTCTGAGCCAGAGTTGAGCTGCGCTTGTCGACTGACCGTGTTCAAGTCACAGCGCAGGCCCTTGGCCAGACGATGTCCACCTTGGTGGTCCAGAAGCGCCCCTGGTTGTCCTTGCAGAGGTGCGAGACGTCGTCAAAGTACGCTTTCTCGATGCTCCCATCTCACAAGGTGGCCTTTTCGGCGACACTGTTGAGAATTGGCCCAGCAGTTCTCCGCAGTCAGCAGCAGACTGAAGCGCTTTCCCCGACGTACCACCAGAGTGCCTCGTGGGCTGCCCCTCTGTCTACTCGTCGCCAAGGGTCTCATCCCCTGCAAAAAACAAAACACTTCGGCACAGCCTGCTCTACTGTGTCCGCTGCAGGAAGTGGTCGGTGAAACAATCACCCCTGAGTTGGGTGACCCGGAGATGGGTGGAGCTGCTCTCTCCCGGTCGAGGGCCGGGGAACGAATCTTTTCAGTGTTCCACCACTGGAGTCACAGTGGTACCTAAATTCTAAAAAAAAGAGAGCAGTTCTTCTATCCCTGGGTCTGAAGAGGGCCAGGAGAGCAGTGGGAGGAGAGAATCCTCACCACTCTCATCCGCCTCTTCTATCGCCAGCAGGCAACAGTGTGCGGTTCGAGAACGCAACCAAGCCGCCTCCTGCACCTCCTGCCTCGTGGAACCAGGTAAGTGTTGCACAGCACACTCAGACTCCGCTACGGGCCGCCTCCCAGAGAGAGCCTGCCGAGCCCCTGTGTTCCACATCGCTGCCCCACTCCGGGTACGCCTACGGTCCCCTTGGTCCCGCTTGTACGGTCTCTGCGAGCCTGGCTAACGCTCCCCAGTCCGTCTCGCTGGCTCATTCAGACCATCAGGCTCGGCTATGCGATTCAGTTCGCCCGGCGTCCCCCCCAAGTTTCGGGCTATCCACTCCACTACAGTGAGAGCAGCCGATGCCCATGTCTTGCGCGCGGAGATCGCAGTCCTACTGGCGAAGGATGCAATAGAGCCGGTCCCTCCAGCCGATATGAGGTCAGGGCACTACAGTCCCTACTTCATTGTACCCAATAAAGGTGGTGGGTTACGACCGATCTTGGACCTGCGAGTTTTGAATCGGAGCCTACACAAGCTACCGTTCAAAATTCTCACGCAGAAACGCATTTTCGAATGCATCCGTCCCCAAGATTGGTTTGCAGCGATCGACCTGAAGGACGCGTACTTTCATGTCTCGATTCTTCCTCGACACAGGCCATTTCTGCGCTTTGCGTTCGAGGGTCGAGCATATCAGTACAAGGTCCTGCCCTTCGGGTTGGCCCTGTCCCCCCGTGTCTTCACGAAAGTCACGGAGGGGGCCCTTGTTCCCATGAGAGAACAGGGCGTTCGCATTCTCAACTATCTCGACGACTGGCTCATACTAGCACACTCTCGAGATCAGTTATGCGAACACAGGGACCTCGTGCTCAGGCACCTCAGCCAGCTGGGCCTTCAGGTCAACTGGGAAAGAGCAAACTCGCCCCCGTGCAGAGGATCTCTTTTCTCGGTATGGAGTTGGATTCGGTCACACAGACAGCGCGCCTCACAGAGCAACGCGCTCAGTCGGTTCAGCTCTTTGTCTGTTACAGAGGCCAGAGGCCAGCAGAAGGGAAAGGCTGTCTCCAAGCAGAGGATGGCCCACTGGATAGTGGATGCCATCGCCTTGGCTTACCAAGCTCAAGGCGTGCCCTGCCCGCTCAGGTTGCATGCACACTCCACGAGAGGCGTTGCATCATCCTGGGCGCTGGCACATGGCTCCTCGCTAACAGATATCTGTAGAGCTGCGGGCTGGGCGACACCTAACACATTTGCTAGATTCTATAGCCTACGTGTAGAGCCTGTGTCCTCCCGTGTTCTCGCCCTAAACAGGTAGAAGCACTGTGAGTACCGGTTCTGTCGACTTGCTGCACCCTACTGTGCACCCTTATTGCTCCAGAGTCAAAACCTGTTGAGTCCTCCAATCACCCTCAGCCCGGACATGGCGGAGCGTCCGGTACCAGGCCTTTATCCGCTGAATCCTTGAGAACCGGGTCTAGGCTGGGTCCCATATGTGTGACCCTATGGGATCCCATATGTGTATATCTTCCACGGCTGCTCCTAAACGGAAGCCTGTGTCTTCCCTTGGGCTAAGTCACCCATTATTCATATGCAGTACAACCCTTGGGTTAGTCCATATGTGTATTCCCACATAACTCTTCTTAAGAATGTGGCTCCCGCAGCGTTCCCCTTGCTCAGGTCGGGCACGCTTTCCCAGTGTTATCCAATAATCTCACTGTATGGGTTATCACGGAACAACAGTGACGGACAGCCTCTCGGTGTAAGCCCTCTCCTATCGTCCTTCCAGGCAAGAAGGTGTAGAGGCTTGCTCAGGGCGCTGGATGGGGTGCAGCAGCTGTGGCACTTTGGTAGGGATTCCTATTCGTCGTTCACCACAACGTACGTCGTAGTGACAGGACGATAGGGAACATCTCGGTTACATATGGTAACCCTCGTTCCCTGAGGGAGGGAACGGAGACATACGTCCCATCGCCACATCTGCTGTGACCCGCCGGGGCAGCCAGCTCACCGTCTCAGCTCCTCAGCAAAAAACTGAAGTGCAATCGTA
Source organism: Abramis brama (assembly GCF_963993115.1). Classification (NCBI taxonomy): domain Eukaryota; kingdom Metazoa; phylum Chordata; class Actinopteri; order Cypriniformes; family Leuciscidae; genus Abramis; species Abramis brama. The sequence continues at coordinate 2,490,518 of NC_139986.1, read as the reverse complement.
CCAGCTGCTTGTTAACCCCCTGGGGTCGGTGGTATCGCCGGTGATACCAGCTCGCTTTTTTTCAGTTCAGTTCAAAAGAAATTAATTTTGCTCTGTTGACTTTGATATTACAAGCAAGTTTCATACATCAATCGATTCTGTTAAATGTGTATTATTTTTGTGTATACTCACAATAAAAACAAAGTGTTGTGCTTTTGGCCAAATAAAGAAAAATAAACGTGATGCGAGTTCTGCCTTCTCTCTGTCAGTTAAATCCATTCTGAAACGCGTCCGAAAATGAACTGTAACTCAGCGAATACTCAGTCAAACAGGCATACAGACACACAGGCATGAAACTTGAATTCTCTTCTTTTAAATGAGGTAATTTATATAAAAAACAAATATTCTCATCTTGTGAAATCTGTATTAAAAGAGAGCGATTCCAGTCGAGGTCATTAGAGCTAATTCAAATGTAATGTGAACCCGCCCACGGAGAGCGCGTACTATTCAAACGCAAATTACTGAGGCAAACCTGTGAACGCCCCCCATATCAGCTCGAGAAAACACAAGTTTAATCATATCATTGTAGCCTACGTGTTTACACCATCTGGCAGCGCTGTGAGGAATAATAATAATGGAGAATCTACCTCAGAGTGCGGGTATTGCGAGGAGCGAGGATCCGAATACTGTAGTAAGTTTTTTTCCTTCTCAAGTTAATCACATTTCCGTGTGAATGCGCGCTGTTTACCACAGCTCGCAAAAAGACAGTTTAAATTTAAATCGCCTTTCTGTGTGTGTGTGTGTGTGTGTGTGTGTGTGTGTGTGTGTGTGTGTGAATGAATGATGATGTTTTAGCAAACTGTATTGCTATACTGAGATGAGTAAAAATCGACTGAAATATGTTGAAATAAAATGTAGGCTATTTGTATAAGCAACGTATTAAACTGCAAATTAACATTTATATGCCCTAATATTTCATAAAAACAACGTTACAGTCAGGCGTTTCTGTGTTTTAGCAAACTGTATTGCTATACTGAGTAAAAATCGACTGAAATATGTTGAAATTAATGTATTTGTATAAGCAACGTATTAAACTGCAAATTAAAATTTATATTTATTATAATAAAAACAAAAGACCTATGTTACAGACATATGAAAGACAACATTTCGTTGATTAGTTTTGGGTAGATTATATATTTTCACTGTAAAATATCTGCCACCTCAAATAAGCTTTTGTTTGCCAATTTTTGCTCATATGTTAAATATAGTATGTTTTGTCAAAAATAAAGTAATCAAATAATCAATCAAATCCTTAACTTTGAAAAATGTATGATAAAATGTATACTTTAGTTTTTACAAAGAAAGATTACACTTGAATTGTTGTAATTGTAACCTTTTTAATAAAAAAAATATATTTACAAGGTAGATGTAAACAAACTATTAAAAGGTAAATATAAGCCTTTTCTTTAAATAATTTTTATTGTGTTTTATTAGTGACAAATTTGGGGAGAGGATAAATATTCCAAAACTGAAAATACAGTATGAGAATTAACTGCACAATTACTAGACATGTTTTCCTTGAATATTATAGGCCAATTTGCAAGCACAGTGGGCCCTATCTTGCACCCAGCGCAATTGACTTTGTACACCGACGCATGTTTCATTCCTAGTTTGCACCCGCGCAAAGCGCACTTTTCCCTCCACAGAAGCACATCGCTAAACTAGGGAATGAACTTGCGCTCCCTGGCGCGGTTCAGCGCAAAAAAGTAGGCGTGTTCCGGCGCAAACAATCCCTGGTGCTATTTTACTGTTCCATAAAACAATTGCGCCACTGGCCAGAAAAAAACCTAGTCTAAAGTCAGTGGGCGCATGCTTGGTCATAATCAATGTAGCGTGTGCACAACATACACTTTGATTCTCTCATCTACACAGAAGCAGCAGTTTTCATTTTTTCAAATCATACATTATTAAAAATGATAGATAGATAGATAGATAGATAGATAGATAGATAGATAGATAGATAGATAGACTATTTATTATAAAAGCATACATCTAGCTTACACATTTACCCAAATTATTATATATGCCTGTTTAACCGAAGCTAATTTGGGTGGTTTCTCTCTCCATCCCCAATGTCACTTCTCTCTCTTTTACGGCCGTGACGAGAGCGTTGCTCTCCTTGGATGTGAACCGCTCCTGGCGCGCGCCTGGCAAATCCGCCGTTATAATAGCAATACGCCAAGGAAAAAGCACGTCTGCTCTTAAAGGGAATGTGAGATGATGCTCTGATTGGTTTATTTCACGTTACGCCCAAACCACACCTATGAATAATGAAGCTACTTCAGACCTACCCATTTTACATTTGCGCCGGGCGCAAGAGTCATTTATCCCGCCGGGAAAATAGCAACAGCGCCGAGACCCGCCCACAAAGTTACTTGCGCTTTGCGCTTTGACACTTGCGTTTCAGATCGTTAAAATAGGGCCCAGTATGTGGAAAAATAAAAAAGAATTGAGATGCTTCCAACTGTTGCACTTGCATTATTGTAGCTCAGTAACTCACCTGAATGAAAGGGTCATTAAGTATGCGGGCCCCATTGTCTCCTCAGGTGTGAACCACTAAATATGCATGATCGTTGACGCCCACTCGAATATTGCCCTTCCAAACAAAAAGTGCTTTGCACAATTCAAATCAATGTATTGTGTTATGTGAATGATTAGGCAGGGTGATTTTCACATCATTTTGAAGAAAAAACACTAGGTGATGACATCCATTAGACAAAAGTCTTATTGGCACATATTTAGTATGTGTTTTGTGGTCTTATTTCAGAAACTTTAGTTTTTAGTTTTTTCAATAACCACGCATAAACATTATTCTCTCAAAAATGCAGACATGTACATTCTTGTTGCTCACATATTATGGTAGCCCTGTTTGTGCTAAATAGTGTGTCATTTTTTTTGCCATTAATATGTTTATAAGCAACTGAAAAAAGCACAAATGTCAGGGCATGTCAGAACATCTCAAGGACCCCAAAAACACCTTAGACCCCAGAGGGTTAAATACCCGCGCTGCGAGGCTGCACAGCTGATGCAAATGATTGCACGCCAAAATGCATTGGCTCATTTAGTTTCACTCGAAGTAGATTGGCCTCTCTAGCGAGATTCCTATTCGTCGTTCACCACGACGTACGTCTCCGTTCCCTCCCCCAGGGATTGAGGGTTACCATATGTAACCGAGACGTTTCTGCCTGTCTCCAATAAACTGCTTGCTTGCATTTGGATCTATGACTCTCATTCTGACATTTATAAATTGACAAGAATGCAGTCAAATTAAAAAAATAAAGTAATTTATTGTATTATTTTTTTAATAAAGATAATATTATTAAATAAAGCTAAAATGTATTAATTCAAGTGCAGTGTGTATTTCGTGTTTTATTGATGTAATAAATACATCATCAGACGGCAGGTCCGGTGCATAATGCAATGCGTCGTGCAATGCGTCAATTTTTTAACTCTATTCACAATAGTGTAAAAGACATGGATTTTGAACATCACATGTAATCATTCGGTGGATTGTGGTGTGCACCAATAATGAAGAGTGACAGTACCAGGCAGACTGTATAAACAAATAAAAGTCAAAGAATCCCGTTTATCACAAAATATTGTACAGTATAAATGCTGACGTAGGTTAAGTCAATGTCCTGTTCATGTTTTTGTCTTTGTCCTGTTTCTGAAGGGGATTCTTTGAAGGTTTTCTTTATTTAAGTATCTTATAAAACACTTATAATGCACTTGAAGGAACAATCTCAAATCACTGCATTAGTATTTGTATTTGAATAGCAAACTATAAATGTAGATTCAATTTGCTTTTCTGGACCTTGAACACACTGGACTTTAGAGACACGTCAACAAATACGCCTAACCATTTTCCAGAGGTCTGATTGGCTGTTGGAGTTGTTGTCCTGGTTATATGTGAGGGAGCTATGAAGATAAAAGAGTAGCAAAACTCGAGAGTACGTAGATGTGAATTTGAGAACTTGTACAATAAATTTTTGTACGTGTACGCTAAAATTTAGCACCTTACAGATCGAGAGGAAAAATCATGGGCCAAACCGACTCATCAAGAAATTATGAATTGGAATCTCTTATGTTATATAAGCAGGCTTTAGAGATGCCATGCCTCTTACCAGATGTAGGCATAGATGAGTCTCTGCGGAAATATTCTGGTTCCGACTCTAACGCTGTGCTGCAGGCTTACTCTAATGAGATGGTCAAAACGGTGCCAGGTTACATCAGCAGTTTAGGATCTGCCATTGGTGCACTGAATTCAGTCCCGAATGCTGTTGGACTTGGAGCTGTGGTGATTTCCTTGATCATGGATATCTGCATCAAGAGCAGAACTCCGAAAAGGGATCCCACATACGACCTGTTACAACGTGTGTTTGGGGAAGAGAAAGCTTACAGTGTCCGGGACACAATGACAGAGTATCTGAGACGCCATATCATGCACATGAACGATGACAAACAATTACGGAAGGAAATAAAGAGACTGGAAAAACGGCTGAGCGGCCATCTCACCATCCTCAGAAACTCCCTGCTGCATGACGATCAGATGAGCAGCCGTGGGTTCAAGATCTGGGTCAACGGAGCCGCCTTCCACGTTCAGATGTTGGTCCATGAGGCTCGACTGAATATTCAGACTGGTAAAACTGCATCAGTCAATCTTATCGAAGCTGCCATCAACTTGTATTTACAGGACCTGGATAACATGCTGGAGAATTACAAGACTTACAAGATCAATTCTGGCATTGTCTGGTACAGGCCTGGTTTCGCTTGGCGCCGTGCAGCCACTCCAGCTATATGTCTTATAAAAAATGATGAAAACGAAATCTGTGCATTATGGATTGAAAAAACCCCTGACTGTAGTGGTCCAGAAATAGCTACGACTTTTATGGATACCGTTTACTCATATTATGATCCAATCAGATGTTTAAAGAGTTATTTTGAAAATATCAAGAACAACCTCAACTCTCTAATCCATCAACGTGGTTCATTCACTGTGCCGTCGGCAAAAGGTTAGCTTAGATATTTGGGTTTAATGAACATTACACACAGTAAAGGACAAAAAATAATATTAATGAAAACAATTGTAAGATAATTGTTTGTTTGTGAAGAATCAAAATTTCATAATTTAATATTGTTTTTAGTATTATTATTACTTTTTAATAATATTATTCATAATCAGTAGTATTATGCATCTGTTTTAAACTTTTTATATACATTCAGAATCATTTGTAATCATTGTATTTTCTGAATCATACTGTTCACATACTGTTCTGAACACATACTGTATGTGGGGGAGAGAGACTTTGCGTGACTTTGAGTGTGTGTGGGAATAGTTAGAGACTGAAGTATATGCAGTGTACACTCACTTATACTTACCTTATTTTAATAAATAAAATACACACTGTTTTCAAATACAGATTATTTATTTGTATAAAACAATACATATGTTTCAACAAATATATTTTTAAATTACAAACTATATATTGAGGATTCTAGCATTTAAAGGGATACTTCACCTCTGGAAAGATGAATGTGTATTTAAATTGGGTCATTTATGTAGTAGAAATGTGAAATTGTTTTTGAATTTGGAGCCTTCTAGACTGAGAAAAGGCTGTAGTCTTTAGCCTCTGGCCAAAAAAAAAGATTTTTTCCAGACAAAAAATACATAAATCTCTCATATCAGGGGGATATGAGGGGGGAAAGCATGGTAATTCGAAAATACTACAGGTTTTCTACTGATACAAAGCTTAATGCTAAATCCTGAAGTATCCCTTTAATGTAAACATACATAATTGTGTACATAAATTCAAAATACAAAAGTGTACATACAACACACATAATACATTCAAAACCTACACAAGCATGTACATAGAGTACACATAGATCAAATCTATACATACAGCACAAAAACTACACATTAAATTCCTATACAAATATGGACAGAATACACAAATTAATAACATTAAATCCTAATCACAACTTTATTAAAAGGTCTTCACCTTACACTGAATGCATTGTAATATATCTGATATCCAGATCGGATCTGATGAAGGACCAGCGTCAGGACACGACGACACCGCTGTCCTGAAGTGGCCACTAGTCTCTCCCCTGTGAAGGCCTTCTTTCCCTTTACCTCTATAGAGATAAACGTTGTCGGGATAATTCCGGTTCGCGTGACTACGCAGACGCGACAAAATTTCTGTATTATAATTTTTTAAGGCCTAACATGTAGTTTGTTGAGGGTTGATTTGTGAAGAAGGTCTACACGCCTGCGCACATATATATTCAAACACGCATACCTATCGACTGAACACATGATGCGCATGTGCGCGCCGTCTGCAATTTTGTAACTTCACTGTTACGGTCATGGTTCGATTTACGTGGGAGCCAGTGGGAGCTTCAACGTCCGATCTAGCAGTAGCATAACCCACCAGGCAAGTGTTATTTTACAGTTTTTCTGAATTGTTAAAACACTAAATTTACAAACACTTGTAAAAACTAAACTGGCAACTGCCAAAACTCTTTTATCAAATCAATCACACTGTTGTCAAAATCTAAAACACTATTCATCTGTTTAGGACACAATTTGCGAATCTGAATCGCCCATTTACCAAAACTCTAAACACATTCTCAAACACAGAACACAACTTTGCAGTGTCATACACTTGTACCCAGAATGGTGCACACAGGCTACAGAAGTTAAACACAACTAACACACTGTTCTCATCCTTTACACACTACCACTCAAAATTTAAAACACATGTGGCTAATGATGTGAGGGAACATATACAGTAAGCCAGTTCAGAGAGCACTGGTTTGTGAGGCCCTACAATGGATAGAAATCTGAGAGGAAGAGTTTGTGTGAGAGGAGGTCAAGGTGGTCGAGGTGGTCAGCGAAGACAAAGAACAGTAATATCTGATGAAATCAGAGCTACTGTGATTGACCATGTTCTTGTCCATGGTATTGTCACGAGGTGACAAAGTTGAAGCGGAACTAAGTCCCGCTGAAGTTGTGTTCCACCCGGGACTGTGCCACTGTAACACCGGGCCGGTATCAGCTGCATCTGTCACCATAGTAACAGCGGTTAATGACAGATCAACATCAGGTGCGGGGGATTACGCTGGGATCTGTGATGAGGCTGTGTAGGCAAATGAAGCACATAAAAAGGAAAGTGAAGAGACAGTTGGGTGGTTCTTCCCCGGGACGAGCAGAGGTGAGGCGCGCAGTACGTGAGCGGCCGTGAGAGAGAGAGGACGAGAGAGAGAGGACGAGAGAGACAGACGAGAGAGACAGACGAGAGAGACAGACGAGAGAGACAGACGAGAGAGACAGACGAGAGAGACAGATGAGAGAGACAGATGAGAGAGACAGATGAGAGAGACAGATGAGAGAGACAGATGAGAGAGACAGATGAGAGAGACAGATGAGAGAGCCAGAGAGAACTTCGGCTGGATGGCGGGCGGAGGCCTTGGTGCACTGTGGGTCTGTTGAGTTGCAGTTTAATTGTGGAAATGAGCACGAGTGAAACCTTACAGTGTGTGGTGGAAATGTGAGTGTGGGAATTATTTCTGCTGTTCACTCGCAATCACAGCTGTCCATTCCTCTCTCTGCCTGAGCTCAATGAAGAGCCTGCTAATGCTGGAAGAACCTGCTAACGCTGTGAGTTATACATATTCTCCTCTCTCTGTCTGAGTCCAGTGAAGAGCCTGCTAATGCTGTGAGTTACACGTGTCTATTCCTCTCTCTGTCTGAGTCCAGTGAAGAGCCTGCTAATGCTGTGAGTTACACGTGTCTATTCCTCTCTCTGTCTGAGTCCAGTGAAGAGCCTGCTAATGCTGTGAGTTACACGTGTCTATTCCTCTCTCTGTCTGAGTCCAGTGAAGAGCCTGCTAATGCTGTGAGTTACACGTGTCTATTCCTCTCTCTGTCTGAGTCCAGTGAAGAGCCTGCTAATGCTGTGAGTTACACGTGTCTATTCCTCTCTCTGTCTGAGTCCAGTGAAGAGCCTGCTAATGCTGTGAGTTACACGTGTCTATTCCTCCCTCTGTCTGAGTCCAGTGAAGAGCCTGCTAATTCTGTGAGTTACACGTGTCTATTCCTCCCTCTGTCTGAGTCCAGTGAAGAGCCTGCTAATGCTGTGAGTTACACGTGTCTATTCCTCTCTCTGTCTGAGTCCAGTGAAGAGCCTGCTAATGCTGTGAGTTACACGTGTCTATTCCTCTCTCTGTCTGAGTCCAGTGAAGAGCCGGCTAATGCTGTGAGTTACACGTGTCTATTCCTCTCTCTGTCTGAGTCCAGTGAAGAGCCGGCTAATGCTGTGAGTTACACGTGTCTATTCCTCTCTCTGTCTGAGTCCAGTGAAGAGCCTACTAATGCTGTGAGTTACACGTGTCTATTCCTATCTCTGTCTGAGTCCAGTGAAGAGCCTGCTAATGCTGTGAGTTACACGTGTCTATTCCTCCCTCTGTCTGAGTCCAGTGAAGAGCCTGCTAATGCTGTGAGTTACACGTGTCTATTCCTCCCTCTGTCTGAGTCCAGTGAAGAGCCTGCTAATGCTGTGAGTTACACGTGTCTATTCCTCCCTCTGTCTGAGTCCAGTGAAGAGCCTGCTAATGCTGTGAGTTACACGTGTCTATTCCTCTCTCTGTCTGAGTCCAGTGAAGAGCCTGCTAATGCTGTGAGTTACACGTGTCTATTCCTCTCTCTGTCTGAGTCCAGTGAAGAGCCGGCTAATGCTTGAAGAGCCTGCTAATGCTGGAAGAGCCTGCTAATGCTGTGAGTTACACGTGTCTATTCCTCCCTCTGTCTGAGTCCAGTGAAGAGCCTGCTAATGCTGTGCCGAGAAACGCGAAGAGAACGCTGAAGAGAATGCGGAAGCTGTGGATTATGTCCATTCCTCTCTCTGTCCGAAGGTGCTGAGAAACGCGAAGAGAACGCTGAAGAGAACACGGAAGCTGTGGATTATGTCCATTCCTCTCTCTGTCCGAAGGTGCTGAGAAATGCGAAGAGATGCATGAAGAGATAACCTGAACTGAAGAGACTTTTAACATTGTTTTTATTATTTAATAAAGAGTATATTTATTTTGAATTCTGTGTCTGTCTCCTTCGTGTCCACGGTCAGCTCCTCAGGGGCGGCACGCAAGCGAAGGGGTGGGCGGCCCGCTGGCGCTCCACCCCGACCTGTGACAGTATGAGCATGAGGGAGGCTGGACAAAGGGTACAACCAAACATCAGTAGATTCACTGTGTTCACCATAATCCGAAGATTCAGAGAAGAGAACAGGTAATTACCTTTTTTTGTAAATGTTGACAGCAATTACTGTATGACATACTATATACTGTACCACAGTATACTATAAGTACACTCTAAAAAATGCTGGGTTGTTTTAACCCAATTTTGGGTCAAATATGGACAAACCCAGCCGTTGGGGTTACATTTTTAAATTGCATTTTTAACCCAACGTTGGGTTAGTCCATATTTGACCCAAAATTGGGTTAAAACAACCCAGCATTTTTTAGAGTGTAAATATGTTTCAGTACATCACTGTACCAATGTACTGTAGTACTGTAATGGAGGGTTGGGCTAACTGTATAGGCCTAGTATTCCATGTATATTTTTTGTAACTCCATGTTCTCTTTTTGTAGAATTGAAAGGCTGCCACATGGGGTTGGGAGAACAGGTATGTTCTTCCCACACCAAGAGACCCTATGTGTTGATTTGGTCCGTATGGCTGAGTAATGCACTTATTTGTATATTTTTGTACTTTATTTTTACATGGGCTTACTGTACACAAGTGGCAAACGCATAAGATTTCTGTTTGTTTTTACAAGTGCTACGTGTAAATGCACAAGATTTCTGTTTTGTCTTTTTGTACAAGTGCTAAATGCACAGGTTTTTTGTTTTGCAACATGCATTTAGCCTACAGTGAACAAACATTTATTTCTCCAGCTTCATGTCCTGAGCATTGTGTTTTCTATTTTTCTACGTAGTGTTTAGTGACTGTTCAGTAGTGTTTTTAATTTTGATTGACTCGGGGCACGATTTGACAACATAGTTCAGTTTTGAGCACAGATTGAACTGTTTTGAGGTGAAAGTTTGGTTTTGCAAGAAGAGTCTGAGGTTTTCTGAATGTAGCTTGACAATTGGGTTTTGTGTTCAGTTTAGAGAAAAAGAGAGCAGCTTTCAAGAAATGTGTCTTAGCAATCGTGAAAAACTGTAACATAGGCGTTATTTGCGGGTGGGACATGTCCCCACCACTTTTTGCTAAGGTCGATATTATCCACTTTTGAAACATCTCGCGGCACTAATATACCAATACAAATAAATAAAACATCTTCAGTTAACTAGCAGAGCATTCATTTAGTTCATTTGTTAAATAAGAGGCGATCTAGCACTGAAATGTGTTGCTTTTTAAATAAAGTGATCAAAGTGCTCGTTGCCGCTGCGATCAGTGAGGTCTCTTGAGGCTCACGCACAGTCTTCACTCGGACGCGCGCTTCAATTTGTTGGAGACTCTCTATTTGTTCCGGTGAAATTACAAAACAAAATGCACACAAACGTGTCCTTCCCTGATATACAACCACTGATAAACATAATCGGTTTTGATGAGAAAAAAGGAAGAAAAAAAACCTATACGAGTGCGGATCAGATCCCAGAACCTCTGACACGCTTGGCAAAAGTTCTGCCACTGGACCACTTGAGTATGCTTAAATTTGTTGGATTGATTTATTCAAGTGAAAATTCTCACCACTAACAATATTAGATCTCATTAAATGTCCAATTAAACCAAATGTACTATTTAAATTGAATTTTTATTAAACATTTTTATTTATTTACATTAGTAAGCTACACCGCGCCTGCTCATAGGCTACTTTTTTTTTCTTTTTCTTTTTTTTAAAAGTTTTTCTCACTTGTTTACACACAAATTCTGGTACTTGAGACACAATGACCACAACATGTAACTCATTCACCAACCCCCTGAACCAATCCTGCTAAACTACAAGCACAATTCCTGCTTTACACTTAAATTGTACTTCTAAAACACACTTTTTTCAAAACACTACACACAATTCTCTGCTTTTGGCACAATTTTCATGCAGAAAATCTCTTGTTTTCATAAGGAACACACTGCCATTCAAACATGCACACTGACTCATCACACGGGCAAACACCCGTCACACAGTTTTACAATTAGCAATCAGAGCACTTTTACACTATTACAATAGTGTAAAAGACAGGGATTTTGACCATGTAATCATTCGGTCGATGATTATGGTGCGCACCGATAATGAAGAGTGTGTCACGGTTGGTAGATCCGCTGTCTCATTCTAGTCTGTGTGTTTACGTGTGTGTGTGTGAGTGTGTGGGTGTGTCTCAGTTCATTCATTGTTTCATGTGGGCGTTGTCACTGATCTCCCGATCATCCTGATCTGCGACAGCTGATTGTAATTATCACAGCCTATTTAATGCCCTGTCTTTCGTCCCATGTTTGTCAGATCGTTGTTGATGAATCCCCGTCTGCGTGCCTGCTCCTGTTTGTTTTCCTCGTGTTTCGCCTGCTCTGTGCTGGATTGGATTCCTCACTGCTGATCTCACCACGGATTCTTCATTGTCGATCTCACCACGGATTCTTCATTGTCGATGTCACCACGGATTCTTCACGGTCGATCTCACTACGGATTCTTCACTCACCCACTCACTGAGGATCGCCTGTCTCAGCCCCTGTGTCACGCTCTCCTGTTTGCTGTGTTCCTGGCGATCTCCTGTTGGCTGTGCACTGACGATCTCATCAAGAAGAATACTGTATCTGTCATTTACCCTGAGTGTTTATTACAAAATAAACTTATTGTGCACTCGCACTTGTTTCCTATCAGTTTGTCGTTACAGAACGATCTGACCACCATGGAAGCAGCGAGCGCGGAGTCCTTCAAGGATTTTGTGGACCACAGTATCGCCAGGATGGATCAGCAACAGGAGAGTATTTCTAACACCGGACGCGCGGTTCAAGCGCTCGTGGCACAGGTGTCCGGGCTCACTCAGCAAATCCAACTGCTGAGCCCTCCCACTGTGCCGCCCACACCGCCTGTTCCCCCCGTCGTGCCAGACGTCAGAGATCGTCCAGAACCACGACTACCTGTTCCTGAGAGCTATGCTGGTGAGCCAAACTTTTGCAGAGCGTTTCTCACAAAGTGTTCTATGCATTTTGCTCTACAGCCGAAGACGTTTGAGACTGAGAATTCCAAGGTGGCCTTCGTCCTTACGTTGCTGAGGGGGAGAGCAGCGTTGTGGGGAACAGCGGTGTGGGAGAACCAGGACCAATGCTGCGCCTCGTTCCACGCACTCTCCACAGAGATGAAGAGGGTCTTCGACCGCGCGGTGGCCGGCCGGGAGGCGGCCAGAAGACTAGCCGACCTGAAACAGGGAGGCTCTTCGGTGGCGGATTACTCGATTGAGTTTCGGACCCTGGCGGCGGAGTGCAAGTGGAACGAGGAGGCACAGTGGGATATGTTCCTGCATGGGCTGTCCGACCGTGTTCAACGCGAGATCTACCTGCTGGACCTGCCTCCTCGGCTCAACGGGCTCATCGACCTGGCTCTGCGGGTGGATGCCCGCATCAACCAGCTGGACCAACACCTCCCTCCCCGCCGCATCCATGGCGGAGTCGAGCCGAGGGGCAGTCTGGAGGAGAGCACGGTCGGACCCACCAACGATCCCGAGCCCATGCAGGTAGGGAGAGCCCGGCTTTCCCGGCAGGAGAGAGAAAGGCGGAGATCCCAGGGACTCTGCCTTTACTGCGGCGGCCATGGACACTTCTTACACTCTTGCCCGGTAAAAGAGCAAGCCCGATAGTAAGGTTGAGGCTACTATCGGGTGGGATCTCCGCCGGGAAGTCCTCACCATCCACTCTCCTGCCGGTAAGGCTGAGATGGGCCAACAGCACGCACACTTGCCAGGCACTTTTGGACTCCGGGGCCGAGGGGAACTTCATGGACATTCAGTTAGCTCACAAGTTACACCTTCCCATCTTGTCTCTTCCCCATCAGATTTCGGTCAGTGCTCTAAATGGTCAACAGCTCCCCAACATCTCTCTCTCCACTGGTCCCATAACCCTCATCACCTCTGGCAACCACGTTGAGACTATTCCCTTCCTCCTTATGGACTCCCCTGTCGCCCCGGTGGTGTTGGGTCACCCTTGGCTCGTCAGACACAATCCTCGTGTGGATTGGGGCTCCAACACTATTTCTATGTGGAGCGTGTCCTGTCATGAGTCCTGTCTTGTTTCTGCCTGTCCGTCTGTGTCTGTTTCTGTGTTACAGGAGAAGGCGGCGGATGTATCAAACGTGCCTGCGGAGTATCTGGACCTGAAGGAAGTGTTCAGTAAGTCTCGGGCTGCTTCTCTCCCTCCGCATCGTCCCTATGACTGTGCAATAGATCTAGTGTCAGGTAAGTCTCCGTCTAAGGGCAAACTTTACTCTCTTTCGGTTCCTGAGAGGGAGGCCATGGAGAAATATATTTCTGATTCTTTAGCAGCCGGATTCATCCGACCTTCCTCTTCTCCCGCGGGGGCGGGATTCTTTTTTGTGGGTAAGAAGGATGGTTCTCTGCGGCCTTGTATTGATTACCGGGAGCTGAATAACATCACGGTAAAGAATACTTATCCTTTGCCGTTGATGTCTTCAGCTTTCGAGAGGTTGCAGGGAGCGTCCATTTTCACAAAATTGGATTTACGTAATGCCTATCATTTGGTTCGCATCAGGAAGGGGGATGAATGGAAAACCGCTTTCAATACCCCCAGGGGACACTTTGAATATTTGGTTATGCCTTTTGGGCTTTCCAACTCCCCAGCGGTTTTCCAGGCACTCGTCAATGACGTGTTGAGAGACATGGTTGATCAGTTCATATATGTCTACCTGGATGACATATTGATTTTTTCTTCGTCTCTCCAGGAACACGTTCAGCACGTCAGACGAGTGCTTCAGAGGCTGCTAGAGAATGGGCTTTTTGTCAAGGCGGAGAAATGCGAATTTCATGCACAGTCTGTCTCTTTTTTAGGATACATCGTCTCTTCTGAGGGAATGCGCATGGATCCTGACAAGGTTAAGGCTGTGATGGATTGGCCAAGTCCAGATTCCCGTAAGGCCCTACAGCGGTTTCTGGGGTTCGCCAATTTCTATCGGCGTTTCATTCGCAATTTCAGCCAGCTAGCCGCGCCTCTGACTGCCTTGACCTCCCCCAGAACGTCGTTCAGGTGGTCAGACACAGCTGAGGCGGTGTTCTCCAACCTCAAGAGTCGCTTCGTTTCGGCTCCCATCCTCGTCGCCCCTGATTCCACACGTCAGTTCGTGGTGGAGGTCGACGCGTCAGAGGTGGGGGTAGGAGCAGTTCTATCCCAGCGCGCGTCCTCAGATGACAAGATGCATCCTTGCGCGTTTTTCTCCCATCGTTTATCACCTGCCGAACGTAACTATGACATTGGTAACAGAGAGTTGTTGGCCGTCAAGTTAGCGTTGGAGGAGTGGCGTCATTGGTTAGAGGGGTCGGGGGTACCTTTTATCGTTTGGACCGATCACAAGAACCTTGAATATATTAGATCTGCCAAAAGACTCAACTCCAGACAGGCTCGGTGGGCACTTTTTTTCGGACGTTTTGACTTTACTCTCTCGTACCGCCCGGGTTCCAAGAACATCAAACCCGATTCATTATCTCGTATTTTTGATCCATCCGAACGCCCGGTTACTCCCGAGTGTATTTTACCCGAGAAAGTAGTTATCTCCACACTCGTATGGGAGGTCGAGTCGAAGGTCAAGACGGCCTTAGAAGGGGTAACGCCTCCGCCCGGTTGCCCACCGAATCGTTTGTTTGTGCCGGAGGGGTCGCGGTCCGACGTTATTCGATGGGGTCATTGCTCCAACGTGGCTTGTCATCCAGGAGTAAGTCGTACTAGCTACTTAATAAAGCAACGATTCTGGTGGCCATTAATGGCTCGCGACATTCACGATTTTGTTTTGGCTTGTTCAGTTTGTGCCACTGCTAAGACGTCTAACCGACCTCCTGATGGGTTACTTCGACCGCTGTCTGTCCCTTCTAGACCCTGGTCCCACATAGCGCTAGATTTTGTCACCGCCCTCCCGCCCTCTAATGGCATGACGGTTGTTTTAACCGTAGTGGACCGGTTCTCGAAGGCGGCACATTTCATTCCCTTGCCCAAACTACCATCAGCCAAGGAGACAGCGGTCACGGTCATTGATCACGTCTTTCGGTTACATGGCCTCCCGATGGACGTGGTTTCTGACAGAGGTTCCCAGTTTGTGTCCAAATTCTGGCGAGAGTTTTGTAGATTATTAGGGGCCACAGTCAGTCTGTCTTCGGGTTATCATCCCCAGAGCAATGGTCAATCTGAGCGAGCCAACCAAGACCTGGAGAGAATGTTGCGATGTTTGGTCTATAAGAATCCTTCGTCCTGGAGCCAACAACTCTCTATGGTTGAGTACGCACATAACTCGTTGCCAGTGTCATCCACGGGCCTTTCTCCGTTTAAGTGTAGCTTAGGATACCAGCCACCTATCTTTCCGAGTCTGGAACCCGAAGTCGCGGTCCCCTCCGCTCACGCCTTCGTCCAGAGGTGTCACCGCACATGGACTAGAGCCCGTGAGACTCTGCTCCATGTGGGGGCGCGCACCAAGGCTAAAGCCGATCGCCACCGGTGTAAGCCACCCGTATACGTCGCTGGTCAAAAAGTGTGGCTTTCTACTAAGAACATTCCTCTCCGCTCCGTGTCTAATAAGCTTGCCCCCAAATTCATTGGCCCGTTCACTGTCACCAAGATTATTAGTCCGGTGACAGTCCGCCTCAAACTTCCTCCAGCGTACAGGAGAATTCATCCCGCCTTTCATGTATCCAAAATAAGACCCGTGTTTCGTTCTCATCTTAATCCGCCTGCCCCGGTTCCTCCCCCGCCGCGACTCGTAGATGGGGAACCTACTTATTCGGTACATCGTATCCTGGACTCGAGACGGAGGGGACGCGGGTTTCAGTACTTGGTGGACTGGGAGGGTTACGGTCCGGAGGAGAGGAGTTGGGTACCTGCTCGAGACATCCTGGATCACTCCCTCATCGATGATTTCAATCGACAGGTAGGGTTGTCTGGGAACGCCAGGAGGCGTTCCTAGGGGAGAGGGTACTGTCACGGTTGGTAGATCCGCTGTCTCATTCTAGTCTGTGTGTTTACGTGTGTGTGTGTGAGTGTGTGGGTGTGTCTCAGTTCATTCATTGTTTCATGTGGGCGTTGTCACTGATCTCCCGATCATCCTGATCTGCGACAGCTGATTGTAATTATCACAGCCTATTTAATGCCCTGTCTTTCGTCCCATGTTTGTCAGATCGTTGTTGATGAATCCCCGTCTGCGTGCCTGCTCCTGTTTGTTTTCCTCGTGTTTCGCCTGCTCTGTGCTGGATTGGATTCCTCACTGCTGATCTCACCACGGATTCTTCATTGTCGATCTCACCACGGATTCTTCATTGTCGATGTCACCACGGATTCTTCACGGTCGATCTCACTACGGATTCTTCACTCACCCACTCACTGAGGATCGCCTGTCTCAGCCCCTGTGTCACGCTCTCCTGTTTGCTGTGTTCCTGGCGATCTCCTGTTGGCTGTGCACTGACGATCTCATCAAGAAGAATACTGTATCTGTCATTTACCCTGAGTGTTTATTACAAAATAAACTTATTGTGCACTCGCACTTGTTTCCTATCAGTTTGTCGTTACAGAGTGACAGGACCGGCAGGCTGAAGATGGTAGTTTTCTTATTCCCAGCGAAATAACAATACAACCAAGAACGTGTTGATCGACTGGGATACAACAGCTCTCCTGGCCTCCCTCTCCTTCTGTTCATGGCGTTTCTGGTTCCCTGATTTATGTTTTCTTTTCCCCGACATTTTGTCAGTCAGTCTCCTGCTCTTCCACCAAGTACATCGTTAACTTCAGGCACTGCCGCCTCGACTCTGATTGGTTCTGTTCACGAGCTGGGTGGGACTTACAATTGTATTGGGCCCATCTGATGTTTGTCACTGACTGAATAATTAATAAATACTTTAGATCGGACTAAACCAGTTATCGGGAGGTAAGAGAACGTCTCAGGTTACGTATGTAACCCTGGTTCCCTGAGAGGGAACGAGACGCTGCGTCGAGACGCGGTGGGAACGCCCTGCGTGATTGCGTCGTGAAGCACGTGTATAATCAGTCCAATGGAAAGACGAGACGTCATAGGCGGGTGACGTCATCGACCAGGAAGCTATAACCAGCGCTGAAAACAGACCGCGACAGCTTCTGAAAAGCCGAAGCAAGTCGATCACAGGCATGCAGGGAGTATGGCAGGGCGACGCAGCGTCTCGTTCCCTCTCAGGGAACCAGGGTTACAAAAGTAACCTGAGACGTTCCCTTTCAAGGGAACTCGAGCTGCGTCGAGACGCGGTGGGAACCCTATACCCACGACGCCATATGACAAATGCCTGTTCTGTATGAAGACCATGCGCACACTAGGAACAAGCACCCTAGACCCTGGAGTGGAGCCTAGGTCCAGGTCAAAAAATCTAACAAATGTATGCGGTGAGGACCAGCCTGCCGCATTACAGATGTCATAGAGTGAAACTCCTAATAATAAAGCCTTAGAGGCAGCCATACTCCTGGTAGAATGGGCCGGGACAGCCAAAGGTGAAGGTTGTCCGGCCGCTTCATAAGCAAGTGAGATAGCCTCAACTACTCACTTGCTCATTATCTGTTTAGATGCAGGGCAATCTAACTTAGGTAACCCGAAGCAGACAAATAATTGCTCTAATATATACGCCACAGGGCAGCTCTGTGGACATAAGCATCCAAAGCCCGAACAGGGCATAACAGATTAAGTTTTTCCTGATCTGGTTGGTATTAAGGTGGAGGACAGAAGGCCTGCAGCACAAATGACCCGCAAATTTAGTAGGGACCTAGGAATACCACCCGGCAGGGGGTGAAGAAAGACTATCACCATACCAGGTGCAAATCCAAGTACGTGCAGGCCTCAGCCTCAAGTACCACGGAGAAGATGAAATAAGGATCTCTCCTCAGAGATAACCCAGCAAAGAAACATTCATTGCAGAAATCAAGTACTGTACCATAGGGCAGATAGCAAGATTCAGAAGGCGTTCTCCGCACCAACGGAGAACAGTTTCCATTTCAATGCATATTCAGTCTTCTCGTGGAGGGATATCTAGACTGGAGTATGGTCTCCACAACCTCAGTCGAGAGACCTGAATCTATGAGCTGGGCCCCCTCAGAGGCCGAGCCCACAGTATCCATAACTCCGGAAGAGAGTAACCCCCGGGAGCAAAGATATCGGGAAATGCGTACAGGTGTAGCCTCAACCATACCTAATACGTTGCATCCAGTTCAAGCAGAGCTGGATGCGTCAGGGAGAACCACATAGAGCAATGCGTTGTATAAAACGATGCGAAAGGTAGACTTGAGTTTTTGACCGAAGTTCTCCCAAAGGAGCTCCACTACCTCGGGGTGAAGTCTCCATTCCCCGGGCCTCAGCCCCTGCCTTAACAGGATATCTGCTCTGATATACGAGACCATCAGTGTGTTGTCCGAAAGGACAAGCACATGGTGACCTCTCAGGTCTGGCAGGAAGTATTTGAGAGCTCGAAATACCGCCATCATTTCTAGCCGATTTATATGCCAGAACGTTGATGGTCTTGCCAAAGACCTATCGCCGAGCGGCCACTCATGACCGACCGCCCGCCATCCCGTGAGGGAAGCATCCGTCGAAAGCGTTACGCGTCGACAAGAAGCCCCCAGCACTGGGCTCTGGGTGAGGAACCAAGGTTTCTTCCACATGACCAAGGCACGAAGGCATTGCCGCGTGACCTTGATCGTGCGAAATGGATTTCCCCTCGGAGAAAACCCCTTGGTCCTGAGCCACCACTGCAGAGGTCTCATGTACAGAAGGCCAAAAGTGATTACGTTGGACGCAGCTGCCATGAGCCCCAACAGTCTGAAACTGTTCCACAGTGAGTGACTGGCCTAGTGTACGGCGAAGCCGCAACCCCAACATCTTTAAATGAGACAGAACGACATCTCGATGCCGAACTGCCATCTGCTCTGATTGAGCTAGGATAAACCAATCGTCAAAAAAGGATAATACGCGAATGCCCTGGAGTCTCAGAGGAGCCAGAACTGCATCCACGCATATTGTAAAGGTGCGGGGTGATAAAAAGGCCGAATGGAAGAACCCGATACTGGTATGCTTTGCCCCCGAAAGCAAACCTCAGGAACCTCCTGTGATGAGGATGGATAGATAAGCAAGCGTCCTTCAAGTCTATTGTGACAAACCAGTCCTCGGACTGAATCTGTGACACAATCATATTAGCGTAAGCATACTTTGAACTTGAGATTCTGAAACCTGCTGTGTAATAGATGCAGGTCTAGAATAGGACGCAACCCCACATCCTCTTTTGGAACAATGAAGTAATGGCTATAAAACCCTGACTGTCTGCTGGGAGGAGAAACCCTTTCTATAGCCCCTTTTTGTAGAAGCATCAGTACTTCCTGTTCCATAACCAGAGCCTGCTCGGAGTCAACCACTGTGGGAAGGACCCCTTGAAATCTGGGCGGACGAGAACCGAACTGAATTCTGTAACCCTTTACTATTATATGCAGGACCCACTGAGAAATATTTGGTAGAAGTTTCCACGCTGCCAAAAATTCTGGTAAGGGAACCAGTCTCTCGAGACTGGCCTCTGGATTTGGTTAAACAGTCATTTCGGTGCCCTGAAGCGGCGAACCGGCAGGGAACAACCGAACTGACCGTTCTACGACCCTCCACGGAGGATCGTATGGGGACGCTGACACCTCGGTGCCCTGAACGGAGAACTGGCAGGGAACAACCGAACTGGCAGTCTGATAGCCTCAGCATCAGGACTTCTTGTTTAAGTTTTATTAGAGATAACGACAGTCCTCAGATCTTGCCTACCTCTAACTAGCTTTGTTCTTACGACCCTCCTCAGAGGATCGTTGGAAAAAGCAGGCACCTTGGCGCCCTGAAACAGCGAACCGGCAGGGAAACCGAACTGACTGCTCTACGACCCTCCTCGGAGGATCGTTTGGGGATGCTGACACCTCGGTGTCCTGAAACGGCGAACCGGCAGGAAAACCGAACTGGCAGTGTTGCGACCCTCCTCAGAGAGTTGCACCCCAGAGGGCGCCGAGGAGAAACGATTTCTCAAAACCATCCCTACCCCGGAGGGGACCACCCTCAGAAGCCTGCAGCCTCAGCGTCAGGGCTTCTTACAATTTTGCTATTTTAGAGATAAAACAGTCCTCAGATCTTGCATATCTCTAACTGGCTAGACTACGACCGCCACCCAGGTCCCCCTCGATTGTGGATGAGCCCGAATGGCGAATCTCTGTTTTGCCGCACTCTATGCTGCGAGGAGCTTTAGTAGGCTGAGACTGCTCCCGCCCAGCAGTCTCAGGAACATTAGATCGGTGAGGAAGAAACCTCTGGAACGCCCCTGAAGAGTTTATTTCTTCGTCTTTTTGAAAGCGGAGCGTCCAGAAGAACAGACATATTTTATATCAGAAAAACTATATATATACACACATATATATATATATATATATATATATATATATATATAACACTCCGTGGCCACCAGCAGGAAAACAACCGAACTGGCAGCGCTGCGACCCTCCTCAGAGAGTCGCCCCCCAGAGGACGCCGAGGAGAAACGATTTCTCGAAACCGTCCCTCCCCGGTATAGTTTATCTGTTGCGCAACGCAATTCTCGAATAGCGTCAGTGCTGACATCCTCACATTCATCCATGTCCTTATATACTTTACCCACCAGTGCTGCCTAATAATAATAATATTTATTTATTATTTATGATGGCTGGTGGGTAACGTCGGGGTTATGATGACGCCGACCCGGGAGAGAGATAGCTCACAAGCGTCTCTTTAACCCGAGGCACTGTCATACCAAGATATTTAATACCCATAGCATTACAATAGTAGAAGTTTAGGGATTAAACACATAAATAGAAACCGGTTTATTCCACGATCTCGACACCTCAGTGTGGAGATAGGAAAAAAAAAAAAAACGGCATTCCCCGACGAGGAGGCTGAGATATAGAGTTCCCTTACGAGAACGTTCTCTCGTACTGCGTTGCAAACGCTGTGGGAAAACTCCTTTTCTCGAGAATATTGAAGCCTTTATTTTAAAACGCATTGCATGCAGCACAGGCGAGAACGAGCTGATAGGCTGTGCTGTGGGCAACTGCACGAACCAATGGCGGATCAGCACAGGCGCGCGAACCAATCGGGTTGCTTGGCACACTGCCAGTGTCAAGCGCGCGAAACTGCACGTGATCAAAGCATATAAATATAGATAATAATCCGCCATTTGACAGATTTAATCTCCTTCAGCTCTCGACTCACCTCGTCGCTGATCTTCTCCGGATAGAAGCCTCTCGTCGTCGAACAGCCGTCCAGCGGAACAGCTTCGCATCCCGGCATCTGCCAGCTGAGCGTTTCCCTGTGGCATCCGACGAGTATCCTTTTTCTCTATCTCTCGCTTTCTAAAAGAGCTAAATCGCTGTTTTCACAGCGCGCGGCAAATGCCGCTCTCTATTTGTGAATCCTGCGGGGTTTCCCTGCATGTGTCTGACAGACACACACAGTGTGCGGCCTGCCTCGGCCCTGAGCACGCCGAGTCAGCGCTCACTAAAGGCGGCTGCCTTCTCTGCGACGGGATGCCTGTTTCTACTCTCCGCTCGAGACTCGCGCTCGCTTCGTCGGTGAGTGATCCCGCCCGTCTTCCATCTTCGGCGCCTCGCGAGCCCCGTAGGAAGAAGCGGCGCGATCAGAGGCATCCTGAACGCGGTAAGTTTAGCGAATGCACGCCGGGCCTTTCTCCACGTGCTTCGCCCACACCCTCTTCTCCAGTTCTGTTCTCTCAGAGCGACCAACGCCCCTCACGTGCAGCGGCGGGACTCGTCTCTTTTGGCGGATCTGTTGAAGAAATGGATGACGCAGTTTCTGTGGCGGCATCTGAGAGTGAGGATTGGTCGGGCTCCGCGGACCCCGTCCCCCCCTCTCAGTTAGATCCTTCTGACACCCGAGCGAACATCGACGCCGAACTCTTCCGTGTCATGTCTCGCGCTGTCGATGAGCTGGGACTCGACTGGCTTTCCCCAGCCGAGCCCGCCAGAAGCCGCCTCGACGAGTGGTACCTGCCGGGGCGCCAACAGGCCCCTCGTCAGCGCGCCGCTCCATTTCTGCCCGAGGTCCACGAGGAGCTCACTAAAAGCTGGCGCGCGCCCTTTTCAGCGCGAACGCGCTCATCGGCTTCTTCAACGCTCTCCACTGTTGACGGCGCTGAAGAAAAAGGTTACGTGTGTCTCCCCCCACTGGAGGAAGCGGTCGCTGCACACTTATGCCCTCCCACTGCAGGAAGTTGGAGGTCTAAAACTGTGCACCCATCCAAGTCGTGCAGAACTACTTCGGCCATTGCCAGCCGCGCTTATGCCGCCGCCGGTCAAGCCGCCTCTGCTCTTCACGCTATGGCGACCCTCCAAGTGTTTCAGGCAAAGCTCCTCCGCTCTATGGACGAGTCAGGCCCTGACCCAGACACTTTTAAGGACCTCAGAAGTGCGACAGATTGGCGCTACGGGCCACAAAGACCACCGCTCAAGCCCTGGGCCGCAATATGGCCAGCCTGGTTGTTTTAGAGCGCCACCTGTGGCTGACTTTGACGGAAATCAGGGACGCGGACAAGTCCGCCTTCCTCGATTCTCCAGTCACAGCATCTGGTCTCTTCGGCCCATCTGTCAGCGGCTTCGCAGAACGCTTCACTGAGGCTCAAAAAGCTTCCAGCGCTATGAAGCATTTTCTACCCAAACGCTCCAGTTCGGTCCAACGGCGCCCCAAGAGCACGCCGCGACCTGAGAGGGTAGCTTCAGAGGTCCTCCAGCCCCGCCCAGTGGCTGAGACCAGCCAGCGCCTGAAGCATGTAAAGCGGTTCCCGTTCCCTAAGCGCCAGGGCCCGCGGCCGAAGCTCACGCTCGATCACGAGCCCAAGAAGCCGTCCTAACCGGCATAAAGAGGGGTCATTGTCCCGCCGCGGCCGGACCAGCCCCGAAGATCGCTCGAGTGCTACTCTCAGCCCCCTCTTCAGTTCAGGCGGTTGGAGCAGTTTTAAATGCAGTACATGGGCCCGTCACCTGTCACGCACCCCTGCACACAAACGCTGTTTTAACAGCGGCCCACAAAAAGCACAAATCGAGCAAAATTTCCCCCTCACATACATGTCAGTTCGAACCCCCAACTCCGGGCGTTCCAGATATGATAATGCCTCTGGCTCTGCGGACTCTAGCTTGGCAAGCTATCCCCGGAGTTTCAGAATGGGTGATGAACATCATAAAGCGCGGTTACTCGCTTCAGTTCGCCCGCAGACCACCGCGTTTCACGCGATTATACAAACCACGGTAAGGAGCATACTGAGTCATGTCCTCCGCACCGAAGTGTTAAGTCTGCTGGCAAAAGGGGCCATCGAGAAGATCCCCCCTTCTCAGAGCGAGTCAGGTTTTTACAGCCGTTACTTTCTTGTTCCAAAGAAAGACGGCGGCCTGAGACCCATTTTAGATCTCAGACATCTGAACAAAGCTCTCATGTCACGGCCGTTCAGAATGCTCACGACCAGACACATCCTGGCGCAGATTCGCCCAGGCGACTGTTTTTTCTCAATAGATCTAAAAGACGCTTACTTTCACATTCAAGTGAACCCCCAACACAGGCCATTCTTGAGATTCGCCTTCGAGGGGCAGACATACCAGTACACAGTCCTACCATTTGGACTGGCACTGGCACCTCGTACATTCACGAAGTGCATGGATGCAGCTCTCTCCCCCCTGAGACAGCGGGGCATGCGCATCCTGAACTACCTCGACGACTGGCTCATATTGACTCAGTCAGAGGCGGAGTCACATACTCACAGAGCCTGGCTCCTCAGACACCTGGAATGTCTAGGGCTCAAAGTCAATTTTGCCAAGAGTATTCTGTTGCCCAGCCAACGTATCACGTTCCTGGGAACAGTTTTCGACTCACACCGGCCCGTGCTCTAACAATTCAGCAGCTCGCGACATCGTTCACAGAGGGCTCTTATGTACCCCTCAGAACGTTTCAGAGGATCCTTGGCCTGATGGCCTCTGCATCATCAGTACTCCAACTCGGCCTACTGCGTATGCGTCCTCTTCAGCTGTGGCTAGCACCTCTGGTGCCACCCCACGCCTGGCACTCAGGCCACTTGATTATCAAGGTGGACCAGCGCTGTGTTCAAGCCCTGGCCCCTTGGAAAGACGCCAGCTGGTACCAAGCAGGTAAGCATGGGGGTGGTCTCAGAAAGGAGGGTGATTTCAACAGACGCTTCCAACTCGGGTTGGGGAGCTCTGTACGAGGGCAGGCCTGCCTCCGGCCTCTGGTCGAGCTCGGAGAAACGCCTACACATCAACTGCCTCGAAATGAGAGCAGTTTTTCTAGCCCTAAAAACCTTCCTCCCTCACCTGGCTGGACACCACGTGCTGGTCCGGACGGACAACATGTCGGTGGTTTCTTACATAAATCGCCAGGGTGGCCTCAGGTCCCGCAACCTGTTTGCCATAGCCACGCAGCTCCTACTTTGGGCTCACACCAACCTGCGCTCGCTCAGGGCAGCTCACGTGCCAGGCACGCTGAACACAGGAGCAGACATGCTCTCTCGGGGCACAGTTCCCCCAGAGGAATGGTCTCTCCACCCTCAGACAGTTCTCCTGCTATGGGAGGTCTTTGGGAAGGCAGAAGTAGATCTTTTCGCCTCAGAAGACAACTGTCACTGCCCAATCTTCTTTTCAAAGAACAGGGATGCGTTGGCCCACGACTGGCCCAACCTTCCTCTCTATGCGTTTCCTCCGGTCTCGATGCTCCCTCAGGTCATCGAATGGATCAGGAACACCAAAAGCGCGGTTCTCTTGGTGGCTCCTCTCTGGCGGACCCAGATTTGGTTCCCAGAGTTGATGCAACTGTCTGTAACAGACCAGTGGCCAATTCCACTGAGGTGCGACCTCCTGGCTCAGGCCAACAGGACAATCTGGCATCCCCGTCCCGACTTGTGGGCCCTACATGTATGGCCACTCAACGGGTACCCCAGGATCTTCCAGAGGGTGTCCTGAACACTATTATGGAGGCTAGAGCTCCGTCTACTAGACGCCTCTATCACCTTAAATGGTCAGCATTCTCCAGCTGGTGTTTAGCTCGGAACCTCGACCCACACACTTGTGAAGTGCCAAAAGTGCTTTCTTTTCTGCAAGAGATGTTGGATGCGGGTCGCTCCCCCTCCACTCTCAAAGTGTACGTGGCAGCCATTGCTGCTTTTCACGTATTGGAAGCCGGAGCCTCCTTAGGTAAAAACGACCTTATAGTTCGTTTCCTTAAGGGCGCCAGAAGGCTTAACCCGCCTCGGCCACCGTCTGTACCGGCCTGGGACCTTTCTCTGGTTCTGCGGGCTCTTAGGGGACCTCCCTTTGAACCACTTCAGTCGGCAGATCTCAAGCCCCTCTCTCTGAAAACCGCCCTGCTTCTAGCACTGGCGTCAGTTAGAAGAGTAGGGGACCTGCAGGCGCTTTCTACTAGCGCTTCCTGTCTGGAGTTTGGCCCTAATGACTCCAAGGTCACTCTTAGGCCAAGACATGGATATGTGCCTAAGGTGCTCTCAACTCCGTTCAGAGCCCAGGTTATTTCTCTGTCAGCTCTTCCCTCCTCTGAAGAGGACAGTGATTCTCTCACGCTTTGCCCCGTCAGAGCTTTGAGAATTTATCTGGAGCGTTCGGCCTCTTTCAGACAGTCTGAACAGCTCTTCGTTTGTTTCGGGGGCCGAACCAAGGGCCTTCCTGTGACTAAGCTCACGCTGTCCAGATGGATAGTTGACGCCATTGCTCTGGCTTACACCTCACTGGGCCTCTCTTGTCCCATAGGTGTTAGAGCTCACTCCATGAGAGGTGTCGCCTCTTCGTGGGCTTGGTCGAGTGGTGTTCCTATTGAGGACATTTGTGCGGCGGCCGGCTGGTCCGTTCCGTCCACATTTGTGAGGTTCTATAACCTAGATGTTCCTGCCCTGCAGGCACGAGTTCTTTCTGTCTAGATCCTGGCTCTGTGGACCCAGACTAGTTTTGGAATTGGACACACAGCGGTCATTATGAATTTTGATTAAGCTAATCTGGCCCTTGGCCCAGATCTTAATTATTGGATAATCTCTGGGCCCGATGTTCGGTCTCGTTTATCCTGGCTATTCTGTAACTTCCCGGAACTTCTGGTGAGTCAGAGCGGCCAAAAGATTAATAGCACGGCGTTTTAAATAGCGTTCCCACAGCGTTTGCAACGCAGTACGAGAGAACGTTCTCGTAAGGGAACGTACTTGGTTACTTACGTAACCTCGGTTCCCTTAGAGATAAGGGAACGAGTACTGCGTTGCCTTGCCGTGCTATTTCTCTTATGTCAGGTGTTTTTCGCTTCAGTCGATTATACCTGTCAAATGGCGGATTATTATCTATATTTATATGCTTTGATCACGTGCAGTTTCGCGCGCTTGACACTGGCAGTGTGCCAAGCGACCCGATTGGTTCGCGCGCCTCTGCTGATCCGCCATTGGTTCGTGCAGTTGCCCACAGCACAGCCTATCAGCTCGCTCGCGCGAGCCTGATGCTCTCGCCTGTGCTGCATGCAATGCGTTTTAAAATAAAGGCTTCAATATTCTCGAGAAAAGGAGTTTTCCCACAGCGTTTGCAACGCAGTACTCGTTCCCTTATCTCTAAGGGAACCGAGGTTACGTAAGTAACCAAGTACGTTTTCTTTATATTTTCACTCTCATAATGTTCGGCTGGCCAGTAATATTTAACTTAGCAACAGCATTAGATAAAACCTCCTTTTAAAAGCTCCTCTTTATTCAACAGAGTTATGAGCTGACTTATTTATTTATTATTGAAAACTCATAAACATTCAATTCAATTTTATTTGTATAGCGTTTATTTGTATTCACAATACATATTGTTTCAAAGCAGCTTTACAGAAAGTGCATTTCTTTTCTTTCTTTTTTTAAGAAATGTACATAGAATTAAAACATTAAACAGATAAACATCTGCTTTATTTTAAAAACGATGCAGTTCCTCGGAGCTGGAAATCGCAGCATGAGTGCCTCATCCCGGGGAGGAGAAACCGCAGAGCGTGCTTCTCCACGAGATAAGGCACTGGATCTAACATGTGAAGGCAGAGATAGGGCTGGGCCCGTCTCAAACCCCGCTGTTAGAACCATTTGCGATCCCCAAGATGCGCGTCGACGCCGTGCCTCGGCAGCAGCGGGACCCGCGCCTCGGGGAGCGCGCACCGAACCGTCCTCCTCGAAGAACGGCCGGCGGGAGCGGAGCGTCCTCGCGGACAGCTTCTCGCAATGCTCACAGTCAGCCCCCTCGAGAACTGACTGTTGGCATGCTCCACTCCCAAACAAAGCAACACAAAGCTTTTTACTTTATCTGGAGTGTGTGTCCCCACCCCGTGATATAACGTGGGCAGGGAACAACACAATGCTTGCTTGCTCTCTTTTGCCATAATATATATATATATTGCAACTTGACAGACAACAATAAATATGACAAGGACAGAATACACAGATCGCTTGCTGAAGGCACAGAAGCTGTCGCGGTCTGTTTTCAGCGCTGGTTATAGCTTCCTGGTCGATGACGTCACCCGCCTATGACGTCTCGTCTTTCCATTGGACTGATTATACACGTGCTTCACGACGCAATCACGCAGGGCGTTCCCACCGCGTCTCGACGCAGCTCGAGTTCCCTTGAAAGGGAAGCATATATTTGGATTTTAACTATATAGTATAACTGCTGGATTTTGTCGGGCCCCCTGGGTCACCACCTTTCACCCCACAAGCGACGGCCCTGCTTATTACACCAAAGCCATCTTGATGCAGCCCTACAATTTCTTTTTTTTTTCCAATAACATTTATATCTATTATCCGTTTATCCATCCCTTCTCCAAGCCACTTGTCATCTGTAGCGTTGCAGAGACGCTTGAGGGCCGAAGGATGGATGTGTGTGTGTTTGTCTGTGTATGTGTGTCTCTGTGTGTTATGTGTCTCTCTGTGTGTTATGTGTCTCTCTGTGTGTGTGTGTGTGTGTGTGTGTGTGTGTGTGTGTGTGTGTGTGTGTGTGTGTGTGTGTGTGTGTGTGTGTGTGTGTCTGTCTGTCTGTCTGTCTGTGTGCGTGTGTGTGTGTGTATATATATATATGTTTGTTATATATTGTTGTTTAATAAACTTGTTTAAAACAAAAATAACTATTCACATGAAAAAATCCTCGGTTGCACAGATCCAGTTAAAAAACATGATGCCTTTATAAGACGTAAATAAAAGTCAAAGAATTCCGTTTATCACAAAATACTGTACAGTATAAATGCTGACGTAGGTTAAGTCAATGTCCTGTTCATGCTTTTGGCTTTGTCCTGTTTCTGAGGGGGAATCTCTGAAGGTTTTCTTTATTTAAGTATCTTATAAAACACTTATAATGCACATGAAGGAACAATCTCTAATCACTGCATTAGGGTTGTATTTGAATAGCAAACTATAAATGTAGATTCATGCGGCACAATTTGCTTTTCTGGACCTTGAACACACTGGACTTTAGAGACAAGTCAACAAATACGCCTAACCATTTTCCAGAGGTCTGATTGGCTGTTGGAGTTGTCGTCCTGGTTATATGTGAGGGAGCTATGAAGGTAAAAGAGTAGCAAAACTCGAGAGCACGTAGATGTGAATTTGAGAACTTGTACAATAAATATTTGTACGTGTACGCTAACATTTAGCGCTTACAGATCGAGAGGAAAAATCATGGGCCAAACCGACTCATCACCAAATTATGAATTGGAATCTCTTGCGTTTTTTATCAGAGCTATATTGACACCATGCCTCTTTCCAGATGTAGGCATAGATGAGTCTCTGCTGAAATATTCTGGTTCCGACTCTAACGCTGTGCTGCAGGCTTACTCTGATGAGATGGTCAACACGGTGCCAGGTTACATCAGCGGGCTGGGATCTGCCATTGGTGCTCTGAATTCAGTCCCGAATGCTGTTGGACTTGGAGCTTTGGTGATTTCCTTGCTCATAGAGATCGCCATCAAGGGTGGCACTCAGACAAGTGATAACACATACAGCCTGTTACAACGTGTGTTTGGGGAAGAGAAAGCTTCGAGTGTCCGGGACACAATGACAGAGTATCTGAGACGGCATCGCATGCACATTAACGATGACCAACGATTACTGGTGGAAATAAGGAGACTGGAACATCAGCTGAGCAACCATCTCACCATCCTCAGAAACTCCCTGCTGCATGACGGACAGATGAGCAGCCGTGGGTTCAAGATCTGGGTCAACGGAGCCGCCTTCTACGTCCAGATGTTGATCCATGAGGCTCGACTGAATACTCAGGCTGGTAAACCTGCATCAGACTATGTTAATTCTATTGAAGCTGCCATCGACTTGTATTTACAGGACCTGGATTACATGCTGAAGAAATACAAGACTTACAAGATCAATTCTGGCATTTTCTCGTATAGTCGTGGTATCATAGTCCCTGCCTTAGACGCTAGTTTTTACATTCCAGCTAAATGTTATATGAAAAATAAGGAAATTAAAAACTGTGAATTACAGACTGAAGGAATTAAATTTGACTGTAGTGATCAAAAACTGGTTACGGCTTTTATGGATATTGTTTACTCAACTTATAAACCGATCAAAGGTTTAAAGAGTTATTTTTTAAATATCAAGAACAACCTCAACTCTCTAATCCATGAACGTGGTTCATTCACTGTTCCGTCGGCAGAAGGTTAGTTTGGATATTTGGGTTTAATGAACATGACACAGTAAAGGACAAAAAATAGTGTTAAGGAAAACAATTGTAAGATAATTGTTTGTGAAGACTCAATTTCATCATGTAATATTGTTTTTAGTATTATTATTACTTTTTAATAATATTCATGGAATAATATTCATAATCAGTAGTATTATGTATCTGTTATATAATTTGTATATACATTCCTAATCATTTGTAATCATTGTATTTTATGAATCATACTGTGCACATACTGTTCTTAACACATACTGTATGTGGGGGAGAGAGACTTTGGGTGACTTTGAGTGTGTGTGGGAAGAGTTAGCCCTTTACAATTCCTGTAAAATTTGCCCTAAAACACCTAAAAAGGCATACCCAAAATAAATTGGATGCTGTTCTTCAACCATTTGGAGTATATGCGTGGTTTTGGTGTCTTTTGAAAGGGGACACTTACCAAGCCTTACCAAGCCCAATTTAAAATTTGATAACAATACCTTAGAATAATGAGTGTTTTACACATGTTTATCTAAGTTTATGGCTAGGCGCTTCCCAAAAAAAGGCCACTTGGAGACTCCAAATGACACTGTGCCCATTAATTAACAACAAGGGGAAAGCAAGATTTTTAAATCTACAATTTGGCGTTGCGGAACAGGATCGCATGTCCAGGCATTCGTCTCAATCATTTCAGGTAAGACTTTTTTTCCTTTCTAAAAAGTTCTAAGTCTGCCTGATGATCAGAGACAACGACTGAAACTGCTGAAAAGAACTGTGTTATTAAAAGTACCAGTTGTTTTGCCAATGTATATATATAAAAAATAAATAATTAGAATTAATTGGGCCTATTTAAGTTGCTCTGATCAGTGCACCTCTAAACATATTTGAAATGCTGGGATAGAGATGGATCTTTTTTAGAAAAAAGACCATTTAGTCAAATATTGGGAGAATTAGCTATAAGACGGTTAAGCTAGGTCATTTTGCTTGGTTATGACTGTGAGGTGGTTGGAATATGGCGAGACTGCAAAAATGGCAGAGTAAACTCTAAAATATATCCAACACACTGAAGATTCGTTCTCAGAAGGAGACGAGGAAGTGTGACACAAGCGATACTTGATTGACCAAAGCGGTTAAATGTGGCGAGTATTTGGATGCTAAACTATTCTTTATCAAAGGCTTTGTACTTCACTCACGTTCCAACATCGACGGAAAGAAAACAGGCTGCGATGTCAAGATTGCAATGCTGGAATGCACAATGTTGTGGTGTGTGTGTGTGTGTGTGCGTGTGTGTGCGTGTGCGTGTCTGAGAGAGAGAGAGAGAGATGTCCTAAAACATTTAAACGAAGTATAAAACACTTCTTTGTACAGATACATTGTGAGTTAAGTAATCCCAGAATGCATTGCAACATGATAGTGGATGGAATTATGTTTAATTCAATCCTTCAATACAAGCACCTAATCAAATAAAAAAGTGACTTTTACCTAGTATTTGTAGTATAATTACTTTGTTTAGTGGTGTAATGCTGTTAGCAGGTGATTTTATTTATTTATTTTTTATGATTTGCTGCAGTTTATAAATTAAATGGCGCTAAAAGATTAATGCTATTTCACGTTTGAAAATAATGTAGCACCTCCACTAAAACCTAATCATGGCTAATAGTTTTAACAAAAGCAAATGAGATTAAAACACATTTTCCAGCCCAGACTCAATCGAAAAACGTACCTATGGCAACATTTTTGCACGTTGCGTGACAGTTTCAAAGTGAAATGTACAGTGAGTGGTGCTAAAAGCGTTTAGTTTTTTTCCGAAACAGATGAACGTGAATATGGCAACATTTTATTACGTCGAAGTTTGTACGTATCACTGCAGTTCTGTCTGGGGAGTGAAAGATTAATGCTCCATCACGTTTTAGTAACGTACACCTAAACCCTAAACCTGCCCGATAGTGTTAACAAAAGCAAATGCGACATAAAAACGTAATCGTAACCATGCCATTTTAGCTTGTCTTGAACTTTGAGCTCTTTTATCGTGACTCGTTTTTCACATGATTCGTACACGATCTCTCCACATCACAAGTATAATCCAGTACATCTGAACTACTGAGCAAGCTTAGTACGTCAGTAAAACTGAACATATGGAGCTGGTTAAGTGATGAAAACTCCCAAATATATTAGTTTACAAATCATGCACTATGGTAAAAAGTGTTTTGAGGTCATAACATAATAGTGCAAGGAGCCGCGTGAAAACAAGTCTTTATAAATCCATAATCCGCCCCTGTAATCACAATTGTGTGTGAAACGTTCTTGCTGTTTTACTGCCTCTAGTGTTCATTTCTTTTAGAAACTGCAGTGATATGCATGTACAGTATTGGTATGTATTTTGCATTTTGCTAAAATGTTGTATCAGGTGAGTGACAGAGCAAGTTTACTACATCAGAAAAGCCAAACATATGGAGCTGATTATGTGATGCAAACAACAAAATGTATTAGTTTAAAGTCAAATACTCAAAACTACATCTTTATTAATAGTTGATCTGATGCCCACACAACACCCAGCCATAAGAGATGGACTAAAAAAGAGGAAACAGTAGATAAAGAGCTAAATAATGAGTTTGTACCTTGTGAAACACAGACACCCATCCCACATTCCCTCCTCCTGTGTCATATCATTCATTTTCAGACAAACCTGAGAGAATGCAAATGTCTTTTCTCACCTCTCCATTGTTTGAGGTAATGTCACACCAGGGCTACTGTTAACTGGCAGGTTCGTTCGCTGATTAAAACGAGTTAATATTTACATGTCTTACTATTCAGTAATTGAGGACTTGATCATTATTATAGGTTTTTCAAAAGACTTTGCAAATGGAGGGCTTCACAGAGGTCTATTGTGGCCTTGTAAGTTATACTGAAGTGACAAAGACTTCATATTGAGAGACTTCTCCACTTGCATGTAATTTACCTCAATTTTCCCCTCTACAGAAGTCATGGCTTTGTGAAATGCTTCATCTTCACTCATCGACCAAGGACAGAGTGCACATCACTTTTGGCATGCTTTCATACAAAGCTACTTATATTGCATTCAAGGTACCGTCCATGTTTGATTAGTTCCCTGGTAATTAAAGGCATGACCTCGAGATATGGTTGCATGCAAATGAATGACTAACCAAGTTGCATAGTAAAAACTCAGAATTCTGATACCTTTGTTTGTTTGTTTTTTTAATTTCTGAGGATAAAATCAGTGAACTTTATGTTTAAAAGCCATCATATATTTAACATTTTATAGGCCTAAATTGCAAATTATTGTTTATCATTTCTAAACAACAACTACCGAACATGATTTATATTTAAACTTTTAATAAAAATTCAAAAATGTCATGCCTTAAAATATCTTGACTGTAACTCGACACCCTTGCCTCATTTAGTATGTGTGGTTCTATGAATATGCAAATGAGCCCCGCCTCCACTCACTCCACTCACAAGGTAGTTTGTGACATCAGAAACACCAGCGATTTCAAAGCTTTGGTTCACTGCAGTTATAGCCTCCTGGGACCCAAGAATAGACTTTTGTCCACTGTAGTGGACATTATATTTTAGTGAATTTCTCTGACGTCATACATGTCACATGACACAACCTGGGTGTCCTGTAAAGAGCACATTCAGGACTTTTCAGAGATACCAAATGTTTGGAGGTTTCACCATGAAAACAACTACTCCTTGGTCTTTAAAAATGTCTGACATTAATTTAGTGATCAAATGTAGCATTCTTATGGAAATATGATAATATATTGTAATTATTATTTAAACTGGACTACTTTTCAAATTGTATTTCATAAAACAACATCTCAGGAAAATGTTAAGGGGTTTTAAATAAAAAAAATATTTTCTGGTACAGAACAGGGCATTGATTTCAAACGTGTCCACTGTAGAGGACACCAGAACTTAAATCATGTTTATCAGGCATTTTGTGAGACACAACAAGTGAATATGGAAATAAATTATACATCAATATTCCTATTAAATATTAGATATTATTATTAAAATGTTGCCAATTATTACTCCAATTATTACACTTCTTTTTTCATTAAATGTTGCTCCAAGAACACATTAAGGTGCAAATTAGATACAGTTTATATATACATTGCATTGAATGGGAATATTAATTTATGGACATTTTACCCACATATTGCATAATGTAAAATGGTGTATCAATTCATTCCGTTATTTCTTTCATAACATAGTTGAGAATAATCTTTATACAAATTTTGGTTGAAAAAATCCTGAAACCCCCAAATTTATTGGTGATTGAAAAAAAAAATCCCATTGTTTTTGCCTATACATATAATTTCATGTCATTTTATTTTTTAAACAACTTAGTCCTGGCGTCCACTACAGAGGACATAGCATAACTTATGAATAAAATATTATTTTGCAAAAATGTTTTTTTTACCATTTTTTTATTGTGATCTAAACAGTGTGATGACATGGAAAAAAACTAAATTCAAAAAACTTTTTTTTTCTGGGTCCCAGGAGGTTAAGGAGGAAATCCTCAGCAATGGTGTCGACTTATGAATTTACACATGGTTTGTCTTAAAGCACATTAAAAACACCACATAGACACATAAACAACATTAAAAGCTGGATTTTCACCACAGGGGGACTTTAATGTTAACAGATGGAACCTTATTGTAAAGTCGTATGTCACATTTAGCTTAGTCTTTTTAAGCTGTGTTTTCAGCTAAAGCAACATTTATGATATACTTTTGTTGCTTACATTTGAGTTTATTGGGGATTTAACATGTTATTAAAACATAAGCGGTGTTGCTTTTCCCCCATTCAACCAAATGTCAAGCTATCCACGTGAGACTGGAAACGGCTGCGCGGATGAACTGACGTGATTTATAAAGGACTTTGGGTTGGGGCATTCAGAGCAAACACAAAAACAAAGTGGATCTGCAGTTTCAACAGCTCAGGTGAAGAGAGTCTCTGTGTTATAAGTAGACAGAGTACTTCACTTTACTCAGGTAATGAAGATGTTGACAGATCTCATTGGGGTCTGTTGACTGAGCAAAGTGATCCGAACAGGTACTTGGAGCACTTTGTCGGCTGACAAAGAGAAACAAGAGACGCTGTATTCATTACACACACGTTCAGCCTTTCTAAAGACTGTGGATGTGGACCAATGGCTTTATTTTGAGGATTGTGAATGAGGTAAAGCTAATATAACAGCAGCCCATTGTATATTCCCCAACATCGCTGGAACACCTGCCGCATTTTGCACAAATCAGCAGCTTTAGTTGTAATAATATATAAACCTTCTGCTGTGATTAGAGGATAGTTGTAATTAATGTTTCAATCATTCCATATAGTTTACTGTGAATATTACATATTAGACCAAGTTTAAGAGTATCAAAATGTAATAAGATCTTAAAGTCAAGGTGAACACTTTCATTAGCCTTTTTTATAATTGCATAATTAAAGGTAACTTTCATATAACCCAGATAAACAATTTGGATATTAATTAATAGGATGGTAACGTGAGACTTCATGCTGAAAATGAGAATCTCTCAGCTGAGAAATGTCTTTCGATGCAGCGTCAGTGATAAGAAACCGTCTGCAGGTTCTGTATATGCATGACTGCTCACCGTTTGTATTATTGACCCGCCTATGGAATAAACCGGGCTCATTTTTCATTCATTTAGCTAATAAGCTAGATGATTTTTCCACAAGATTGCTTTTTAAACAAGTATCAGAGGATTGTGCTTGTGTGCATTGTGAAACAGGCACTGGAGCGATAAAGCATCATTTTAACAAGAACAAAGAGTACTTCACCTTTTATTTTAGCAGGCAGCTTGTTTACCGGTTTATTCTTTGCAAAACTCGTCGTCCTGGTATGTAAATGTGTCTGTGAGCTGTGCACTCAACGCCGACTACAATAACAATACTATCACCTGTTTATCATTCGACTCCCTGCATCATTAACATCATGACCTGTGAATAATCCTGTTTCCATGACAACTGCAGCCTCTCCAGCAGAAAACAATCAACTTTGTCACTGTGATTAAGAAAAAGAAGTTGATGAAATGTGAAAAATCAAACACGTTTTTTTTTTTTTTCCGGGTCTCATTTCTAAAGCTACACAAATGCTTGGAAGCGGGAATACAGAACTCAGTTTCTTCTAATCAAACCGCAGCAGTCTCGGTTCCCGACATATGGTTCTTTCATCCGTTCACTTCCGGAGTCTCTGGCTCCGTGATGATTTCTCTGTTGTGATACTCTTTTACTCTTTTTTTTCTCCCCCAGAAGAAAAGAGTGACTTAAACCTTGCATAATTAGTGGCTGTGATAAATTACAGCGAGACAGTCCTCAAGGGGCCCGAGGAAAAGTCTTACTTAAAAACGACAGATTTGCTCTGTCTTTAATGAGCTTTCCGTCAGAGTCAACAGGCATTGAGGGAATTTTCTACCTTATGTTTGGTCTCTGTAAAATACTCTATAATTGCGGTAAAGTGCCATTGTACGCAGATTAAGACATCAGATCTTATTAAAGGTAAAAACCGACAGCCGTTCGTTTTCCTGACTGAAACAGATGCTTTTCAAAGCGATATGAACACAGTGTGTTTCAAACTCATAATGTAATAATGTGTTTGATGACAATGTAATATTTCTTTATTATTTACTATGATTATTACTGAGGAGATTTCAGTATAGAAAAACAATGCTAATTGAATATCACAGGTGCAAAATTAACTTAAAGTGGGCCTATTATGCCCCTTTTTACAAGATGTAATATAAGTCTCAGGTGTCTCCAGAATCATTTATTACCCCACAGATCATGTATTATATCATGTTGTAAATGCCCATTTTTGAGTGGAAGCAAAGACATGCTTTTTTTGTGCATGTATCTTTAAATGCAAATGAGCTACTGGCCTGAGGCATGTAGGCCTTATCTTCTGGATAAGAGGGCGGAGCCTTTACAGCTCATGCCTCAGGCTACGTTTACACATCCCTCTCCGTTTTCAGAAAAGTGTTCGTTTACACAAACCCGTGTATATGCCGTCAAGAGCATGTCAAACCTGTAGGTGGTAGCGTACACTGAAAAAAATGATTCATTGACTAGTTGAATTTACTAAAAGAAATTATGTTAATTGGATCCACATAATTGATTTTAGCTACATTTAAACAAATGCATTACGTTGAACTAAGTTCAGCTTAATGCATTTGTTTAAATGTAGCTAAAATCAATTGCGTGGAACCACTTACGATAATTTTTTTTTAGTAAATTCAATGATTTCAGTAAATTCATTGAATTTTCTAAATGTTTTTATCGTAAGTGGTTCCACGCAATTGATTTTAGCTACATTTAAACAAATGCATCAAGTTGAACTTAGTTCAACGTAATGCATTTGTTTAAATGTAGCTAAAATGAATTACGTGGAACCAATTAACATAATTTTTTTTAGTAAATTTAGTTATTGATTTAAATCTTTAGTAAGTCAATAAATCATTTTTTTTCAGTGTAACAAGAAGCTCAAGCCCATGTTAACCAATCAGAATCCCGAAAATATAGGTCGCACCTTTGACGCAGTGCAAGTTCTGTCGCATACTGTGACGTCGACTGCCTAAAACTCTGTTTTTCTCAGTTTACATGCAAACGTGCAAACAGAGTTTTCCAAAATCTCCACCCTGGCCGGAGTTTTTAGAAAGAATCGGTTTCAGAGGCGAATTCTCCATTTGCGTGTAAACGAGGGGCACAACCGAAGGGAAATGTCTCCGTTTTTCAAACTAACCATGTACGTGTAAACGGGGCCTCAGATACTCTGACAAAAACTAAAACATCTGTTTGTTTTTGATTATCTATCGCGGTGACGCTTATATTTATATTCTTCATCATCATGAAAGTTTATTGTCTGTATGTTTTAAAGCCATATCCGTCTAATCTTCTGATATATGGTTTTGCACACATCCAAAGCACTCACACTATTGGTCAGACGAAGTTCTCTAAGTTTCCAAACCACTTCCAGATTGTCAAAAACACGCTAAGAAATAAATTGCATGTGTTTATTAGTGTATTAAAGTGAAAGCAGCGTAATATACAATACCTACTGCAATATATGCTGTTAATATGAATCAAACAACAAAAGAAAAACAGAAAATCTCTCTTTGCTCTTGTTTGAATAACATTAGTAGCTTTAATAAGAATACATTTGTGACTTGAATGTTGCTGTTAAACGCTCTGGTGAGGAGATAAACATGGCGGACTGTGTAAAGGTCACTCAGGGCGGGTCTATGCTAATAATTATTCTGAGACACTGCTTATGATTTATGGGGATTCAAATAAGGAATAGGCGGATTTTCACCATTATATAGAGTGGTTGTGTACAAACACTGCTGACACATTTATGTAAAAGTGAATTTTGCATAATAGATATAAATATAGATATTTATATGTCCAGCTAGGAAAATTGACATCTTCACACTTTATTCGAATTATAAAAAAATGTGTTAGACTTTGTAAGCATATTGGCTAGTTGTGCTTGTAGTCAATCATTTTATTTGTGATAATAACGCAATGAAACATGTCAAATTGTGCAAAAAATTTTGGCCTGGCTATCATACAAATAAATTATATACAAAAACAAGAGACATATTAATAACTGATTATTTTGTAGTCAATATATGCTTTTTTGTTGTTTTTCCATAGTAAAATATAACATGTAGCTGTATTTTACACTTTGTTGCCAAATAATTTTGCCAGATAAATACCTGAACCAAGTTTAGTGTTTTGTTTTTCCCTCATGTTTAAAATATTTTAAAATATTACTAACACAAAGAAGAAGAAAAATAAAACCTACTTTTCTAGCTAAATATCCGAGATTTGTTTGGACTGAGATAAAAGTTTATAGAATTATTACATTTTATTTTCTTAGATTGTTTATGTCTTGTTTGGTTTGATTTATCAGATTTAAGCAGCAAGAATCAGATTTTTTTTTTTTTACACTACAAATCCCTAAAAATGTGGCACACCAACCTGTAACTCTTTTATTTACTGACTAAAGCCGGTTTTTGCTCACAAGTGCTGTCTGCTGAGTGTTAATTTTGTACCCTGAATATTATCCATGAATATAACTATGAATTTGTGATGAAAGTGACTGAGATTCTTTGATTTCCACCGGTTCTCTTGAACTCAAGAACTCCTGCTGCAAAACAAAGCTATCAAAGTGCAAACTACTCAACCTTTTCCTCCTGTCGCATTCCTTTGAAGAAGAATCACGCCTTTCTCCTCAGTTGAACATTGTGTAATTAGGGGGAATCGTCGAGGATTGTGATTGTGTTAGCTACGTCAATTGTACAACACCGCAGAGAAGGGGCGGACAAAACCCTTTTTAATTACGAGCGCTCTCTCAGGCACTGTCAGGCAGTTGAATGAAAGTCAGAGGACGAACTAACCCAAAGTCTTAATGTAATAGATTATGTAACGTCCCCTTGTTCCTCAGTTCTTTCCACACTCTTTCTCTGTTGATGAGATCTGTTGACATTTCGCTCCCCAGCCTCTTAACTATTGACTGGCTAATTCCATTAAATCATACTTTGAAGTGCTGGGAGAAGAGTTTCTCATCGTTCAAACCCCTCAGAGAGACTGTGTTAATGCAGCTCTCACATAAGAAAGAGCTAAAAGTGCAAGCAAATTGTTTTTTGCACAGTACAGAGGAATAACACTGCTTCCAAATCTCACTGTGTCTTGATTCAGCCTAGATGTGTCAGCTGAGCAAATGCCATTGAGATGAAAGTGAACGCTGGCCGATAACTTACTCAAATGTGATTGGACACACTATAAACCTAAACTATCTCTGTCTGTTTCCCAAGTTAGAAATAAGACTTTCAATAGCTTTCAATTCTTTCGCCTCTCATTCAGTCCCTGTCATCACAGGAGTGCCCCAGGGCTCTGTCCTGGGGCCCCTGCTGTTCATTATATATCTTCTCCACCTTGGTTACATCTTCCGTAAATATCAGATTCACTTCCATTGCTACGCAGATGACACCCAGCTCTATCTTTCAACCAAACCTAATTCAAAACTTCCACCATCTTCCCTTACTAACTGTCAAACTTCCTCAAATTAAATAGCAATACAACAGAATTGCTTCTTATAGGTACAAGGTCAACATTAAACAAACTCCATATTTTTTCTATTCCCATTGATAGCTCCTTCATCTCCCCCTCCCATCAGGTTAAGAGTCTGGGTGTCATCTTCGATAGCACCCTATCTTTAGCATCTCATGTTAATAAAGTTACCCGGTCTGCTTACTATCATCTTCGAAACATCAACCGTCTGCGTCCTTTCCTCACGCCTCACTCCACTGCCATTCTTGTTCATAGTTTAGTCACCTCTCGTTTAGATTACTGCAATTCCCTTTTGTTTGGCCTCCCGGATAAAACCCTCCATAAACTTCAACTGGTCCAAAACTCTGCTCGTATTATCACTCGTACCCCCTCTATTCATCACATCACTCCCATCTTACAACAGCTCCATTGGTTCCCCATCATTTACCGTATCAACTATAAAATACTTCTCCTCACTTTTAAAGTCATTCATAATCTTGCCCCTTCATATCTTTTTGACCTCCTCCATATACCCACACCCGCTCGCACTCTTAGATCCTCTTCTTCCATCCATTTCACTGTTCCCCGTGTCCGCCTTGTTACTATGGGGAGAAGAGCTTTCAGCTGCTCTGCTCCTCAGCTCTGGAACTCGCTTCCACCGGATCTCCGTAATATTGATTCCCTCGCACAGTTTAAATCCAAACTCAAAACCCTTCTGTTTAGAATAGCTTACTCCCTCTGATCACAACTGTATTGTCTTTTTTAATTGTATTGTATTTCATTGTTTTTACTTAAATATTGTTATTGTCTTGTTAATTATGTATGGTGACCTTGAGTGTCAAGAAAGGTGCCTATAAATAAAATGCATAATAATAATAATAATAATAATTGTTTTGTGATGTTTTAGTCAGAGTAAGACATCACTGTGTTGAATTTGTAATGTTTTACCATTTGTACCATTTAGCATGATGTTCAAATAGTACCAGAACATATTATTTTTAGTTCTAATTATGGTTATTTACTTTAAACATGCCATTCATTTCTGACATTATATCAACGGTATTAATTTGGCATTCGTTAGGCATTCACATTTACAATAATAATAAATAAAAAAATTATAATAGAAAACATATGTATTATATTATGTATATTTTATAATCATAATAATTATTATTGATGTTGTTGTTATATATATATATATATATATATATATATATATATATATATATATATATATATATATATATATATATACTGTATATATATATATATATATATATATATATATATATATATAAACCATTGTAAAATATAATATAATAATAATAATTATAAAAGACAGGTTATGTTTTATGCCTCTCTTGAATGAGTTTGAACCCCACATGGTCTACCAAAACAAACAAACAAACAAACAAATAAATAAATAAATAAATAAAATAAAACATAATTTTATAACATACACACAAACCTATATAAATAACCATCTA
This sequence comes from Abramis brama, assembly GCF_963993115.1. Taxonomy (NCBI): domain Eukaryota; kingdom Metazoa; phylum Chordata; class Actinopteri; order Cypriniformes; family Leuciscidae; genus Abramis; species Abramis brama. The sequence goes on along the minus strand of NC_139986.1, from coordinate 2,448,940 downwards.
CTTGTAATCATTTACAACTGTAAAGATAACCATTCTGCAACGAAGACAGAAAAGATTCAGACTTATTATATTTAGATATTACGCATAATTACACTATAATGCAGTGTGCTGGATGCTTTGGGCATGGGAGTTGTCATGTGCAGGTGTGAACCCTTACAATGAGAGTTTACCCTGTTATTTTGAAGAAGACTGACTCACATCCATGCTAAGAGCAGTCGACTCCAAACATTGCTCTAATCTTCATTTCTTTTCAAGCATGTTACAACAAACTGCTGCCAGGAACTAATGATATTACCTCTGAGTACAGCTTTATCTGGGAGAGCCAACAAAGACAAAAGACAAAAAGAAATGAAATCCTGGCAAAATATGCTCTCTAATATACTCTGAGCCTTCACATACCTTTTTTTTATTGAAATTGATCGCTTTGCATTAAATGGTAATACATTCCTGATCACGTATACATACCTGAAGCTCACAGAAAATATGTCTTTGAAGCTAAAACATAATTCATTATGATTTTAAGTGACATCCATACACAATGGATAGATGTTCAGAATCCATAACTCTATGCTTCAGTAATATAGCTGACTCATTCTATTGATTATGAAACAGCAGGTCTGCCGGTGGCAAGAGCAAAAAAATAATCAGGCCCTTTCTATCACCTGTACTTACAGAAGAGCATCTTTACCCATTTACACCTGCTATAACATGTGCTTCATATCTGGATTGTAATGCTATGCTCATCCAATGTGATCAGATTGAGATCCTGGCTTTCAATGTGTTCAAGTGCTATCCTATTGCAATCCGATCACTGAGATCACATGTTAATGCAGGTGTACAGGAGGCCATGCTGTCTGACAGATGAGGACGTTCATGGCTGTGGACAGTTGGCCAGCGCGCTGAGAGTAACAGGCAGGGAAGCTGGCACTTCATCAAGCCACCGACCACTGGGAAATCTCAGCAAGAGAAAGAGAGTGCAACAGAAAGATGAATGACTTTATCGAACCTTCTAAGATATTAAATGCTCTTTTTTGTTCTTGTTTTTTCTTCTGAGAACTCTCAGAAGCTGCTTTAGATATTCACAACCAACAGTTGCTTCTCATAAATATTTTTTTTATGATGTTGTCATGACTTGCTACTGCTAATAGACACACAGCATGTAAGATCTGCTGCTGCTGTAGAAATAGACAAACATGAATCCCATATCAGATCTAGGCAGGTGGAGCTGGGGAGGTGGAGGGTCCATGAGAGTCAGTTTCCCTCCCCAATGGTTCTTATGTTTTTTTTCCAGGGTGACAAAACTAGAGAACTGTTTCAGTTCTGTTTTAACATACACTGTAAAAAAATTGCTGTAGTTATGCAGCTGTTTGCCAGTAACTTACTGTAGATTTAAATCGATGTTATTTACTGGTAACAGTTTGTTCAAAGTTAAATGAACATTAAACATTAACAAGTCTTTGTCTTTACAGAATAAAACTATAAAATAACAATCTAATGCAAAGCATTCTGGGAACCAGAAATCTTCATCAACCTTTTTCTGTTTTTTTTTCCTTCAGATTTTGGTTCCCAGAATGCTTTGCATGAGGCTGTTATTTTAGTTTTATTCTGTAAAGATAAAGACTTGTTAATGTTTAATGTTCATTTAACTTTGAACAAACTGTTACCAGTAAATAACATCAATTTAAATCTACAGTAAGTTACTGGCAAGCAGCTGCCAGTAATACTGCAATTTCTACAGATTTTTTTTACAGTGCATGTAGTCAGATGGAGTCAAAATATTATCAAAGGAAATCTGTCTCAGAATCCTCAAAATACCATCTCATAGCACGCGTTGAGAGAAAATTCCTAACAGGAAAATGGGAAATGCAATGAGAAAAGCACAATATGCAAGCAGGAGTCATCCTAACCACTGGCCTTTCAGAATGACTCATGTCCTGACGTATCAGGAGAACATATTGCTCATGTGTGAGTGTATTTATACCCTGTTAATCAGACAGGAGAGGAAGAGCTCACATGCACATTTGTGATCCAACTGTGATCCTGCACAACCATTATGGCAGGAACATAAAGGAAAAAATGTAACTTTAAAATTAATAGCTACAGTATAACACGTTTGTTGTGCAACTGGCAATTAATTGTCAGCTGTGGATTGCGGTTAGATTGCAAAATTGAATACCGGGAACTGACAATTTCCTTGTTGGTGTGGAATAAATCATGGGCCCGGAGGCGGACGAGAACAAAGAAAATAGAATTTCAAAATCCGCAGCATTCCTACCCATTTATGTTTTATCAGTAAAGAGATAAAGCATTTAAAAGGTGCACCTTTAACGCAGTCATTCACCTCCCAGCGCTTGCTTAGGAGTGTGTGATAAAAAGGTTATTGAGTAATTCATACTAATGCACTGAGGCCTCCGTCATGACAATGGCCATATTGAGGATGTGTAAATTCAATTTATAAAGCGCAGTCCTTTTCCAAAGATAGCTGCATCCATATCCACACACAATAGCAAAATGGGTGCTATCAAACCACCCGTTGGGAGGAATCCACACACTATTGTGAATAAAACATCCAGGGCACTGCAGATGGAGGACAGCGCACTTTCATTATGTGACCACCCCAAGTGACACCATGGCACCTGAATCTTTTTTCCACTCCAATCTCCGGCCTGACCCAGAATACGTAACGGGCCCTCAGGAGCGACTGTCTGTGCAAATAATAGCAGATCCCTCCTGCTCACCCAGAGACCCCCCCCCCCCCCCCCAAAAAACAAAAAAAAAAACATGGAGGAAGAGTGGAGAACGGATGCTATGCAAAGCACTGCAGGGAAGATCTCACCACTCATGCATCCCGGGATCGGGCTGAAACGGCACACACCAGGACCTCCATGCTTTCCAAACTGAAAGAAATACATTTCTGGATGTGAGTGTCGGAATTTCATCTTGAAATATATTTGCCGAGCAGCTGGTGTTCAGTGAAAGATCCAAAAATGAAGGGGTTTAGATTTGATGAAAAATTCCAGTCAATTTAATTCACTGAATAGCTGTCTTGATACAGACCTGCCCAAACACAAAGTACAAATTAAGCGACACATTAATAGGCTACATCAGGGATAGGCAACTCCGGTCCTGGAGGGCCACTGTCCTGCAGAGTTTAGCTTCAGCCCTGATAAAAACTCACCTGCCTGTATCTATCTAGTAATCCTGAAAACACTGATTGCCTTGTTCAGGTGTGTTTAATTAGGGTTGGAGCTAAACTCTGCAGGACAGTGGCCCTCCAGGACCGGAGTTGCCTATCCCTGGGCTACATCATTAAATATGCTGTTCAAAAGTGTGGAGTCAGTAGGATGTTTAATGATCCTTCAGAAATCATTCTGGTATGCTGATTTGGTGTTCAGGAAACATTTTATTATTATTATTATTATTATTATTATCATCATCACATTTGAAAATAGTTCCTTTGAGGATGAGCAAAATTTGAAATAGAAATATATTATATATTATAATAACAATGTCTTTACTGTCACATTTTAATCAATTTAAGGTGTCCTTGCTGAATAAAGGTATTAATAAATGTATTTCAAAACTGACCACAAACTTTTGAATGGTACAGTATGAATGAATGACATTTTAATAACATTATCTGGCTGTTGCAAATGAGTTTCTGTAACATATGAGCAACAATGTTTTTTGATTTTATTTTAATACAGTATTGTGACCTAATACAGTGACCTAAAAATGACAGTGACCTAACCCTAACCCTAACCCTAACCCTAACCCAAAACACAGCACTTTAAGATAACAATTGCAGGTTACCACTTTTTTACATCGATGGCATTTGGAGGAGTTGGGGAGGAATTTAAAAGCCAGAGACTCAAACATGATGTGTTGTGATGCTTGTCAGTACACCACCTCCCAACACTGGTGATTTGGCTGGCATCTAAATGGAAAGGGGGCATTCAGGAGTAATTGCAGAGGAGGGGCCATTGACTAGGATAATAGGGTAAAAATAATGCCCCCAGCCCCTAGAGCTATCAGCTGCCCGTGGCAGGCCTCATTGAGCGGCCCAGCTTGTGAATAGCTGTGTGGGGGCGAATATTTCAAGGGTTGATCAGTAAAAGCCTTCGATTAGTAGCGGCTCTTTAATATCAATTACCCGTTGATATTGGTCAGGGGTCAAGGCGTGATGAAGGACCCACCAGGGTCACCATACAAGCTTATCCAACACAATGAGGAGGTCTTTAACCCACTTATCAAACGTACCCAATCCGTCACGTAATCGACCGCCTAACCAGCGCCATCCCAGACAAACAAACCGTTGCACGTTTCTCCTTTCACGGCTCGGTGTTTACTCAAGCGTGGGTGAGTCCTCCTGCCTCGCTTTCATCCTGTCTGCACACGTGAGTGACGTTAAACGGGTCTCGCGCGCCGTGGCTTTGGAGATGCCAGCCGGACCGTAGACAAAGTCATTTCCATTCCCTGTATTTTTCCTCGTCTTTCACCTCGCGATAATATCCCCTCATTTGCATTTTGCCACAACCAAACAACCCAATCATCTCACCGCATGACACTCTCGCCATGCGTTCGCTTCTACGACACAAACCGTGTCCTGTCTAACAAGAATATATAGTTCCATTAAGCCCCAGCTGATGAAAATGATTATTTAATCATTTTATTAAGCCGCTTTAATTGAAACGGTGTGATAAATGGCTGAGAGGGGCCCTGCGAGCGGAGAGGGTTAATTGGGAGCTCGTGTGGCGTGGTTCACCTTGACTGCTTTCCCGTCGGATGAGGCGTCAGAGACGATCCGGTGCCAAGCTGATGCAGCACTGTGTGTAAGAACCGGTCATCCAAGGCCAAAACCCTCGGATACTCACATCCTTAAAGAGACACTGGACCTCTCAAAGAAGAAGCCCTGTGTATTTCAGGAGAGATTTGAATGGTTACAACATTATCTCAGGTTTTTTTTTTTCTTCAGGCTATTCATGAAAAGGGATTGTTATGAGTCACATCTGCAAGAACATTGGGTGGATTTTAATGATTTCCAGGAGTATATATGATGTGTGTGTCCAGCCGTGTTCAATGCATTGCTTTGCGGTTGATAAGATGTACTAGTTGTTAGTCTTTACGACATTCTAATAACTATATTTGACTCAGATTCCTCTTTCAGTGCAAGTCAATGTGATTGTTTTAACATTTATTTATCATATTGATTTATATAATACACTTTTATAGATTTGTATATACTTCATACAAATATATAGTCAATTTTAACATCCACCAGATGATTTAAATAATGCAATTGCAGTTTCATATCTCAAAATTGAAATCTTTTTCTTTTTTAAGGTAATTCCATTTTTTATTTTTATTTTTTCAGAACTGTGAATGTATAGTAAATAATGACAGAATTTTCATTTTTGGGTAAACTGTGCCTTTAAGTATAAGCTTCAGTAATAGTAAAGCGCGCCAGTAATGAGCAAATGAACAGAAGTCAGATTACAAACAAATAGCCGTGAAGCACATTTATCTGCGAATGGGGTTTTATGTAAAAAGGAAGTGATTGAGGTAATGGTCGTTCATTCAATATATCAGATTTGACATAACTGGTGGTCTTCTTTCTTCTCCTGCTTCCTGATTGGCTCCTATTGCAATTTATTGATCCAATGGGAACTACTTATCATAATTTCTCTGCATAGATTTCCAACTTCGATTAAAGAGGGAATGCAAAGCGTGCTTGCTTCAATGTTTGTGTCAGTATAGTTGATGCTATGCCCTTCACAGCTTTACACAAATAATTTGTATGGTAGGGAAGAGAAATATACATCTTGAGGCGCTTTGAAAGTGATTAGGAGCAGCGCTTGAGGACGAGATTAGGCCAGTGCGAGATAAATCTTGGCGTTGATACGTATTTCTTCCTCTGTAATTTTCTTCTTTTTTTTTTCTTCTTTCCAGCCTTGTTTTCTTGGCGCGGTCGAATTTGCATTAGAGGCGCAGACAGGCTCTCCGTCCTCTTTGTTGTCTGCCATTCCTCTTTGACTCTCATCGCTGGTATGGATATTCCATTGTGTGATTCCATCTTTAATGATAAGTGACATTAAAAAAGGATAAGCGCTTTTCCAGTGAATGACTAACCAAGGGTCATCCTCCCCAAACAGGAACAACCTTTGCTCCCGCAGAGCTTAATGAATACGCTAATCCTGATAACTATCAGAAACGGGAGGCCATTTTCCTGCCAACAAACGTCTTTTTTCTGCGTTATCCAGGGGTTGGATGAAAGAAATAGCGAGTGACCAGGAAGAACTGAAGAAAACCTTTCATGAATAATGAAATGAGAGGAGGAGAGGGGGCAATCTTTCATTCACCGTGCCTTATTACACAGATAAAGTGCCTTTTGAGGTGCATTCTAATGCGCCAATATAATGCAAAACATGAATGGAGTAAGAGGGATAATCGTCTGCTCTTCTTTTCATGTTCCGGTGGAAGGACAAGCACTGAGTCCCTTTGTTCTCTGGAATGGTGAGACGCAGTGGAAGAAAAGAGTCTCTGATTTTAAGGATATGTTTAATAGACTGTGGGGGATAGCTGTCATGTCAGGAGAGCATCCCTGCATGCAATTTAGCAGCGGGGAAGTCGCCGTATTGTGCTTGTTCTACACAGCAAGACATCTAGTGTGTTGAAGTTGGCATCGTTAGACACGGAGCCGAGGACGGGTGGTTTAGGGTGTGTGTTTGGAATCAACCTTCTGACTATGAATACAACAGTGACCGGAGAGAGAGAGAGACAAGCAAGGGAGGATTGTTTGTTTTTGAGTGTACATACATGGTATTTCGTCTTTACAGAATATCATTGTATGCTTATGAAAGCACAAAGTGGACCAAACACTTGGTGAGATACCTTTGAAATGTTCTGATGTTCAAAACAACATTCATAGCAATCACATTAAAACCCATTCACATCAAGAACGATAACTATAAAGATAACTATAACACACATACTGTAGTTGTGGTTTGGACGTCCTTGTTCTCATTTTGAACAGTCAATGAACTTTATAGTAGGGATGATCAAGTTTTTTGTGCCCTTGATCCAATCCGAGTCATTGTATGTCAAGTATCTGCCAATACACAGTTCCGATCCGACACTTATACTTTCCTAGTACTTAGAGTAATATGGATAATAAATATACCCATATTTCATTAAATACCATAAAGTATTATGTTTATTTGTGCTTATCAGATTGTGTTATTAGCATAGCAACATGCTAAAATCCTAATAGTCTCCACTTTTTTTAGTTTATGAGAGAGATAATGGATTCAGAATAAAAGTAGAAAAGTAGAAATTAACATAATTTAGACTCAGAAGTTCAGACCTCACAGAGAAGAAAATCATTCAAAATGTTTGTTGGAGCGGAATAATTTGTATTGAATGCAATAAAATGTATGTGATATTGTTTACATCATGCTCATTTTACACTTGAAGAAGAGAAGTTGAAAGCACACTTTCTCATTTCCACTGGTAAACAGGGTCATGGCAATGAACTGCACTTCTTGAAGTTTATACAGGAGCGCAATGGCACAATGCATGTTGCATTTTAATAGCTGAACTTTTGTAAGAATAAAATTCAATGCAAGAATAATAACTGAAATGTCCTTGCTGTGCACAGCCCATATTTCAATAATATTGTGTCACCACTGTCATTTTAAAATAATGAAAACCAATGACTGCAGACCTTCACGCATCCAGCAATTACACACTATATAATCAGAGAAACAAAGCAAGAGTGACTTTGTTGTTGTGTTTCAACAAATAAAGTCATAATTAATTATGGACAACATTAATCCAGATTTTGGAAAGAACAGTGTCGCTACAGTTCAACGAAAGAGGGCTGGAACCAGGCTGTTCGTGCGGTTCGACTGAAAGCACCTGTCCACAATTAACAACCCTGAAACCACACGTATACAATTGTGAGGTTTTTTGAGGTTTACTGGGTTTTAAAGTGGCAAATATTTCCAAATAGCATGCACTACTTAAATTTGAAACCATTTAAGTCAACCTGAAAATCAAACAAAGATTTGATGTTATTTGCTTGTTTGTTTAAGCTGGGAAGTGAAGCCCTGGTGCAAGCAATCTATGGCCACAGTTGTTCATAAGTATTCCAGGTACAGTACATTATATGGGATAATATATCACAACGGGCCAGAACTGTCTTCATTTTTCTAGATATCTTTGTACCATCTACAAAAAAATCTCTTTTGTTGAGCATATCAGGATTGTGAGCTTCCGTATGAGCCACATAGCTTAACTTTGATATACATCATCATCTCCCAATGATCAGTTTTTCAAAGCAGAGATTAATCCAGTCAAACTAAGCACCGCTGGGTTTCATTGACCCACAGATGCAATATCTCATAAAAACAACCCTGTACTGTGTTACGATAACCATCCAAACAAGCTGCTTTGCCGGTGTTGTATCAATTGATTCAGGCTTCAGGCTCATTCATCAGTTTGTGAGCTGCCTTCGGGTCACAGCACAGTGAAACAGCAGGCCGGAGGCGAGGAAAGCAGAGATATCAGTAATTGGGTGAGCTGCTGTTCTTTTGAATACAGAAATTAAAGGGAGCATGCTTTTTTTTGCATGCATGCATTGATTTTTTTGTCTTCATTTCAGTCTCTCCTGGACAAACATGCACATGTTCAATCTTCTTTCTCTACAGGAGCTGTTCTGTTTTATTTGCACAGGTTGAGAGGCGAGTCTGAGTCCTGACAGCTGTCATCTAATTAATCAGAGCAATCAATGGATTCTGTTTGGCTGGATGTGATCTTTGAGCTATACTGTGTACATGCCAACACCTGTGACCCAAGCAAGGCTATACGCAACGCTTCATGGCTATGCTTGACATAGGCTGCGTCCAAAATCACATACTCTCTTGAGTAGGTAATTTGAATAAGTAATTACTTTGCAACCGCTGAAAAAGTACATTCTTTATAGCATGGATATAATCTGGATGTGCTACATTCACCATGTTGCGTTCATCACATGACCTGTCAGTTTCATCTCGTCACTGTCATTCATAATCCTCTCCTGTGGGCTCATGGGATAGTAAAGTGTCCTATCGTATGTACACTTCAGAATCTCACCAGTAGGTCTCAGTAGGTCATCAGAGTACTTTTAGGCCTTGTCCACACTAATACGTTTTCGTTTGAAAACATCTTTTCCTCTCCATTTTGGCCTTCCGTCCACTGAGACGGCGTTTTTAGCCACAAAAAAACGCTCTCCAAAGTGGATAAATTGAAAATGCCGCTTTCGCGTTGTAGTGTGGACTGAGAAAACGGAGGTATTTGAAAACGATGACGTAAGTTTAGTCATGTGATGCATATTGAACCTTTCATGTTTATACTGGTGTTGTGCCTGTTATGTGCTATTCACATTCACACTGTTGCTATAATATGTTACTTTGCACAGTCTTCATATCACAGTCCTGCAAAGATGACAGAAAACTCACTCGTATTTGCGGTCCTGCGGTAAAACATGTTGCGTTTTAGACCAAACATATAATGGTGAGTGAGAGCGACCAGGACGATCACTGAATGCTGAGATATTTTGCTAAATAAAATGATCCTGCTGGAAGAATTGCACGATAACTCTATTGTCTTGTTCACATGTTCATCTCATTGAGCTTTTATTAGGGTTTACACGGGTTTACGTCGGGTTTCCCGACGTTTCACTGTGGATGAGAAACTTTTGGAAAACGCTTGAAAACGCTAGTGTGGACGGAGAGCGTTTTTAAACGAAAATTCAGTTTTCAAATCTATCCGGATTAATATAGCCTTAGCCTACTCTTTTATGAATACTGTGAATTCAGACATTCTTTTGACAAATGCGTTTTTTCGCGGACTATATAGCAGGGAAGTATGTGATTTCGGATTCAGCCATAGAATGCTAGCTAACTGCCTACTGAATACTATATACTACACACTGCCTACTATTTCTTAAGAATACTGTCAGCAATGCATTATGCAATATTGTAAACAATTGCATGCTACACTGTGTTCATATGATCTCATTATGTCAGATTTGTATTTTATTTAATATTTTTATTCAGCAAGGGCACCTTAAATGGCTTCACTTTATTTTGATGGTCCCTTTAACACATTCTGTTGACTATAAGTAAAGTTGCACTACGTGTCTACTAACTCTCATTAGAGTGTTAGTTAAGTATTAATAGACTGGTAGGGTTAGCGTTAGATTAAGTTGACATGTAGTTGCAAAATTACTTATAGTCAGTAGAGTGTCTGTTGGAGGAACATCACAATAAAGTGTTTGCAGATATTAAGCAGAGAGTCTACTTATACTTCAGTAAAAGTTAGTTGACATGTAGTTGCAAAGTTACTTATAGTCAACAGCACGTTCAAAAGGGACCATCAAAATAAAGTGTTACCCATTAAATTCATCAAAAGTGACCCTACATTATTATTTACATTATTACAAAATAACCTATTTCAGATAAATGATGTTAGAACTTTGTATTGATCAAAGAATTCTGGAAAAAAAATTCATGGTTTCAACAAAAAAATATGAAGCTGCACAACTGTTTTCATCTTTGTTAATAATCATAAATGTTTCTTGAGGAGCAGATCATCATATTAGTGATTTCTGAAGGATTGTGTGACACTGAAGACTGGAGTAATGATGCTGAAAATTCAGCTTTGATCACAGGAATAAATGGAGGACATCCATGTGTTTCATGTCACAGAAAATGTGCACACTATATGTAAAAATATGCTTGCAGAAATAGCATGAGTACAGTCGTGCATGTGGAAAATCAGCTGATGTCATGTGTGTTTATGTTTGTTGTGTATTTGCATGTTTCACAATGTACATCAAACAAACACGTACAGCTGTATTTTGAATAACATTATTTCAGGGATGCATGCTTGAGGTGAATATGTTACAGCGCTCTGCATTTGTTGCTATGGTGATCTGTTTGATGTGATTTTGCCTGTTTCATCTAAACATCCCTCAAGGTGAGAAGTCAATGTATTATCTCAATGACACATAAGAATTAAACAGCATCTGGTCATCTAGCCATCAACAAGACTGGACTAAACTCATCATGTAGCTGGAATCTGAGGTTGTTTTCAGTTGTCTTAAAGGGTTAGTTCACCCAAAAATAAAGATTCTGTCAGTAATTACTCGCCCTCATGTTGTTCCAACCCCGTAAGACTTTCGTTCATCTTCGGAACACAAATTAAGATATTTTTGATTAAATCTGAGAGCTGGCTCACTCCTCCATAGGCTTCAATGTAATCAATATCTGCCGGCCCAGAAAAGTTAGTAAAGACATCGTTAAAATAGTCCAAGTGACTACAGTGACTCAACCTTAAGTTTATCAAGTGACTCTTCATTTTCCTCTGTGTGGGCCTCTGAGTGAGTTGACATAGTGTAACAGCGCAGCGCTTCTGGGTTGTACGTCAGAACGGAGGCTCACTATTGGCCAGCATCACACGCATCACACACATGACCAGCGTCGGCCAATAGTGAGCCTCCGTTCTGACGTACAACCCAGAAGCGCTGCGCTGTTACACTACGGGAACTCACTCAGAGGCCCACAGAGGAAAATGAAGAGTTGAATAAAGTCATTATACAAAAAGTATTCTCGTCGCTTGATAAACTTAAGGTTGAGTCACTGTAGTCACTTGGACTATTTTAACGATGTCTTTACTATCTTTTCTGGGCCGGCAGATATTGATTACATTGAAGCCTATGGAGGAGTGAGACAGCTCTCATATTTCATCAAAAATATCTTAATTTGTGTTCCGAAGATGAACGAAAGTCTTATGGGGTTAAACAACATGAGGGAGAGTAATTACTGACAGAATCTTTATTTTTGGGTGAACTAACCCTTTAAGGTGAAACTCACGGATGTAGAGACTGTGCGAGGCTGTTATGCGAGGAAGTCTTGGAGCGTCTCACCTATGCATCAGGCTGACCACATGAATGCCAAGTTTATAATTGGTCTTGTTGTGAATTCCCAGTGCTCAGAGCAGACTCATTTGGCCACACTCCTGTCAGGTGGCCATGCTGAAATAAAATGTTTAATGAAATGGACGGATGCTTAATGGAAGTATGTGTGTTTATGCATCGCTGTGCAGGGGGAAAAAAATAGATTTTTACATTTTCTGAAGAATGTTGGTCATGCAATGCTTGATGATCTTTTTAATGTGATTGCTCTATGGTTACCAAGATGTTCTGAGTGGTTTGCATGTTGCTATGCAGTTGTGAAAGGGTAATGTTGCAGCACCAGTTAGTTCCCACTACAGCTCTGAAAAACGCTAGAGAAGTGGGTGTGGTTGAGCTCTGGAGTGGAGAGAGTGACAACACAACAACAGCTTCCATTCAGATAGTTGTATTTAGCTGTCACTGAGATAAAAACATAAATGCTTCTCATAAATTCATGCTGCAATTCACCATTTCACGTTTTGTGTATAAGCTCACTGTAAATTACACAATTTCATACATATCTTGTGACAGCTATAATAGCAATAGCACATATATAGCAAATATATGTGAACGCACTGTTGCATCTTTAATAACTTTTGAGGGTTATTTTGTGGCATTTTTATAAGCCGTTTGATTGGTTAATGGGCCGTAAATACCGGTTACAATCACAGTGTGGATGAATCGAGTTTAATCAAAGTGTGGATGAATAGTGCAGATACTCTCACAAAGTAAAAACAAACACAAATTTTTGATCCATAAATGCATCTCTTACTTACTCTATGCGATTGCACAGCGCCTGTCATAGGAAATCAATGTGTGCTTTCGTGAATAATTAAGCGAGGCGTACAAAGGCTCAGGCATACAGAGGACACAAAATTGAAAACACCTTTCGAAGTCATCATCTGATTGGTTGAGTTGTACAGGATGTCCGGGAGACGTGTGTGTCGCGTTCTTTACCGGTCCGCCTGGAAACAACGATGCCGTGATGCCAAACCCCCTCATGGAAGATGAAAGCTGTCGTTTTTACAACTGTGACAATGAGCGCTTATCAGGATCAACTAAACGCTGGATTGTCAAAAGTATGTGAAGTATGTAAAGTTTGCAACATATACACTTGAAAATACGTCCAAAAGTTATTGTAGGCACATCAACCTTACATTTTCACGCCCCTAAAAATGTCACGGAACAAAACGAATGCGATGGAGTCAAGATCTTATGCCGTCAATCTGAAGAGCTGGCGACGCGAAAGAGACTATGCAGTCTCATGAATAATTATGAGAAAATATAGTGTACAATATAGTGTAATATAGTCTCATATTTTTATATGTTCTTTAGAACAGTATTTGGATCTTTATATTTCAATATCATGAGTTTTTTGTATTTTAGCTGGCATAGTTTTAACATGGAAGTAACCTTTGGCTGGCTATATGAATATTTAAATAACGGCTAATTAGTGAGACCAGCTGACTTGCTTAGATGTATGACCACTTGCCTAGTTTTAATTCATGACAGCCAGAGTATGAAAAGTACTACTGATAAGTCCTAACTCCAGGAACTTATCTTTAACCGCACATGCATTCAAGCTTTTTATTGTTTTAATGTCATAATAAGAAGAAGTGGAAAAGTGTGCTGTGAGTGTGGGTTGATTTTCTTGTAGGAGAAGTTGACAATGGACTCTGTGTGTCTGTGGTTCTGCTCTGGAGAAACACTCATAAGTGAGTGTAACCTACTGTAGGTCTGAGGTCTGGTTTCTGGTCACATTATGTTACACTTGCTTATGAGTGGTTCTCTAAAGCAGAACCGCAGACAGGAAAAGAACCTGTTGTCTACTGATATTCCAGTAAAAACAAACCAAAACACTTTTTCCTCTGGTTTCTGGTCACATTAGAGACAATTTTGTCTTGTGTATGTTTTTGTGTGTGGACGAGACACTGGACGTGAGCCAACCACAAGACAAACAGGCCTGTTTCTTTCCACAAACTCATAACTGAGATGCATCAGAGGATTCCATTCTCATTTTGCCACCGCTCCTTTATATTTCTTCATTTCTTTGTGCTCTAACTCTCTGGGACACATACGAGAGTCTTATTTCATAGAGACATATTCTCCGCCATGCTGTAAAAGGATTTGTTTTCGTGGCTCATTTGGTACCCTGCTATCTTGAAAGGGTAATTTTAGATGAAGAAAGTCTGGAAGAGGATGAGTTGCCAATTGAGTTTGGCTGGAATCAAATTAAGACTTGGACACTTTGGCTAATTGCAAATTACAAAACCTGGAGCATGTTTAGAGAGCTCAAGTGGGACTTGAGTCCTTCTACCATTTTTTATTCATCATTAGATCAAAGGAAGGAAGCCAAGAAATCTCATGAATGATTGGCATCTCCCAATGCAACGAGTTCCATGCACAAAATCCCGACACGGATGCCTGTATCTGAGTATGTCATTTCCAAGTATCCATATAAAAATATAACGTATTTCCTTTTAGGATTGTGCTGTGATGCAAACTAGAAATGTATTATTCTGATGGGAATAGCTACACATCTAGACAAAAATATCATTGTCTTGACTGACAGAAAGTGATATAATACCAAAGAGAAAGCTATTCTTAAATCAGAATCATTTGTTTCCAAGGTAACACTGAATCTGTTACCTTGCATTCTGAAGAGTTATTCTTAAGTAACCAAGTGAATCATATTCAGTTCAGGTGCATTAAGCAGATCTCTCTCTTTTTACTGTTGAGCGGTTCAGACATCATCTGACACTTATTAACACTGCAGGAATGTTAAAGGAATAGTTCACCTAGAAATTAAGATTTTTTTCAGGCATTTTTCCATACAATGACAGTTAATAGTAATAAGAGCAACATTTTTTAACGTGAACACAAATGACATAGGTATCCAGCAAGCAATAGCCGTCATTTCACCATCTAGGTTAACTATAGACCCGATATAGTCCGGCTATGAGTAACACACTTCTAGCCAAAATAAACTTGAATTTGGTTACATATAATTTTTGCCAAAATAACTTGGGAGATGTATGATATTCCATAATATAAGCAAAGTAAACAGTGATTACAAGGTGATTTCATTTCTTCACTCATTTCATTTCTTTATCTAATTGATGAATTGTCTATTCTTGGGCTACTATGGTTTAGACGTCTATTAAATTTTCACAACAGCCCAAATTTTACCTTGTTTTATCTATCTATCTATCTATCTATCTATCTATCTATCTATCTATCTATCTATCTATCTATCTATCTATCTATCTATCTATCTATCTATCTATCTATCTATCTATCTATCTATCTATCTATCTCTCTCTCTATCTGTCTATCTGTCTGTCTGTCTGTCTGTCTGTGTGTCTGTCCGTCCGTCTGTCTGTCTGTCTGTCTGTGTGTCTGTCCGTCCGTCCGTCCGTCCGTCTGTATAAACCTTCAAAACTTTTAAAACATTTTTACAAACAAGGCTCTGTCAAGCTAACATTCAACATTTGACTTGTTGCACAATTCTGCATCCTGTGTAAAACCTTGTTCAAATTCAGGAATTGAATTGGAATTTAATAGTTAATTCTCGATTAAATTCTAAACGGATTTGAGTGTTTTGGCCGAGGGGTAGATTATCTGCAAATGGCGAATGGACAATTTTCAATGACATGATATCTGATTGCTTTATCCCCGAAAAGTGCTGACCGCTGAAAGTCATAGCAGATAACTCTGTAAATGAATAACTCACTCTTACGTACGTGAAAGAAGCCAGCTGTGACCCCATCGTTTGACAAAGACCACACTCTGTGTGCCGGTAGTCCAATAAAGTGTATTTGGATGAGGAACTTCTCAAACAAAGGAAGGAATGTCACACTTCGGGAAGATAAGAAAGACATTAGAGAAAGAAGTTTAGTGACCCGGTTAAGATCCCAAGCAAATAAGCCAGGTCTGCCTCAAAGGGAAGATGGACAGTGGTGGAATCTGAGGTTTTGTGATGTTTATCGAGCCACGACCCTTTCTCTCCTGCCATAATGCAATTTCTCCAGAAGCTGCTCTTGAAAAGCATTGGCTAGCTAACCTCACCATATGGACAGACTGATAGATGCTAAGTGGCTTGCTCAAACCTTTCTGGCAAAAAATAATTGTAATTTATGACTCTGAACCGGCTGTTTCGCGGCAGAGCAGGTCCTTTTTTGTCTTGCGATGGATACGAGATGGCGTATCACGTTTCCCGGCCATCTCCTTCCTAATCAAATCGCAGCGATGGTTCCAGACCCCCTCAACTTTCACGACAGGCTTGGACTCTTTGAGCATTGAATGCAGTAATGCTTTTAATTGAGCTAAGAAGTGGCTCGTGGCGGGACCAAGAGGCCCTGGTAATGAAAGTTTATGTGACGTGTTGAAAGCATTACCCCATTAGTGGGCTGATAGCAGACCCTTATTCAGGTTTGTGAACGCAATAAACCAAAGGAACAATTGAAGAACATCTGCTCATCAACCCTCCTAAAGGTCTCCGACTCAGTTTCCTATTGTCTTAACAGCTGTGTGTACATTTGAGTTAACTTACTGTGACAGAAATGTAAATGCGTTTTATTTGGAAGTAGCAAACCAAATATAACAGATGAAAATAAACATAGTTCATGACTGCGTACAAACACTGGAAAGTGTCAGCATGCCGGTGTCAGTTTGTCGTTTCTGCCATAACACCTCTTGCCGTTCATGAAGCCGCCACTGGCAGTGATGTGTACCTGTCACCCGTGTGTCTATTAATATCTAGCATGTGTTGCGTGCGACTATCCCGAGAAGCTTGCAGTTGCAATGAAAGCTGAGGTGTCATCAAGTGAAAGACAGTCACTCTATCTCTTGGTACCCAGCCCAATTTCACATAGCTTCTCAAACAAGATTAGCATTTGTTAGCGGGGTATTTAGACCAAGTGTCAGCCTGTTAAATCCATAACCCTGCAGCTCTACACTGTGGAGAACCTGGAATTTGAACACCTGTGTAACTACAAGGACAGGCCTGAAACCCATCAGTCAAAATAGCTTACTGCTAATTCCAAGCAGGACTATTCAAAGACATCTAGAGTCACCGATGGGCAGTCATAGCTTATATTTACACACTGAGAACTGGACCATCACGGCAGCTTCAGAGTTCAATCAGTTCAACAGCTTCAATCCACGACTATTAAAGGAACGGTTCTCTTAAAACATAACTAAGGGAAGGTTTCGATTAAAAATCCAAAACAACCATGCTTACTTTAGAGATGATAACTGAAATAGTGCAAAACTGATTTATTTTTGTTAATATTGCTTTAAGCATGAATCTAATTGCAATGTTTAAAGGGATAGAATATCAATTTATTTGTTGTTGTTTTAGTTAATGTAACATTTTGAATTTTTTATCTAAAGTTTTCATCGAACAATTATGTTTCATTTTAGCTTTAGTTTCGTTGTTTTAGTTGTTTTAGTTAACAATAACAACACTGCCTTCAAGACGATCCAAACCTGTATGACTTCCTATCTTCTGTTAAACTCAAAAGAAGAAATGTAATGAACGTCCCAATCGCTGTTTTCAATGAACTACAACATTCAAGCTTTTGTGTCATATTCAAAGTCTTCAGAAGTCATTACCGTCCTTCGAATGAGATGCTAAACGAGGTCCTGACTCTCTGTGGTCATTAAAAATCCCAGGATGTTCTTCAAAAAAAGAGTAGGGCTGTAATCATCCTCATACATTGATAATGATTATGCTTTGATTAGACTTTGAGTGCAGAGACAAGTGCTATATGTAACAAATGACTATTAATATTATTTGTTAGCTGTGTGGGAATAACAGACCAAACTTTAAGTTGTTATTTGCTGATTATCTTCCCTTCAAATGATCTCGAGAATCACTGCAACCAGATCATTGGGTCAATGAGTTGAAATCGAGAACTAGGTGAGCCTAATTCATGAATTAATCATTCAGACCACACAAATCTACATCTATATCTACATCTACATATGGTTTCTGCTATGTTCTTTTCAAAGGTTAACTTCAATACACTCTTTAAAAAAATAAAGTTTTTTTTTATTTTTTTTATTTTTTCTTCAGCAATGCAACAGAAGAATCCTTTCAGAGAAACTCTTATTAAAAGAACCATTTTTTTTCTTAGTGTGAAGAACATTTTAAGAACCATTTTCCACAAGTAAAGAAACTTTTGGGTAATGGAAAACTTCCATGGATGTTAAAGGTTCTTCATGGAAGACTCTTTATTTTTAAGAGTGTAGCCTACCACGTCAACAGTGGTAAGATTGTGGGACAGGTATTAGAAGCCATGTAGTAAGTGAACACATTTTCCAAGAATGTTTTCGTTAATCAAGAACGAATGTCAAAGGCTTGAAGATGATCATATTCCCAACAATGTTGACCCACAGTCTGGTGCCGTTACTCGAACTACCTGCCGTATGCATGTGGGAAGAAATGGGTTCTTGAGTGAGTATCTTTCCAAAAGCTTCATTCTTTCCTCCTCACATACAAGAAAGTTAGCACATCTCTAATGCATTTTTATTTTCTGGACAGGACATTAAGTTAACAGGTCATATTTTAGTTTAAAAGCCTGAAGTAAATTAAAGTGATCTCACACACTGCTGCCACAGTAAATCAGGTTTACGTTTCTGAGTTCGTTGTCCTACTTTCCTTTATGCAAAACGAGCCTCGTATTACAGAAGCACAGCGGAGGCCAATGGCATTTACTGTTCTTGGCAATCGAGAGTAAACATTGTTCTGAAACCTGTGAGCATACAGTATATGGAAAACATACAGTCTATTATGCATGATCTGGCTGGAGAAAACAGACTGTGGATTGTAACGATGACTGTGACCAATTTCTAAGGATCTCTCGCTCTTATCGTGTCAAAGCCTGTATTTCATATTAAAATGAGACCTGAGGGCTGAAAAGAACATGCTGTCAAAACCTCAGTGTTGGGAAGAGAGACAGGCCGCATCCCTTTGATTCCCTCTTTGTTGGAATGCTAATTCAGGGCGCTCCAAAAACAGAGAAAACAAGGCTTGTGTAGTTTGATATGTGCATGTCTTCATTGCAGATCCTGGGATAGTGGTGTGACTGTGCAGTGATGGCATGAAACGCCAATGTCATGGTTGAAATATACTGGGAAACTGAATTATAACTGTATTCATATACTATAGTCAGTATAGCTTTTAACAGAGCGGTGTAAAAAATCAGAACTGAATAATAATTAATGAGTTGGAATTTGAATAAAATTGGCTTCACTGACTGAAATCCAAATTTCCTCTCATTTATTATAATTAAGTAGCTTTCCACCGTGGTCTATAAAACACATTTAATGTTAAGTATACAAGTTTGGGGGTGAGTAAGATTTTGTAATGTTTTTGAAAGAAGTCTCTTGCTCATCAAGGCTGCATTTATTTGACGAATATACAGTAAAAACAGTAGATTATTATTAGAATGTAAAATCGTTTTCTATGTGAATATATAGTAAAGTGTAATGTATTCCTGTGATCAAAGCTGAATTCTCAGCATCATTACTCCAGTCTTCAGTGTCACATGATCCTTCAGAAATCATTCTAATATGATGATTTGATGCTCAAGAAACATTTATGATTAATATCAATGTTGAAAACAGTTGTACTTTGAGGAATTTATTGTTTTCCAAAAAATCTCACTGATCCCAAACAGTATTTTCTTAAATTTAACATATATTAAATATCTACAAATTCTATAATCTAATGAAATACCTACAAAAAAATACTTGAAATATGTATTATAATATATTAAATATGAATTGTATTGTATTGTAAATTGTATTGAGTTAAATACTATAATTTATTAATATGTAATGTTTCTGGAAATACATTTTGTGTTGTATGTATGATTGAATGGGTTACAGTATTCAAAGGTAATTCAAAGAATACCATGGTACTACCATGGTAAATTGTTAAAAAGTTTGAGGCTCTTCTTCATCTGACACAGAGTAACGTATTATCTGTGGAAAGCTCCCCGGATCTGTAGTTTGGGAAGTGAGGTCTGTTCCCAGTGTTTAGTCTGGAGATTTGTTTTTAGCATTAGCACATGCACCTGTCTGAGCTCGCCTCTTCCTCTCGGTTCTCCGAGCCAGATGTTTTATGAATTCCATATTCTGCTGTTTTGATTCATGTGTTTCCCAGACCTGTTTCCTTATTATACTTTTTCCTTTAGCATGCGACACATTCTTTTTTCATAAGCACACTTTTAAATCCGGCCAGCTCTCACACTTAGAGTAACGCCAGACCCCGCGTCCCACCTTTGCTTTTTTCATCAGGTTTATGGCTGTAATTAAGAGATGAAGCATATTGCAATGTATAGGAAAAGTCAGGCAAAAGGAACAATAATTAACTCAACTCATTTGTGTGACAATAGAAAGACATTTGAATGGGGGATAATTTTTAAACTCATAATAATTAGTACTTGCAAAGGCAAGCATTGTTATTTATATTGCTGATTTTGAACTCAATAATAATACTGTAGTGGTACTATCGTACAGTGAAGGTATCAGATGGTGACCAAGAATATGTACTGTTTTTCTGCACTGAGGAAGCATTTTATTTTATTTTTTCTTCATTGAGATAATTATAGACATGCAGCTGAAATTAAGGAATGGAAATGGACAAAAGTTTCAGATGTGAGAGGTTAATCACTCCCTTATTTTGTACAGGTTTTCAGATTTTCACTGTAAATGACATGCCCAAAATGGTGAGGAAACCATTAAGACGCTCTTATGAGGCTTTCAGACCACTTGAGTCCAGCAGGTGTTCAGTGTAACCAGACATAAAAACACTTTCAGTTTTATTCTGAAGAGGGTTATTCAACAACGGGAAGCAAAGTCCTGTTCAGGCGGTGGCCTGGTATTAACTTCCTTCCACTAATCTCCAAGACTGAGAACATATATCTGCTAAAGGACTTGAGCTGCCATATTTTACTGTTAATTTGGTGTTTCATATAATTCTCCAGTGAGATTATGTCTGTACACTATTTTTTGATTGGATTTTCAGCCCCTGGATTTGTATTTCAGCTGTTCCTGTAAGATTAGGAGGAGAGAAAACATGTTATTATGTTCTCTGACACATTGAGCTGTGCTGCTCATATCGGTAATCCGAGTTCAAATCTGTGCAACTCTTGCCAATCATATCTACACTTAACCAAATAAACAATTTATAGAAGAATAGCAATGAAACATTTCTTTAAAGAAAATCATTTTACATATATGTATAGTGAGGCATGTTGTCACACTATACAGGTGAAACTCGAAAAATTAGAATATCGTGCAAAAGTTAGTGCATTTCAGTAATTCAAATTAAAAGGTGAAACTAATATATTTAGTATATATACCTATATACATATGCATGATTATACCTTTCAGAGGGCCGACATTTCTGTATTTAAAATCCTTTTTTTTATTGATTTCAGGTAATATTCTAATTTTCTGAGATTTTGAATTTGGGGTTTTCATAATCATCAAAATTATAACTTTTGCACAATATTCTAATTTTTCGAGTTTCACCTGTATATATATATATAAGCTTTGAAACAAAACAAATAATGAAACAGAAAAAAAAATAAAATAAATGTAATTATTCTTTTGTAAAAACATTTAAAACATATGTGACAACTTGTCCTGAGCATATATTTATGAAAAATACCCTGTTGTACCAAATGTGCACTTGTAGTGAACTCCAATTAAAAGAAGTACTTTCAGATAATATAATAATGAAATAAAAGGCTACTTAAGTGTAATTTTGCAATAATATTAAATTAAGTGTTGTACTTTAAAGTCATGATGTTTTAATAATTTTGGTAACACTTTAGAATAATGGTCCGTAGTTAACAAGTAACTATGCAGGAAGTAATAGGTAGTACTGCATTAACACCGAACTTAATACTATTAACTAATATGGAAGCAATATTAACTAAGCAGTAAGTATTATCTAAATTAGTACAAAGGTAGTTCCTTGGTAGGTATTTGATTATTACTAAATAAATGTATCCTCACTGAGAACTACTTGTGAACTAAGAAAGAATAACCAATTAATTACTAATCACAAAAGTAACATGTCTAAAAAGTGAACAATTGTGGGGGGGGTTTAACTCTTAACATGGTCATAACATTTCAGAAGCTTGTGCCTCAAATGGGTTCTTAGTGGAAACCAGTTTATGAATATTATATTTCCCCAAATACATTAGCTACAGGTTGAGATTGTGACTACTACTCTTGCCAAAGGATGGACACATGTTCTCTGTTTATTTCAAACTTAAACATAGAATAATACTAATAATGATCATTTGTTTAAAATTTTAAATAATTAGGAAGTGATGCTGACACTCATGATTGGATTAGTTCACTATTATGAGCTCTTGAGTGTCAGTTCAATATGTCTCAGACTCCAAAGACCTACCTTTATGTTACAGTAGCCGCCAGAGGAGGACTTCTCTTTAGGATATGAATATAAACATTGATGTTCTCTTGTCAAAAACAATTTGCATCCTTAATGAAGAAATTGGCTGCATTTATGTTGCGATAATCGCAAAACCACATCTTCCAGATTACAATGTTTGTTAGAATATTACTAGTGCCTGTACAGTATGTGTTAAATATAAAATTAAATAACTTGTATTACTTGTGAAAAACATGCTAACTCCTCACTAATTACTCAAGCGTTACCTTGTTATCCCGCAGGAACTACTAGTGATGTGGCCCATTATTTTAAAGTGAAAAACATGCTAACTCCTCACTAATTACTCAAGCGTTACCTTGTTATCCCGCAGGAACTACTAGTGATGTGGCCCATTATTTTAAAGTGAAAAACATGCTAACTCCTCACTAATTACTCAAGCGTTACCTTGTTATCCCGCAGGAACTACTAGTGATGTGCCCCATTATTTTAAAGTGAAAAACATGCCAACTCCTCACTAATTACTCAAGCGTTACCTTGTTATCCCGCAGGAACTACTAGTGATGTGCCCCATTATTTTAAAGTGAAAAACATGCCAACTCCTCACTAATTACTCAAAATTAATGTTTTGACTCTATTGTATTCAATTGTCTTATCAATTAAATTTTCAGTCACATTTATTAATACAGTTTAACGTTACTCATAAATAATAACATTTCGCTCTGTTCATGCCTTCTGTTGCAAATTCGTTTCGGATGATTAGCCTATATGGTGTTAAACAAGAATACACTTTAAAACCTTAAAAATACCTTCTTTAATCGTTTAACCATTTTGTGTTTTATTTACTGTGAGACACAAAAGGTATTTTCTCCTATAGACCCATAATACACTAAAACACAACATAAATTCACAAAATATATCAATTTTATTAGCTTGATGTAATCCAAATCTTTAGAATCCATACGTTGTTTGTAAGAAACAGATCCAAATTCAGCCCTTTATCCAGTGATCTTCATCTCCATTTCCGCTTCTCCCGAAACGTTACGACATGTTTTACGGCAGTGATATCAGACGCTTATTGGCTCTCGCATGCTTCGTCACAGATTACAACATGCCGTGTTTAAATTGGTGTACTATATTTGAATTGGAGAAGCGCGCGCGCCTTCACAGAGCGAACAGCGAACCGAAACCGGATTAACATTTTCATGGATTAATAATTTATATTCTGCTCTGTAACGTTACCTCATACAATACTGCCAGAGAGGACTGCGACACATCGTCATGTGAACAACTTTTGGTACCGGTTTTGATATTTTCTCAATAAATAAATGATTGTGATTATACCTGTCTGTTGTTTTTCTTTATAATTCTAGCCTACGTAACTTAGTTTACAGAAATTGTTAGGGGTAACGTTAGGGGTAGGATTAGTTTTACTATGTTTTAATGCTATATTGTTAATAAAACTGCCATTTCCCTACACATATCTGTCCATTAAGTTTTATCCTTTTAATTTTGTCAATAAAATGGGAATGTTTAGGTGTGGGAGTAGGGTTAAGAGATCTTACATTTATAATCTATAAAATGGTAAAAGGGAAATTATACAGATATCGTTATGATATGAAATATTAGTAAATAGTTTACATTTTTTAGCTGTAAAATCGTAATAATGTTACGTTTAAACGTTGCAGATACGTCCATATTAACGTTATACGTTTCAGCATCGAAACTTTTTTCTATCTTTGAGAAAATTACGTATTAATACCTACGAATTACAATGAGACCAGGCTGCACTAGTAGTTAACAAGGGATACCAAGGTAACGCTTGAGTAATTAGTGAGGAGTTAGCATGTTTTTCACTTTAAAATAATGGGCCACATCACTAGTAGTTCCTACGGGATAACAAGGTAACGCTTGAGTAATTAGTGAGGAGTTGGCATGTTTTTCACTTTAAAATAATGGGCCACATCACTAGTAGTTCCTACGGGATAACAAGGTAACGCTTGAGTAATTAGTGAGGAGTTGGCATGTTTTTCACTTTAAAATAATGGGCCACATCACTAGTAGTTCCTGCGGGATACCAAGGTAACGCTTGAGTAATTAGTGAGGAGTTGGCATGTTTTTTACTTTAAAATAATGGGCCACATCACTAGTAGTTCCTACGGGATAACAAGGTAACGCTTGAGTAATTAGTGAGGAGTTGGCATGTTTTTCACTTTAAAATAATGGGCCACATCACTAGTAGTTCCTGCGGGATAACAAGGTAACGCTTGAGTAATTAGTGAGGAGTTAGCATGTTTTTCACAAGTAATACAAGTTATTTAATTTTATATTTAACACATACTGTACAGGCACTAGTAATATTCTAACAAACATTGTAATCTGGAAGATGTGGTTTTGCGATTATCGCAACATAAATGCAGCCAATTTCTTCATTAAGGATGCAAATTGTTTTTGACAAGAGAACATCAATGTTTATATTCATATCCTAAAGAGAAGTCCTCCTCTGGCGGCTACTGTAACATAAAGGTAGGTCTTTGGAGTCTGAGACATATTGAACTGACACTCAAGAGCTCATAATAGTGAACTAATCCAATCATGAGTGTCAGCATCACTTCCTAATTATTTAAAATTTTAAACAAATGATCATTATTAGTATTATTCTGTTTAAGTTTGAAATAAACAGAGAACATGTGTCCATCCTTTGGCAAGAGTAGTAGTCACAATCTCAACCTGTAGCTAATGTATTTGGGGGAATATAATATTCATAAACTGGTTTCCACTAAGAACCCATTTGAGGCACAAGCTTCTGAAATGTTATGACCATGTTAAGAGTAAAAAAAAAAACAATAAAAAAAAAAACACAATTGTTCACTTTTTAGACATGTTACTTTTGTGATTAGTAATTAATTGGTTATTCTTTCTTAGTTCACAAGTAGTTCTCAGTGAGGATACATTTCTTTAGTAATAATCAAATACCTACCAAGGAACTACCTTTGTACTAATTTAGATATTACTTACTGCTTAGTTAATATTGCTTCCATATTAGTTAATAGTATTAAGTTCGGTGTTAATGCAGTACTACCTATTACTTCCTGCATAGCTACTTGTTAACTACGGACCATTATTCTAAAGTGTTACCATAATTTTTTGTTGTGCTTTAAAAAAGTACACTTATTTTAACATGTTGACATGCACATGCAAAAAGTACTCTATATAATATAGTATATATATATACTCTATACTCTTTATAAAAGATTATCATTTTAACTGTAGAGTGTTAACAGGAGAGCAAAATGTTGTGGGTTAGAAATGAGACATTACATTAAAGTATATTTTAGTTTACAATAAAGGCTTGGCAGTAAATTTGACAATACATTTTAACTGTATTTCAAAGATGTAGAATTAATTATGAAATTACATATAAAGATGTATTTACATCCTATTCAAGTAAGTAAAAAAAAAAAATCTAAAGTTCAGATAATTGAATTTAATATAAATTTAAACTATAATATATTTAATTGCAATTACCATTCAATTAAGTGTCAAACAACATTGCATTCAGTTCACACTTAAGGATCTACTTTTGAAGCATATTATTTCCATAACAATTTTTTTTTTTTTTTTAAGGGTTTACCTTTTTTGTGGGTAATCTTTAACCCTACTTATTTTAAAGCAGTAGTAATCATAATAATCATAATAATAACGAATACTCTTTTTCCTCTCTAAGATAAACAGCATTCTGACAAAGTCTGCTTTTAAAAAATAAATAAATAAATAAATAAAATCCTATAAGTCCTCAGCTGTTTGTGAGTTGCCTTGGTGACGCAGGGCTGAATCCTGCAGGTCGTCTCTGTTAATGCAGAGCTGATTGTGTGTGTGGAGAGGCATCTTCAGGAGAACACCGCTGTGAGTCCAGCCTGTGGGATTGCTGACATGTTTTTATGAGATTTCGGTGTTGTCCAGTGCTCTCTAATCATGTGTGTGTGTCTTGCCCATGTGTGTGTAGTTGAACATTCAGCACAGACGGCCTAATTATCCCATCTTGAGCATGGACCGCGTGCCCCTTTACAGAACCTCTTACGGTTGCTCCATCACGAACATGACCCCCTTAGATTCTGGATTAGAAATGGGAAATGGTCATGTGTTTTGTGCTGCTGCATGTTGAGAAACGGAAGAGAAACTAAAAACCAAGGATGTTGAAAAACCTTGTATAATAATGCAGGTTTAGTGTCACGTCCTCCAAACCCTGATCAGATGCATTTCATAAAGGCAGCATATGGAAATTAAAGACCTATCCATTCATGCATATTTCGTTTTTCACTTCTCTTACATAAACTCCGCCCCTTCTTACAAGCTTAAGCTCACATTCAGATCTGCCTCCATCCAAACGACAAATGATTGACAGAACCATGTTCCTGCCCTACATAGTTTCTTTTTCAATAATCTGTTTCCTTCATATATACAACACATTACTCAAGAAAAGATCCATCTCTACTTCTGTTACAACAACACTTTCAGGAGCACAGATGAAGGATGTGTTTTTGCATTAAAAAATAGCTGGACAGAACATAATGGAAGCATTTTTAAAAAGTTTAAAAAAAATGTAAGATATTGTCTTAAAAGCCTGAACGCTCAAGGCGTGAGATGCTGAAAAAACAGTAAGATGTGACGCAATGACCAAAGTCACCCATCTGTATAATTTGAGTTTAAAAAGAATTTGAAATATGAAAGTTTTTTTAAAAAAAAAAAAAACTCAACAAAAAGTTGCATTTCTAAATGCATCTTTAATCCCCCACTGTTAAAGTAATTAAAGTTCAAAAACAAACAAATTATACATTACTACATCCTAACCCAATCCTGCTTGAAACACAGCTGGTTTCTAATTTCCTCGTTGTATACGCCTCAGGTTTCTTTTGCCTCTCAGGCTTCATATTGAGTGTTTATTCCAGTGATAAGCAATCACCCAAAACTCACAAGCATGTCCAGTTGGAGTGATTCGGATGGACACAGCTGGTCTCCGCACCTGCAGCCACTGACCGGCCTCGTGTCCCTCAGAAAGCCACGAGCGTAGCATCTGTTTGGCAAAAGATCTCGCTGCTGGACAGACGATGACCCCCGCAGCCATGGGTGAATGCAGTCTCGCAAGTAAGCAAAGTCCAAATGAATTTGGAATCGCAAAGAATCTCCAGGCTATTTCTGTACTCATAAACTTGTTTTGTTGTGTGACCAATATTGAGCCTTTGTGAGTATCTGTGTTCATGTTTGTCCTCGTCCAACTCCTGAGAATGAGCCACAGCTAGTATTTTGAGACTACCAATGATTGAATTGTTGGTGAGTGTTTTTCACATTTAAGTACATACATTTGTAAATCGACTCGATTAATCTGCAAAAACTTTTATAAGAAAGCCATTAAGCCAAAGCTCTGGTGCTATGAAAGCATTGTTTTGTTTGACCCAGCAACAGCTCAACCAATGGGATGAGTTGGGGGCGGGGCTAGATGTGTTTCTAACCAATAGCAGACAGGAGGGGAGTTTGAGAAACCTGTCTGAAAACAGTCACAGTGGCGGATCAGTGCTAAGTCTTAAAGGGACAGTTCACTCAAAAATTCAAATTTTGTCATCATTTACTATTATTTTG
This sequence comes from Abramis brama, assembly GCF_963993115.1. Taxonomy (NCBI): domain Eukaryota; kingdom Metazoa; phylum Chordata; class Actinopteri; order Cypriniformes; family Leuciscidae; genus Abramis; species Abramis brama. The sequence goes on along the minus strand of NC_139986.1, from coordinate 2,420,873 downwards.
TATTTCATAGAAGAAAGTCACACAGTTTGAGGGTGAGTAAATGAGAGTGAACTACCCCTTTAATGTTTGTTTGGCGAACAATATTGCCTTTTGTGCACAACTTGGAAACTGTGTAATATAGAAAAAGGTATGTGTGTGGTGAAAACATTTTAGAAAATAGACATTTCACACCATTAGAGAATAGGTGGTTGAAAAGATTACTGGATAACATTATCATGAGACTTAAATTGCCTTTCGTTTTCCATTTGGCCAGAGATTTTCCAGTTTTTCTTCCCTCACCTTACAGAAAGCGTGATTGAAATGATGATTGCTAAAATGATGAACAATTTCCTATAAAACCCACATTATGGTTTGAATCCCAATGTCTGCTTAAATACATTGATATAGGTGAGTGAGAAGGATATCTAAATATAAGATATGATTGAAACTACAACCGTAAAACCAGCCTATGACGCCTTGTTTTTATGCTGTTTAGACTGAATTTAATTTATACTTATTCTTAAACTTCGTTAACACATGGTGTTAACATAGTGGGCAGTGCTTATTACATGTATAAATGGGGTCCAACATTTTTGTGTTTCAGTCATTCAAACAAAATTCAGTGGTAGAAAATGCTTATGACCACCGCAGATTTGTAGTGTAAAAGTTAATCCATCTTCAAAACAGTAGAGCGCCTCATCATCTGTCAAATCCACACAGCTACAACAAGGGATTCAAACTTTAAAAGCATCAAAAGAGAATGGCTGTCTGGTCCAAACATTTTGAAAAGCCTATAAAGACTCCACGTGACATCCAATGGTCAAATAATATTGGAGCTTGATTAGCAATTAGCAAGTCACATTTGGGATGAGATAAAAAAATAATAATAATACATTTATTTGAAAGAGTGTGTCACCTGTGCTTTTTCAAAATTAGGACATAGCTGGACTCAAACCTGCATCACCCATATGGGTGTCAAGACCACATACTGTATGCTAACCACCGCAACACAACTATTACGGGTTTTTGACAGCTGCATCAGTCCGTCCTTTCAGCAAGAGCTCAGCTGGAGGTTTTCAATGGATTTCCTGTTGGGGGTTCGTAGAGTGTTCGCTTGAAGATGTGAGCGGATGGGATGGTAATGGAGTGGAACTTAAAACAATCTCACAAAACAACCCGAGATGAAGGGAAAGAGGCGGAGAAGTAGCAGTGCAAAAGAGAGCATGGCAGACAGGTATTGAGTCTTTCCTCTAAAATGGCTGGCCGTCATGCGTAGAAAACATATTACTTAAACCCAGAATTAAAAAATATCACAACAGTGTAAAAAAAAAAGTATGAATACTAGCATTCCATTTGTCAGAATTGTGTTGTTTATTGAGCCTTTTGAAGGAAAGTGCAATAGAAGCTTGTACTGCATGTTGCTAAATGTCCAAATGCCATCGGCCCAGTTTGTAGTGTTAGCTGACTTGTGAAAAAATTGCCCCAATTCAGGCCAAAACCATAAGGTTTTTACAGTGCTGGAACTACTTAAGGGACCTTGCTTGGGATCTTGTGGGTGTTTAGCTCAAAAATAGAGTTTTTTCAGTTAATGGAATGTCCTTGTGATGTTGAAATTGCATTCTATGCATTTTTAATTGTTTTGAATTAATCATTAAGAGTGTCCACTCAAAACCCACTAAAGAGAGACTCCATTGGGTCTATACCGTGAAATACATTACGGCATATTAATTTGTCAAATGGGTTTTGCATTGTTCCTCAATGGATCATTGTAATATCACTGGATATAAAGTGGCTGAAGTTACTTTTCCTCTAGATCTTTGGCTATCTGTAATTGGGTATAAATGTGGCAGTCTGCAAAAATGCACAAGGGCGGCACATGGCCATTCGGAAAATTCCTGAAATAACAGTGTGCAGGTGGGAAGGGGTGTCTGGTCCAAAAACTGTGTAGTGTGAACGAATTGGAAATGTTGGGCAACAAATCTAGCCAAAGTCACAGTCATAGTCAGTCGATGGCCTCCAGAGAGAGTCCAGCAGTGGCAGAGAGCAACCAACACACATGGTAAGTTGCATTAAATATTTGTTGTTTTGAGGCTGAAATTTCAGCTACTTGTTTTTGTGCCATATTCACTTTTGAATTTATGAACAAGCCTAGCCACTGCTGCTATCCATACAAAGTTGTGTGTGTGCAAACAATCACACACAAGAGTATTCAGGTAAACTCAATTACACTGAATTGGTTTCAAAAATACAGCACACTTAAAGCTGCTGTAAGCGATAATATGTGCCTCTGCGACTTATCCTACTCACACCTCATGGGAGACATGGGAGGCAAGCGCACTAACAAGGACACTAAGTACTTCAGCCTCTAGCTAGTGCGCCTCTTGAGGCCATGGGAGTGAGGTTTACTAGCCGGCTCCGCTACTCGCCCCTCTAAACCTCAACCCCATCCGGGTCACAGCACCAATGCGACAGAAGCTTTAACAGTGATTTTACTTTTGCACTGATGTTACGAGTGACTTACAACAGTATGATTTAATTGCAAACTATTAATTTATGTCATAACTGTTCATGTACTTTAACTGTGTTTAGCTTTTAGATGGGTTGATTGATTATTTGTTCTCCTGGACTGTGCTTTTCAATGACGCGTGACTAGCTGTGTATGTGTGTGTGTGCAGATGTAAGAGAGTGAGTGTGTGTGTGTCCAAAGCTTTTTGGGTTTTCTGCTGTTAAAAAACTTTCATACGGAAAATACTTTTTCCTTAAAAGACTTTTCATTATATATATATATATATATATATATATATATATATATATATATATATATATATATATATATATATATATCGTAAACATTTCTTATTGAAATAAACTGTTAAACATAAAAAGTATTATGCAATCATTTCAGACATTTATCGTTATATTGAACTTTTTTGGCATGAAGGTTTTTTTTAAAACTGAGTCTAAAAGGAAGTTGGAGTTCTATAAAGAACCCCACTGAGCATTTTATTCTAAGAGTATATCATTTTTACACTCTTTTACTGAGTACCATGTAAAAACCAATGTGATGGTAATAATACAGTAACCATTTATGTATCAAAGTACCATGGCACTGTATTATTTGTTGTGATCACTATTCCTTGGTAGTACCGTTTTTTTTTTTTTTGTTTTTTTTTTGAAAGGTTGCTCTAATCTCATCCCTGGCCTACTTCTTTCTTTCAGCCCCTGAAGACCTTGGACTTCACCATCCATGCACTCTTCCTCTCATCTCGTTCCAGTATTATCACTTTTTTTCCCTTTGATGTCACTGGCCAGAACGTGTGGAAACATCCCTTTTCATTTGCATTTCCAGTTTTGAGAAGCTGTCAAAGGCCATTAGCTGAGTTTCAGAAGAGCTGGGAGGAATTATCTTACGCTTCTGAGTGTCATGGTTGTCTGGTTCCGGCCCTCATCTTGCAACAAGCGCGCAATCTTGTCCACTAATAAAACCAGACAACCCCTGGCGGACCTGAGCCCGAAGCGACCGAATCAATTGATCGTGGCAAGGTCAACATGAAAGCAGCTACTTCCATTTACAAAATTGAGAAAAGGATATGATGGCAGTAATATCATAATAGAGCTACGATAATTTGGCCCAGCCTTTGTCAAATGATAGCAGCAAAATCGGGTAGTTGTGGCCCGGTTAGTGGGGGTTTCATGTCACCGTTCAAACAGTTGAAAGCCTTGGATCTGATCTCACATGAAACATAAGTTATGATGAATTAGGTCGAATACACTAAAAAAGCATTAAATTAAAGTTAGAAGCCAATACCACATCAAACAATGAGAGCTTGGAGGAATTCTTTCCATTTTCATGTACTTTCCCCCCTCAGAACTGGCCGTGATATAATGACGGATGGCCCGGTTTCGGTTTCAGCGCCGCTCTGATTGGTAGCAGCTTTGTGGAAGCTCAGTTTATCAGACTCTTGAATGAATTGCGCTATATAAAGCGAAAGCCTGTAAATGAATAGAGGCAATTCAGTAGCATATCTATCACTACACTGAGCACCTGTAATGATACCTGTATAATGAGGTGTATATTGACATGATAATTGTCTGGATTCAATTAAGGGAATAATTCCAAACCCGTGCAACAATAATTAATACACTCTATTTCTTCCTCAACAGACATGCAGCAGACAGCTATTCACCCGCTTGCATTTAAATGAGAGGGAATTGAAAAGAAATTATATGGTGGATAAATAAATTTAAGCCCGTTTTAGGACCATTGTTATTTCGTGCAATTTTTTTATCGAACTTACTTTTTTTCTTTAAAGGTACTTTTCATTGGATTTTCATACATTTTGTATATTATATATAGCATGCATTAAAAAATAAAAGCAATACAGCACTGAGATGGTGTATAAAGACAATTGACATGTTTCATTAGGGTTGTGTTAATAGACATGGTGTCACAATGAAAAATAAATATTAATGGTTCTACAATAGGTTTCATTTTCTTTAAGCAAAATTACAGTGCTTGCAAAGATGAGTGATGTATTGTGCAATTAATTCAGCTCTGAACCCATTAACATGCAGATGATTTCAGTCTATTTTTAAAAGCTTTGTACTTTGCTTTATAGTTTGAAAATATCACATTTATTCACTTCACTGACAGAATGATCGGCAACAAAAATGTAAACAACAGAGATGTTGTCATTTGCAAATTAATTGTGATTGGCTTCCTGTCTTGCCTTTATTTTCATACTGAACTGTGATTGATCTATTTAACCATCTGCAGTAGATTTAAACCAACGTACTGTATGAATAGCAACAGATAGCATTGGTTAAGTGCACAACGTGACAGATGTAATACACACAAAGTGTGAGTTATATGCTATTTGATTTAAAGGTGAATTGTTTGAGCAATGGTGGGTGGAGTTAAAAATAGCCTTAAGGTCACAAGGTCGGGTATTTGCACATAGTGTAAATATAGTCGAAGCTGCTTTTTCAAACTCTTCAAGCAGAAGATTTCAAAGTTCTTTTTCTTTTTTTCTTTCTGGTTTAAGACTTTGGGTTGAAATATAACTTTGTTGGCTCTATTCGATTGAGGAAAGCAATTTCTAAGCAGAGAATAACTTGAAAAATGTACATTCACTATATAAATTTCCACGTTCCAAGTGTGTATCTGCACGTTAAAGATAATAAACCACAGAGGAAATAAGAGGGTTACACATTAAGATCACGCCCTCCTTTCCTTCTCTCCTGACGTTTTCCACGGGCAGGGTCTCCGACTGTCGATTCCAGCCAGCAGTGCTGAAAAGCAGGCGAGCGTTGCTTATTTTGGCCAGGCCTCTGTATTTTCTCAGCTGAAGCCACAGAATAGTTTGGATCAGAAACAGCCGGACCACTGAGGAGCTGCTCCACTGTAATAAGGAGAGAGAATAAGGCCGGCGTTTTCCACGCTCCAAAAGCTGCTTGCAACACGATGGCGAAATGATGAAATCATTTGTCAGCCATACTCAAGAGCTGAAACATGATATGTGGGATTTTGCGCTCGTAGTGGTTCGCTTTCATTCATAGCCTCTTCTCCAGCAAAGATGACAACAGAATTGGGTCTTTTGTTGCTACTTACAATGGATGAAAGGATGTTGTGGCAGAGAGAAGCCAAACATGGTTAGCGGTCTCAATGCCAGCGCTGATGAGATGATGGCTTATTTTGACAGTATTTAGTCTTACGATCTGGCAGCCCTCCAACTAATACTCTCTCGTTAGGCCTCAACGTACACCTGCGTACCGTATGCCTGATCTAAAGGTGCTTTATTTTCAATTCGGCATCTTCTCAAAGCAGGATGGACGAGATGCTAGAAGATTCAAACTCAAACGCTGAACAACAGAAGGCTTTGATGCCGGCGTGTCACGATGACAGTGCCGGCATCTTCCGTCTTTGATTAATTTGTTGTAAGTGGGTTATTCTGACACGCTGTGTGAAGAGGAACGGTGAGGATTGCATCAGTCTCATTGAAGTTCTCTTTGAAAAGCATAAGGTTCATTCGCAATTGCAAACGTGCAAATAGGGGGATCGGGTGGGTGAGCGAGGCGAGAGACAAAAGAGAAACGGGAACAAAGAAAGAGCGAGAGACATGCGAGCAGAAATGAGGGAGTTTGGGATATTGGGAGGAGGTGTGAGGGAGTGAACTAGCAGAAAGGATTGTGGGACGTGGAGGTGTGAAAGGTGTGAACTCAGAGATGGAGGTCTTGGCACAGAGTCAGAGATGAGAAGAGAAGAGGTAAGAGATGAAAGAGAAACACATTGTAGTTCGATTAATAGTGGCGGGGAAACTCAAGAGAGAGAGAAAATCATTCATTTCAACTGCATTTTTTTCCTTGATCCTTTCCTTTTTTTACACTACACTATTATCATATGAAATCAGAAACTGTAGAAAATGCTTTTTTCCAAACATATAAGCATTTTATCACACAGGAGCCGACAATATTAGCAGTCCTGCAATTGCAAATGTCAAGATAAAACGTAAAAAATCACAAAAATATGAAGCAGCACATATTTTTATAACATTGATAATAATCATAAATGTTTCTTGATCATCAAATCATCATATTAGAATGATTTCTGAAGGATCATGTGACACTGAAGACTGGAGTAATGATGCTGAGAATTCAGCTTTGATCACAGGAATAAATTACACTTTACTATATATTCACATAGAAAATATTTTGATTTATATTGATTACTATTACTATTTTTATGTTAAATAGTAATTTTTTTGCTACAGCATTTTAGACAAACAAACACTTTTTTCCAACATCAAAAAATATACTATTGTTGACATACAGTAAAGAGCTATGAAAATGTGGATTACATAATAATTTTGGTTTTGGAAGAGAAGGAGAAAATATTGTGATGTTAAAGTCATAATTTGTGGGTTTTCTTTTCTACATACAATAGACTAGACAAAAGTTTGAAAAGTGAGTGAGAGTCACTGAGAGAACATGCCTAGCAGCTGAGGAAAGAGAGGGTGGAGGAGAGAAAATGAGGAGGAGGAGAGAACGAGAGAGAGAGAGAGAGAGAGAGAGAGAGAGAGAGAGAGAGAGAGAGAGAGAGAGAGAGAGAGAGAGAGAGAGAGAGAGAGAGAGAGAGAGCGCGCTCTGGGACTCTTCCCTGAAGTGGCTGTGGGAAGAGCAGCTGTGGCAGCAGAATAAATTTCAATACTGATCAAGTCTTGCTAATAAATAAGACTGCGGATCAGAGCACCTGGGCTTGCTCTCCAGCGTGACTTCACAGGAGCGTCAGACGGGGATGAGCTGATTATCCCAAACCTGAAACAATCACATTCAACACTGTATGTTCAGAGCTCTCTCGATCAGCCGTGCTGGAATCACACGTGGCACGAGGACGGAGAGGAAAAAGACACACTCACTTCAGTGAGAACGTAACCGAGGCGTTAATTCGGGAGCTGATGAAGAGGAGAACAAAAGAAGACATTGGGGGAACCTGTACGATTTGCTCCATACATACTCCCCTCATATCTTTGATAAGGCCATAGCATTTGAAATAGCATAAAAAAGACAAAATGGAAAGTATGACATCCAACAGATCACTGGGACTTCTTTATATACTGTTATGATGCAGAAATGATGAAGAGATTGGAATGAAGGTAGTAGACGTTAAGCTAGATCACATTTAAACCAAAATGTTGTCATATAGATTCTGCTTGAATAAGCCACATTCTCCTCAGCAATATGGATAAAAACACCCCTTATTAACAGTAAAATCAGTTACACTTTATTTTGAAGGTTCCTTTTGAGCATTCTGTTGACTATAAGTAACTTTGCAACTGTTTACTTTTGGACGCTTTTATCCAAACTGACTTACATTGCATTTCAAGGTACACATTTACACTCTTATCAGTTCTTGCTCTCCCTGGGAATCAAACCCATGACCTTGGCATTGCAAGCGCCAACGCTCCACTGTTTGAGCTACAGAAAAGCTGTATGAGAAGAGGTAAGAAATGAAAGAGAAATACAATGTAGTTAGAGGAAACTCAAGAGAGAGAGAATCATTCATGTTAACTGCATTTTTTCCTTGATCCTTTCTTTTTTTTACACTACACTATTATTATATGAAATCAGAAACTGTAGAAAATACTTTTTTCCAAACATATAAGCATTTTATCACACAGAGCCGACAATATTAGCAGTCCTGCAATTGCAAATGTCAAGATAAAACGTAACTGGTGAAAGAAAATCACAAAAATATGAAGCAGCACATCTGTGTTTAACATTGATAATAATCAGAAATGTTTCTTGAGCAACAAATCATCATGTCAGCTAGCAGTCATTAGAGTATTAGTAGACTGTCTGATTAATATCTGCTAACTCTTTATTCTGATGCTCCTCAACAGACATTATACTGACTATAAACAACTTTACAACTACATGTAAGCTTATCCTATAACCCTAACTCTACTAACACTCTAATAAGAGACATGTAGATGCAATATTACTTATAGTCAACAGAATGTGTTAAAGGGACCATCAAAATAAAGTGAAACCATAAAATCATAGGAACCTCTCAAGTCAAGTCAAGTCAAGTTTATTTATATAGCGCTTTTCACAATACAGACTGTATCAAAGCAGCTTCACAGTATTAAATTAAAATAATACATCAATGCTTGTTTCTAGTGGAAAATGTCCACGTTTGGTAATGCTGATCAATAGTATTGTTGATTGATTAATTAAATTAAATATCCCAAATATCCCCAACTGAGCAAGCCAAAGGCAACAGTGGCAAGGAACCGAAAAACTCCATCAGGTGACCTAATGGAGAAAAAAAAAAACTTGGGAGAACCCAGGCTCAGTCGGGGGCCAGTTCTCCTCTGGCGTTTATGAACTAGAGGTTGGATTTAACTGTAAGATTAAAAGTATTATATGAATGCCTGGCTGAAAAGATGCGTCTTTAATCTAGTTTTAAACTGGGAGAGCAAGTCTGAGCAACGAACAGTATCAGGAAGACTATTCCAGAGTTTTGGAGCTAAATGTGAAAATGCTCTCCCTCCTTTGGTGGATCTGGATATCCTAGGTATGACCAAAAGCCTCGAATTTAGTGACCTATGGATTATAGGGCGATAGAAGATCCGTTAAATAGACTGGAGCTAAACCGTTTAGGGCTTTATAAGTCAGTAGCAATACCTTGTAATTAATACGGAACTTTATAGGTAACCAATGTAGTGATGATAAAATTGGTGTTATATGATCATATTTTCTTGATCTAGTAAGAACTCTAGCGGCGGCATTTTGGACTAACTGTAGCTTGTTTATTGAGGATGCAGGACAACCGGCTAATAAAGCATTACAGTAATCTAGTCTCGAGGTCATGAATGCATGAACTAATTTTTCTGCATCAGAAACTGATAGCATGTTACGTAGCTTAGCAATGTTTCTAAGGTGGAAAAAGGCTGTTCTTGTAACATATGAAATATGATTTTCAAAAGACAGGTTGCAGTCTAGTATAACACCTAGGTCTTTTACTGTAGAGGATAAAGTAACAGGACATCCTACTATGTTAAAGTTGTAGTGTGAGAGGTTTTGTGGGCGGTTTTTTAAACCGATGATTAGTACCTCTGTCTTGTCTGGATTTAATAAAAGAAAATTGTGCGTCATCCAATCTTTTATATCTTTAACACACTCTGTCAAATTGGATAATTTAGCGTTTTCATCTGGCCGTGATGAAATATAGATTTGAGTGTCATCAGCATAACAATGGAAACTAATTCCATGTTTCCTTATAATATTTCCAAGTGGCAGCATATATATTGAGAATAACAGAGGGCCTAACACAGATCCCTGCGGCACTCCATAGTTTATTGGAGTTATGATCGATTTTTCTCCATTTAAATAGACAAAATGGTAGCGGTCAGATAAGTATGATCTGAACCAACTTAATTCTTGTCCTTGAACACCAGTATAATTTTGTAGTCGATCTAAGAGTATTGTGTGATCTATAGTATCGAATGCAGCACTTAGATCAAGTAAAACTAGTATTGAGATACAGCCTTGGTCAGAAGCTAATAGTAAATCATTTGTGATTTTAACGAGCGCAGTTTCAGTGCTATGGTGCGGTCTGAATCCAGACTGAAACTTTTCATAGATGTCATTTTCTTGCAAGAAAGAGCCCAGTTGAGCGGACACCACTTTTTCTAGTATTTTAGACATAAAAGGAAGATTTGAAATGGGTCTATAATTTGCTAGATTATGCGGGTCTAATTGTGGTTTCTTAATGAGAGGTTTTATAACTGCCAGTTTAAATGTTCTTGGAACATGACCTAAAGATAAAGACGAGTTAATAATATTGAGGAGAGGCTCTTCCCCTATAGGTAACACTTCTTTCAGTAGTTTAGTTGGTATAGGATCTAATAAACATATTGTTGTTTTAGATGAAATGATAAGTTTATTTAACTCTTTTTGTTCTATAGTTGTAAAGCACTGTAATTGTTCTTGCGTCGTGATAATTGAGGCTGAATTATAAGGCGCAATTGAGGATTGAACGTTTACAATTGTGGTTCTGATGTTTTCTATTTTCTCAGTGAAGAACTTCATGAAATCATTACTACTAAACTGTAACGGAATATTTTGTTCAGGTGACATCTGTTTATTTGTTAGTCTAGCCACGGTTCTAAATAAAAACCTAGGATTGTTTTGGTTGTTTTCTATTAGTTTGCAGAGGTGCTCAGCCCTGGCCGCTTTTAGGGCCTTTTTATAACGTGACATACTGTCTTTCCATGCGATTCTAAAGACCTCTAAATTAGTTTGTTTCCATTTACGCTCTAAATTACGGGTTTCTCTCTTTAGAACATGCGTAGTATTGTTGTACCATGGTGCTTTACTTTTCTCTCTGACCTTTTTTAATCTAATGGGTGCAACAATATCCAATGTTCTAGAGAGAATGGTGCTCATAGTGCTAGTTAATTCCTCTAGTTCATCTGTTTGTTTGGGTTCACTGAGCAGCTGAGACAGATCAGATAAGCAATTTGAAAAATTATCTAAGGTGGATGGAAGGATTGTTCTGCCTGATCGATAACGCGGCGCAGCATGATATATTACAGGAGTACGTAATATGCAAGTTACCATGTAATGGTCAGTGACATCATCACTTTGTGGAATGATATCTATATCGGTTGGATCGGTTCCATGTGATATAATTAAATCGAGTGTATGATTAAAACGATGAGTTGGTCCGGTAACGTTTTGCTTGAACCCAAAGGAGTTTAATAAATCTGTAAACGCAGCCCCTAAGGCATCATTTGTATTATCTACGTGTATGTTAAACAATTAATGCTTTATCGACATTGACTAATAGGTCTGAGAAAATCTGCAAACTCTTTTAGGAAATCAGCGTAAGGCCCAGGCGGTCTATATACGGTAGCCAAGGCTAGAGATAATAGGGAAGTTTTTCTAACATCTAAGAGCGTAACATTTAGTACAAGTACTTCAAACGAAATAAACTTATAACCCGTTTTCTGACTAACATTGAGAATATCTCTATAGATTAGGGGTGTCCATGGTTAACCGGTTAACCGATTAACCGTTAAAAATTGCGTAACCGAGTGAAACATTTTGCTCGGTTAATTTAGGTGTAATACATTTTTGCACCACCAGAGACCGCTAGACCAGTTTTCTAATATGAAGCGGGCAAAGAAAGCGCGCGTCCGAGAGTGAAGGCTGTGCGCGAGCCAGAAACAAACATAGTATCCGCGCTACTGATCGCAGCACAATAATATCTGTCTGCAGAGCCGCAGAGCCACAGCTTTACCCCAGCAGTTACCCGCGCATGCGTTTACCGTTACATTAACCCATAGGTACATTTTGTATTATGCATTTCCTAAACATGTACTTGCTAATCAAACACTTTATATTAACAAACTACTAATCAATAAAACACAATCGGTCTTCCGACCTTTTACTATTGTGTTGATATGCGCGAGGGAGAGAGAGCAATACAGCGCTCGTGTTGTTTGAAGGCGGTGAGAGTGCGCGCGCGCGGCCGGGGCTCTCTCTCTGTTTGTTCTTATGCGCCCTGTCCGCTGATCTAAATAATTAGTTGTTACGACTTATTTGTTCCCTCGTTTTAATAAATCGTGGACACGTTGAACTAATTCCCTCCCTTGATTAAACGAATTACAACGTGGCCAAAAAACAGACTTTGATATTATTAATTACAATTAGTGAATGCTAAAGACCTATTTTTTGTGAATTGGTGAATATTCAGGTGAATTATTTCGTGGCCACGAATTAATAATTATTAAACTGTTTTTCTTACTAGTGAAAATAGCTCTTCAGTGAAGGCCGACTATTCTCGTACATCTTTTTATTCCTTTTTTTTTTTCGTGTATGTGTGAATTGGTGAATATTCAGGTGAATTGTTTCGTGGCCACGAATTAATATTACCTCAGCACGTTTTACAAGACCCTTCTCGATCGCAGCGGCAACGAGCACTTTGATCACTTAAACAAAACATTTCAGCGCTAGATCGCCTAAAAAAAAACGAACGAAATGAATGCTCTGCTAGTTAACTGGAGATGTGTTTTTTTATTTGTATTGGTAACGTTATTCATCCCGCGAGATGTTTCAAAAGTGGTGGGGACAATATCGACCTTAGAAAATAGTGGTGGGGACATGTCCCACCCGCAAATTACGCCTATCTCGTGGTTGCGGCGCGCACACTATGGTTAACCGAGTATTAACCGCTAAGGGCCTCGGTTAACGGTTAATGAAAAACTTGAAAACGTGCAGCCCTACTATAGATTGTTGCAACACCGCCGCCACGACCAATCAGACGGGGCTCATGCTTATAGGAGTATCCTGCTGGGGTAGACTCATTTAGACCGAAATAATCATTTGGTTTAAGCCATGTTTCAGTAAGGCAAAGTACATTGAAGCTATTATCTGTGACTATTTCATTTACAATAACTGCCTTAGGTGTGAGTGATCTAATGTTTAGAAGACCTAGCTTTAGAAATTGTTTTTGTTTACTAATAGCAACATTTTCTGTTTTAATAACAATTAGATTTTTCCTAGATCCTGTAGTAAATTTATTATTTGATCTCACTAAATGAGGAATAGACACAGTTTCTATGCAATGTTCTACACTAGAATTTATATCAGTTAAATTGGTGCAGCAAAGACTATGATTTGGACTTTTGGTTACTAGTCAAAAGGTATTTAACATTTTGGAGATGTTATCCGACAGAAGATCCGCTCCGAATCTGCTTGGGTGTAAGCCATCAGCACGGAAAAGCCTAGGACGCTCCCAAAACAGATTCCAATTATTTACAAAGAGCAGTTTGTGCTCACTGCACCATGACATTAACCATTCATTTAGCGCGAATAATCTACTAAACTTTTCTTGTCCTAGTCGGTACGTGGGAAGCGGTCCTGACACAATAATCGTTGTTTCAGGCGATGTGCTGCGTACCATATCGATCAGATTCCTGAAGTCTTTCTTCAGAACCTCCGTCTGGCGCAGCCTGATGTCGTTCACTCCCGCGTGCAGGACCACAGTTCCGACGTGCTTGTCACCATTCAGAATCTCGGGACCGCGAGCAGCGATTTCAGAAACACGAGCAGCAGGAAAGCAGTGACTGTGCACCTTACTTTTACCTAACGTAGCGTGGACGTGCCGAACGATGGAATCGCCGATGATCACAGCATCGCGTTCGGTTTCGCGAAGAGGGGAGAAGCGGTTTTGGGTGGATATCTCGAAAACCGGGAGGGTCGGAGAGAGTCTTCTTGGTCTAGACCTGACTCGCGTCTTCCGCTGCGGAACCATCCAGGCTTCGTGGTGGCGTGTTGGAGCCGGAGTGAACGAGACCATGGCTGATCGCGACCTCTGCGCTCGGGACCGGTGTTGAGAAACGCACGGAGTAGACGAGGTCGGAGTTAGCGGGTTAGTAACGTTATTCACTGATTTGTGTGCATCGGCGCGTGATGTTTCAAGAGCTAAACGCCGGTCTATCAGCTCGGCTTGTCTCACTAAAAGGTCATGAATCTGTTTCTCAACAGCTTCCAGCTCAGACTGCAATGCGTGAAGCTCAAATGTGTCCTCACCTGCACCAAAAGGACTACTTACATCTGATATATTCGCCATTTTAACAGATGGTCAGTAAGTTAGCAACGACGCTACCAGTGATGCTATCAATATTAATACTAATTTATGTCTGAAGTCTTGGATATAATCCGTCTTTTTAGTGGTACGGGTGTAGAGTAGATGCATGATAGGCGAAAAAATGTTTGTTTGTAAGTGAGTGTGGAGAAGACGCGTTCAGCCGTGATCCCCAGGAGTAACCTTTAAGAGTATCCGCCGTTGGATCACTAAAAGGCTTGAGACGCGTCTGCTCAACAGTCCGCGTTGTGACTATGAGGTTTGAGCAGCAGTGCTTCTCAGTGAGGAAAAGTAGAAAATGTTCGTTGTAAGTGAGTTTAAAGAGAAAAATCAAGAATTATAAATCAAATCGATGGAGCTCCAAAGACAACAACAACGCGTTCAGACGCGACGCATGCGCATTCGTCAACCGGAAATTCTGAAAATTTCCATGCTTATCATCTCTCCATGCTTATCATCATATGCAAACATCTTCTGAAACTGCGCTAAACAATGACGAGAGTCAATTCAAGCGTATTTGAACATGAACTTCTGCAAACTTATATCTGGGTCATTGAGAACTTACTTACTAACTTAATAAACAGCGACTGGATTAAAATTGACTTTAATTACACCAACAAATCAACAAGAAAATAACCCCAAAAAATAACATGTCAGAATGGAAATGAAGGAGAAAGGGATTCAGCAATCCCAGATGACTCCAAACCGCATCGCACCATCAAAGGAGAGAGCTGGGGGGAAGAGGCATCGTTTTCAAAGCATGATGGCAGACTTGAGTTTCTGGGTTACAAATTAACAATGTAAATATCTTTGCTGTTAGCAATTATACATGCTTCCATCTGTGCATCAAGCTCTCTGTAGTTTTCTCTGAACATCGTTCGATGGGCTCCAGACCTCTTGCTTCCAGGAGTTACAGTTCGTTCCACTCATTCATCGGGAAGGCGAGGAGAGCGGCTCTTCTGTGTCATTAAACTCGTTTGGCAAATTCAACGAGCTAGGCTAATGAGAAATTCTAATTAATATTCTCATTAGATTTTTTTTATATAATTGCCAGCACCCTCTGATTATGGAGCAGGAGGGTATCGCACACGACACAGGCACAATAGATACCAGATAAAGATTACTGTAATGTTCAGGCGCTAAACAAGTTCAGCTATCATGCTAATTACAATATGCTTTGATGATAAATACATGCCTTCAGTCGACTCATTAAGCTCTACGCCGGATTATTTTCCCTGGCGCAAAGTTTACTACCCGTGCGGCGCAACTGTGTGCATTTGTTTATGTTTGTTTGTGAGATGGGAGGATATTCACAACGAACGGGGAACACAACAAATGCTATAAACATGTTTCAGGCCTCTCTGATGGCCTGACTAAGACTTTCAGGACTGTGGTTTAGTACACTTTTATATTGAAGCTTGTTTACGCCACAGAATAAAACATTTAAAAAGATAATTGCAACTATTTATCTCACAATTGCGAGATATAAAGTCAGAATTGTGTGTTTTAAAGTCAGACTTGTGAGATATAAACTCACAATTGCATGATAAAGTCAGAATTGCGAGATATAAACATGCAATTCTGAGACAGAAAAAAGTCAGAATTGTGAGTTTATTTCTTACAGCTGGAAAATTCTATATAACAATTCTGAGTTTATAACACACAATTACGACTTTATATCATGCAATTCTGAGAAAAAAGGCCAGAATTGCGAGTTTATTTCTCGCAATTGCAAATTTATAAATCACAATTCGGAGTTTATAACACACAATTACGACTTTATATCATGCAATTCTGAGAAAAAAGGCCAGAATTGCGAGTTTATTTCTCGCAATTGCAAATTTATAAATCACAATTCAGAGTTTATAACACACAATTACGACTTTATATCATGCAATTCTGAGAAAAAAGGCTAGAATTTTGAGTTTATTTCTCACAATTGCAAATTTATATATAACAATTCTGAGTTTATAACACACAATTGCGACATTATATTATGCAATTCTGAGATAAAAAGTCAGAATTGTGAGATAAAAAGTTGCAATTACCTTTTTTATTTTTTTTATTCTGTGCTGGAAACAAGTTTCCATACATTTAGGTACACTTATGTGGCATTTAATTTATTTAAGTGGGTTCTTGGTTATTTTAGGTCTACTGGTGTTTGACTGTGGATGGAGGTTCTTACAGTATTTGATATGTCACTCATCAAACTGTTAGGATAAAAACTCATGCATGATTTGTCGCTTTATCACGCCATGCCTTGCTCCAGTAGGTCTGGCTAGGTTTGTTCAAATCCCTAACCTTAAATATAAAAAGCTGTATTAATTATCCCTGCCTAATAAAGGTATTTCTTCTGAGCTAAAAGAATGAATGCGCGAGAAAAAAAAAAAGTGCCTTAAGTAAAACAGAGATAATGAAAGTGGGGTGTTTGAGCAGTGAGAGGAATTCCTCTCCCGCATTCCCGTCTGCGCTGACGTTTGATTGACATGCGACTTCAGCAGGGATTCAGCCTGAGGAATGCGTCCGAACACAGAGAGCCCATTCCTCCCGCAGCAAGAAAGTGTGTATTGATCATGTGCGTGAGAGGTACTCGTGGTTGGCCATAAGTTCACATTAGTTAGTTTAGAGAGAAAACAGTTTGACCGGTACGGTATTTTTAATAAAGAGACCTTTTCATTGTTAACCACCCCTGAAGAGCAATACTTTCACTTGATTTGATTCTGGAGCCGAGGATATTAATACAATCTCTACAGCATGTAGTGGAAAACTCATGACACTGCTCATAAATAAATAGCTAAATGTTAGTTCATGTGGATCTTAAAAGTAGAATCATCCCACAGGACCAAAAAATCAACAACAAAGAAATCAGTTGTGTCTCCTAGATGGTAAGGAGATCATTTGCTGAAGTCTCAATAATGTCTCAAACTATCCTCCAGTGTTATTTTAGTATTATTTGAATAATATTTGATAACATTTTGAAATAGCTTTTATTTTTATGTTCAGTTTTTCGTTTAATTTTCGTTTAAGTTTTAGTCATATTTGCGTTTGCCTTTTTTTAGCGCAATTTTCCACCGGACAGAATTGCAATTGTTAACTCATGATTTCTGTTCTGTCTGTGCGCACCAATCTTGCACTTCTATCTACTCCTCAACCAGACCACCTAGAGACTTCGGGTTTTCGGCATTATGTTAAGGAAGGTATAATCTCGGGAACGCACAAAAAAAAAAACAGGAAAAGATTTACTATCTCTTAGTGTTGTGATCCCATGAGGTGAGAAAATTGTGCTAAAACACTCACTGAGTTTTTATTACTTGTTTTCTTTCTTTTTTATTTATATATGAAGAGTTCAGATGCAAAAGCCTCTAAGTGCCATCTGAATTTTTCTTCTAGACTGATCATTTTAATCAAGCTCGTATATTTAAGTTCAGTAGCCTAATTTAACTTAAATGGCAATGAAAATGACCTATTAATTGTCATTTAAGTGATATTACTGATAAAAATGATCATTCTAGAAGAGAATTTCAGATGGCACTTAGAGGCTTTTGCATCTGAACTCTTCATATATTTCATATATTCCATATATTTCAACATGTTTTACATTGCTTTAACTCATCAAAATAAGTTAAGCAATTATCAACTTTTTTAAGTTATACAAGTCAACTTATTTTTTTTAAGTCAGTTTAATGTAATTTACGTTAAAATGACTTAAACATCCAAGTTGATTGTACTTAATTTACTTACAAAACTTTTTCTTTTTTTTACAGTATACACACACACACACATTCATAATATAGCTCTGTACTGTTACTGAATGTCAACAATCGTCTCATTTGTGCCTTATTTTTCAACAGAAACATCTAAGCCAAAGTTTGGATCCAAAATCAATAAAACATTTGACTTGAAATGTACCACATGCACATGAACTTTGTCTCCAACAAACAAACCCTGATATCATTTTCTCTCTACATTGTGGGCTTGAACAACATTAGGATTAGGTTTATTATTATTATTATTATTATTATTATTAATGAGCTAATTATTAAAGTTCCTCATAAGAACTCCAGAGAGTTTAAACAAATTATAGCCTCACAGAGAGATATATTCATAAATAAATGACAAAAAAAATAACTTTGCCACATTAATGACGCTCCAAATCAAGATGATTCATTCCGATCACACGCACAAGCACATCCAAACTGCCCACACAGCACTGAGCGCTCTCACTGCAGAGAAACTCATGCCTCGCAGCTGAGCAAACGCAGTGAGACGACAGGCTGTCGGGTCACGCCTGATGCCTGCCAACCCCATGCCCAAATGTGCCATTTCCAAATGGTACAAGTGATACCACGGCCTGCTCCTTGGTGCTCCGATAATGGCAGTAGCATCACGACTCCCAAAACCCCGAGATCCAGACCTCCTCCGGCTGTGTGTATGCATCTGACGCTCCTTCATCATACAGTCAGCGAAAAACAGATGGGCACTACACACTTCATCTGGACCCCGGGGAGCCACAGGCACCCTGATAACACCCGTGGAGGAGAGCCAAGCCTCTGAGAAACGGGCTGAGCTTGTGCTGAATACAGCATTTGGTTTGTTTGTATTAAAGATTAAGTTCTGCTTTTTCATAGCTTTGGTGAAAAGAGGAGAGTGATTAGACGCTGCATGAAGAAGATTCGATCTCGGAGCTGTCATCAGTCTGAATTTAGAGCCAAAATAAGCAATAAACGGTGAACCGAGCCACTTGTATTGAACAGGCCTCAAAGGAGAGACGGTCTGCATTTTTGTGCAACTCTAAATTTTTTATCGATTTGCATTTCATGTGATCCATTCCTGCATTTAATTTGTCTAATCCTGGAGTATGTTTGTCCGCTGCTTTGTAGTCGCACTGCACACAAATAAATAAATGTATTTCGGGAACTGTGTGTTTCTCTTGCTTCCAGTTATAATCCGTTGAAGGCTGCGTTAGGTTATCTTTCCTCTTTCTTGCTGCAAAGCTTTCCCTCCAAATGTTCCGGCACGGCATTTTCCTGCTTTCTTATGTGCCGATTGTGCGTGTGTTTTCTGTTTATCTGGTCCAGCGTGTCAGTTTGTTACAGAGGCAAGCTGTTTTGCATTTGCCCTAATACACAGTGCATAAATATTGGATTAAATAAACAAATCCAGGGGCTAAGGGGATGAATGGTATCGGAAAGTGGGCCTCTGGAGCCAGGAGGAACGCCACGGTCACAGGCTGTCGCAAGCTTGGCACATGAAAAGGAAATGAGGGAGAAAAGAGAAGGAAGAGAGGGAGAGAAATGAAATGGCGGCTAATCCCCCCGTAGTCTTATCTCTCAGGTGTTTTGCAAGCTTTGCCATGTGGAAACTTTGAAACCAGGCCCAGCTTTCATCTGGAGTCTAGGGTGATAGTCTCTTTCTCAGAGAGAAACTTGGCAATGACCTCAAATAACATTCATGCACTTATAGAAGACCTCATCTTCATAAGAAAACAGTCAAATAATCAGTCTTTACCAGCTCATTAAGAGTAAAACCGCCTACCAGCTATTGACCCACTCAGGCTTTAATCCAGAGTTTGCTGTATTCGCCCAGTCATGCATATGCATCACGCAATGAACATTCGAGAGAAATGTTTTCAATATGCAAAATTTAAGCAGTGAGTTATCACAGCTAACATCATCGCTGTGATTGATTTGACCACAGGAAAGTTGCAAAAGACATTCTAAATAACACACACAATATTGAGTCGTTTACTTCTTGAACAATCTGCATACTAAAGGAAAGAAAGAATCAAAAGGACAAATTCCAAATATAAGTTGTAGTATCTACAATTCCTTTCACAGTAGTTACCCACACTTGCATATCAAAGTTAAAGGAATATTCCAGCTTCAAGTTAAACTCAGTCGACTGGCATAATGCTGATTAACACCAAACAATAATGCAAAAATCTGGTTTGCAATGATGCACTTATAATGAAAGTGAATGGGGCCAATCAGTAAACGTTAAAAGCAATAAGACAGAAGGAATATGTGTTCGTATGATTTTAATCTAAAAATACCTTACATTTTTGGAGTAAAATTGCATCCAGTTTTACAACTTTGGCAATATCATTATTTACAGCTCAAATAATACATATTTATAACAGAAGAATTAATGTAAATAATTTTAGGTAACATTTTACTTAAAGCCTTTATATATAATGCATGTTTAATACATGAATTATGCCTTATAATGCATTGTTTGATAATTGTAACCACAGGTACTGTATAATGCATTATACATAAATGCTTTAAGTAAAGTGTTACCTACTTTTATATTATAAGCTTTAATGTCTGTTTATAAATCCTCCATCCCATTAACCTTGATTGTTGCTTTTTTTAAAGAAAACAATGGACTAATCAAGTAATTATTTTTTTTGTGGCAATCAACACAACAGCACAAAGGCTGTCAAGTTACAGCAAGTTGTACTGAACCCAGAATATTCTCAGACTTAGAGTGTTCATATTGTCAGCGATTTATAGTGACGAAAAGAGATTTGGGGATTTGAGGCATCATGAGTGACTATCAGCAATCCAACAAAGTTCAACTTAATGTAAATGTCAATGTAATACAGCAACTACTAACGGGAGTGCGTACAGTGACGCTTACATGATCCACTGTCCTGATACAGTCCAGTACTGACATAGTCCAGTAGCAATAGTTTCTAGAAACCATAAGTTAGCGCGACTTGGCAAACTCTAGCAACTGAATCGCTGTCAATGTGAACGCCTCTTTGCTGGCTTAAAATAAAAATATCCTAAGTCACTCTGAATGACTAGTGAATATGTGTGGATTTTCCAGCCTCTTAGCTCCCAGTAAATTTCAACACATCCAGTTGGTGACCTGAGGTCCTGGGCTTCATAAATGCGAGCGGGGTGAGTGATTGTGTTAGAGGGTGGGCTTCTGTGCTGGAATCTGTGGAGTGCCATTGTGCATCAGGTTTAAGAGAGCACTGAAAGAGAGCTGACAATCTCACCCCAGGATACCTGAACGCCTCTTCCCTCTGAAATGAGAGTAAAAGACGGAGCCACTGGCTTGGTTTGTCGGCTTGGATGACCTTTCACTGGGCTCACCAATTCACATTTTCAATGTGTATGATTTCCCTGCTCATCTCTCTCATTTCTTGCAAATGAATTTTTTGTTTGTTTTTTTGTTTTGTTGTTGTAGCAGAGAGGTGCCCCAGTGGTAAATGTTCGGCCCTATGTCATTCCCAGTAACGCTTAGTGAATAAACCTGGTTATTTAAGCAATATCACACAAGCTGTACTGAATAACACCACAGCTATCACAAGTAGTGGAGTGGTTCGACAGCAATTTACTCTTGCCAACTCAAAGCGATGTAATCACTACGTGTTTTCAAGTTCCACCCTGAGTTTTCCCATTTCGTGTGTCCCACTCTCTGGTGAACAAAACCAACGTTCCTTCCAAGTAAAGTCAGTTTACTCAACAGCCATATTTGTCTCTGAACAGCTATTTTAGGCATGAAAGACGCTTGAATCTGTTTGAATGGGGATATACTGAAATCTCAGGTAACACTTTAGTTTAGGGTCCGATTCTCACTATTAACTAGTTGCGTATTAGCATACATATTACTAGGATATTGGCTGTCTGAATGCATCTGAATGGGAAACTCCAACAAATGCATATGAAATAAGGTCAGCAGCAAAAATAACCCTGTCCACGCCTTCCCAGCGCTAATTATTCACTGTGTATTTTTAGTGAATCCTGATAGTCTTTTTTTTTAAATGCCAAAAGAGAGTTTGCACTGGAGCAAGCTGTTAGTAAATCTGGCCCAAAGTGTTTGTACAAACAGTAAAGAGTGATTGTTGCATAATTTACATTACAATACTGCTGTGATCCTAACCTAAAACCTCTCAAAGTTAGCCTGACAAGCCAGACCCACATCAAGATGTTGGGTATGGGAACACACCATTGGCAGGGCTCAATCCGAGGGGTGGGATAAACGGTTGTCTTTCCAATTCCCTCTGCAAGCAAAAGGACAGCGCTACAACCAACCAGAGCGTTTTCCCACCAGCGGAACTAGTTGATATATTAAACATTTGCCGCATCCGGTCGCCAAAACTCCGAACACATCTTCCTTTTTTAAGAATGACTTCAGTGCCGTTCTTTGTTCTTTTCTCAAAGAAAAGCTTAACTCGAAGTCTTCCAGAGTCGCGGCCAAAGCTGATTCGAAAGACCGCTGTTCTCCAGCAGCAGCTCTTCTTTGTTTTCAAGTAGCAGGGAATTCACACGGAACCGTCACAACTCTGCCATCATGTTAAGCCCGCCCGCCGACTCTATACACGATGTGATTGGCCTGACTAGAGTTTGGTCTTTCCAGCTCACAAGCCAACAGAGAGTTGCTAGACGACACTGGCTGCAAAAAAAAAAAAGACACACTGCGGCTAGGGTGTGTCTAGAGTTCTAGGCTATCTCAAAGTATATATATATATATATATATATATTTTTTTTTTTTTTTTTTTTTTTTTTTTTTTACAATTACTTATAACTGGGGAATTAAATAATGTCTGGTTCTTTCCAAGTATATATACTTTTAGGATTGGGTTGCACAAAGGATCATGAAAAATTAGGTCTGGCAATAAAAACTAGACCAAGAAGCCTGAGGTGCTGGAACTACCCCAAACAGCTGGCTATCAGGTGTCCTTCATGTTAACAGTGGACTAGGACAGTATCAAGTGGCAGTCCCTGGTTTGAAGACAGTGTTTTATTAGATCTGTGTGTTGAGGCGTCTCCGGCTGCCCGTGTAGAACAGCTCCTGAGGGGCCTTAGAGGTTAAAACCCCCCTTGATTAATCACACAAATGTCTCTCTACATGCAACATTGGTCATCGTGTTCCATATTTTTAAATGGGAATGGGAGCAAACGTTTAAGGCGCAGCACAGGGAGCCATCAGTTACGAGAGCTAAACGAGTAATGGCCGCAAACGTGGAGAGACACAGATCATAGTGTGTGTTTCAACCACAAGTATGATTCAGGTGGCTTCGTTTTTAGGGTGTATAAATCGGAAAGTGTTTGAAGGGGTTGATGATGCGTATTTGATGACTCTGTGTGGAGCTTTGAGGGGGAAAACCCTTTCTCTCTCTCAGGTACCATTAGCCAACACTGCTCACCATCTGCTCGAGCTCGTTCAGATGCCGTACAGCGACGCCTTCCCAGGTAGTCACTCTGATACCATACAGCTCCCACATTAGATCACAGAAACGATGGAAGAGAGAGAAAGTGAAAGAAAAATAACTGGCAGCCCGCCCCCGCTAGCTACCTTCTGTAGCTACTCGACTACCTGCGGCCCCTGGTGAATTATGGGAAACCTGTCAGGCCAAATGAGATTCTCCATTTCAGCGGCCTAATTTATTGGCCAAATTCCTCAGCCCTCAACCAATCACAGAACACCTGATACATGCAAACATCCAAACTGTGCCAGAGAGAGTAGAAAGGTGGAGGAGATGGACCACTTAGGAAAAGTGAATGAGTGCATTTGCAGGAATGGAAGGAATGGAAGTCTTTCCTTTCAGTTCAGTCAAGGCATCGTCTGGTAAAGGGATTTGCTTATTCTAACCATCACACCATCAAGTCTCTTGTCACACTTTTGAATCACTCATCAAACACTGCCAATTTGATTTATGTTCAAGATTCATATGGCCAGGAGACATCTAAGCCATGAATCAGACTGCAGGGTTGCATTGCAAAATCAAGACTGTGAGGCAAAGCATCTGCAACATCTAATCCCTTGCCTTCTTTTGGTAGAGCCAGAGTCTCCTCAGGGCCTGGTGAATAACATCCAAGTTTATCAGGGAGAGAGATTCGATACAGAGGCCGAGGAGAAGCAAACACGTGCAGTGTGATGGAAGAGATTGCCATCAGGGCAGAGAAAGGAGATAAGTCCTGCAAGAGAAGCCAGATAAGAGTGATTGGATGGGTCTGGGAGAGGCAGAGGGGTCAGGTATGTTTGGGGATGTGATGGGACGCTTAGCGTATAAGGTGATGATAGTTGAGCCCAGGAAAAGTTTAGAGTCAGTGAAGCTTGTGAAAGAGTACATATCTGTGTATGCTTTAATTAAAACATACCGATAACATATACGAAATTAACCATGCAGGTTAAACATTATTTCGACAGTCCACTTCAGTAATTCTACTAACTATAAGTAACTTTGCAATTTTTTTTAATACATATAAAAACACAAACCAACACACTCACCTCACTTCTTTAGAAACAAAAATCTCAGCAGTTTTTACAATCAGAGGCTGTGCAATGTTGTGGCATCTTGTAAAATTCAATGTTTTTTAGTGTGAATGTGACATCTGTGTATACATATCTATGCTTACACCCAATCAGGACACCTTAGCATCTTATTGGTGAGTTTGCATGCACCACATACTCTTTGGAAAATGTAAAAGTAGTTTATGACCATAAGATAGTAAAGGATTCGCTCATATTCGACTTAATTTGTTAGAGCATGGAAACATTTAACTGAGAATTTGTGCTAGTCATTAAATTAGTAGTTTCATAAATGCTTCAAGAACTCCATCATTGCAGTGAAACATCTCAGCTAAAACTAAAAAAGGATAACTCTCAACGCTCCTGTCTTGCACACAAAAGTCATTGAATTTATCAGTCAAGAAAGCACCACAGTTCTTATGTTCTGGTAACACAACCAGGTACAGATATTGCATTTGAAAATATTGCAAAACTCCCAAAGCAGAAGCATCCCTCTGGATTCTTCCCTCTCCACTCATGCACTCCCTCAGTCTTTGTCATTCTCTTGTTCTCCATCGTTATTGCCCTATTTTTTCCTTTCACCATGTGCCTGTGGCAGTGTTTGTGCAGTGGTGGTGAATGTCAGAGAAGCAGCCTGTTGCTCTTGTCATCTGTCACCAGAACTGCTTCCCGTCGTATGCTGGGCTCCTCGTCACTCTCTCCTGACTCGGGTTCAGTCCAGCGGTCTGCTCTACTGACCATGCAGGCAGTCCAGTCTCTTCTCCCTAAAAATAAATCAGCTGTACAGGTGGTGGGTTTGGTTGTAGAACATAATACAGAAATACTGAATGGTGAGCAAGGAATCGATACCTCAAACCGTCCTTTGACATCTTGCAAAATTATTTTTTTTCTGTCCATACAATGAAAGTCATTTAGACACTATGAAGCACCTAAAGGGGCCAAAAAAATGTAAAAATTGCTCGCAAAACATTTAACACAACGAAAACTCGCTTGCGCTCGCTTGCAAATGCACTGAAATATTGTCTTCCCATCTCATATTATATTTCAAAAGCATTGAAAGGCATTTTTTTTCTTCCATTTCTCTCTTTTTTTTATACCTTCACAATGTTCCTTTAGGCGCTCCATAGGATCCAATGTTGTTTTGGACCCCATTGACTTTCATTGCATGAGAAAAACAGTTGAACCATTCTTTAAAATATATATTTTTTTGTGACTGAAATTTCATATTTGGGTGAACTCTTCCTAAACTCCTGAGCTGTGAAAGACAAAAATTTGAGCAAGAAATTGTCCTCTGAGTTGAGTTATTTGCGAAACTGATTACTAGCCACCACTTCTTCTAGTGCCATACCTCTCACTGTCAAGAACTCAAGATGATGCACTCATTCCATGTAAAGCATTACATCAGGAAGCTATTCTTACAGAATTACAAACACAAACTCAGTCTCAGTGCGCTGTGAGAAGACCTGCTGTGAGCTCTCTCGGGCTGTGAGGAAGTTCAAACCCGTGGCAAGCGGCACGCTGAAATGACAAACTGATCTATGTGACACTTCTTCATTCTCACAGCCACCATGGGATGAAGAGGAACAACAGAAATTACATGAAAGTGCAAAGCTCAAGTGGCGAACAAAGGACGAGACACAGCTGCCAGTTGGCAAATCCGATAAAAAAAAGCCTTCAGAAAGCACACTGAGAAATCAAACATGCATTTAGCGCTGCAGTCATTCTCAAAAACGATCTGCCCGAATCAGCACCGCAGATGTGTCTCTGTGAGCGAAGATGGACAAGCAGTAAGCTTAGGATTTAGCTGTTCCACATTTTGTATGCTGATGCATGATTTCCCCCCCATTACAAAAATGGGAGTGCTTGGGGCACGACTATGATAGCATCAAAATCTCTATTTTTAAAACACTAAGAAGGCTCGACACAACATGAAACTGTGCTGGAAGTCTCACCAGGGGCTCTACACATGAACTCCAGCATTGAGAACATTGTGTGTGTACACAGAGTTTACTAAAAAGAAAGGTTTTGAACAACTCACTGTAGCTGTGTCCGCCGGCATTTTGACAGTCAAAAATAATCGATCTCCGAATGCAACGTAACAGGGAGCTTAGTTCCATATAAATTCACTGATAATTTGTTGTTTTGTCGTTAGTGAAAATCAATATTGACCTTGTATTTGAAAAAGGATCCTCATACAGTATAAGAAGCAATACTAAAATTCAGTCAGTTCATTGGCATTTGGAGATTGACTATTTTTGACTGTCAAAATGCCGGCGGACGTAAACAACAGCTACAGTGAGTTGTTCAAAATCATTATTTTTAGTAAACTCTGTGTACACAAACAATGTTCTCAATGCTGGAGTTCATGTGTAGAGCCCCTGGTGATACTTCCAACACAGTTTCATGTTGTGTCGAGCCTTCTTAGTGTTTTAAAAATAGCGATTTTTGATGCTATCATAGAAGTGCCCCAAGCACTCCCATTCAAAAGGCAATTTGACCGAAAACGAAAATACGGTCAAACTTAAAAGTGGCGTTTCCATTCTAATTATGCTTTTAAACGACAGTTTGCCTCGGGTAGATTAACAAAAAAAAACCCTATAGGTTGCATTTTGGCGAGAGTTATAACCCTTTAAAATAGTTATACTCAAGTAACATTTTACATATATTTTGCACATACATTATTGTCATGTTGATTGCATTCACCAAGTACAACAATTAAATGATAGGATTGCATATATTGCAACCCTCAAAGAAAGTAAGACAGGTCATATCAGAATGAGTTTGACCTTCTTAAGTTGAGGTCAAGCACCTTCTTTCACTGCCAATTTGATGAAAAAATAAAGCGATAACCCAAAGAGGATAATTCTGTCATGTACTCATCCACATGTCATACCAAACCTTATAAAGATTTGCCTGATGAAAGTCGGTTGGGTCCCATGTTATTTTGGACCCCATTGACTTTCACAGTATGAACAAAAAAATTCAACACATTATTCTAAATATATTTTCTGTGTTCCGTAGATGTAAGAAAGCACGGGTTGGGAATGACACGAGGGTGAGTAAACTTTTGGGTGAACTCTCTTTACGTAAAAAAAAAAACTTTTTTTAGGAGTTGCGCCAACAAACCGGAATCACTGACAGTAAACGTATGAGTGCGAGACTCAGAGTGGCAGATTGTGTTCGGAGATGGAAAAATGCAAGACGTATGAACAATCCAAACTCACGACTTTTTAAAGTCATCTGATGAATGTGGATCATTGGAAACAGATTGCCACGAGCAGCACAGTCTGTGGGACCACAATGTCTCATATGGGGTTGGAAGATTGTCATGGTGGTGTTGCCTACCCAGAAAGTTGGACTGATAGAGAAGTAGAGAGAGGAAGAGAGAGAGAGGCAATGATGTAGTCAGGATGGGCATGCAAGAATGCAGGTTTGGTCAGGCCACAGTCACAACCACAATAAAGTGCCTTCCGTCATTGAGCGTTCCTATGATCTGACATTTCCAGGCATAGATAATAAAAGACAGGCTGTGAGGAGTTAAAATGGAGGGATGATAGAGGACAGACATCCTTTAAATGATACTGCATGGATGGAAGGAAGAAATCCAGACAGGATAGCTTGTATTCGATTGGAAACACATGAATTACAGTTCTTTGCAGATGTCATCAATGGTTTCATGTACAAACGTAATTTTTAGATAGTACAGTTTATCTCTGATCACATTTAGGTCCTTATTCTGGATAAGGCTTTATGATGGCTTTACCGCACTTTACCACAATAAAACCTGGACTCCATGTACACTTTCATTTCAATAGAGATCCAATCACACTTACCAGCACAAAATGCAAATCGGCACTTTCTGTACATATTACAAGAGAAGCACTGTTTCTGTAATTCACTCAATTTTAAAAACATAATGCTTTTCATCATTTCTTGTTTCCTTTTCTTTCCACAACTAAAGGATGTTAACAAGGATTAGATTTGACAAAAAGGAGATCAAAAGGTTTGAAAGTATGATTTCATAAATAGTCAGATATTGTTGATTAAATTGGGTGGGCAAATCTCAAAAACACCTTTTTCAGAATGCAAGAGCAGAACCAAAAAAGAAAGAAAGACAAATACAAGAATCTCTAACACACACTTTAACAACTTAGTCTGTCATATGATTGGTATACAACAAACATCACTTGATAAACATATAGTCCGGGTAATCAGTGGGCATAGCAGACGTCTAGTATATGAGGAATGACGTCAAGCCGAGATCTTTTTATCTGCTTTATCCAACAAATGGCAGATGGAGTGAGTGTTTGAGAAACCTGTTTGAAAACAGCTATTATTTAGGAATTCTGATGCTAAAATGTGCTAGTAGCACAGAAATACTTAAGCTTTAAGTCAGCAGGACCAAATTATATTTATAGTCAAATATATCAGCAAAATAACAACTAAAGCATGTGATTTGTCTCTGCATGTCTGAGTATCTAAGCATTTATATATTTGTATCATTCTAAACATGTTCACAGATAATAAATGCACGGTAATACATTTCTATGCACGACTTCTCTTTCATGAATACAAAAACAACATGCTATTCTTATATCCATCAATTATGAAGGCAGAATAATTGCTGATTAGAACTACCCTAAGCTTAATATGAGGTTGTATGTTGTAAGTGTAATATGTTTTTAACGACTACTTTTCAATGTGTGGTGGGACTTCATCATAGACTAGCTAACATCAAAGTTTCTTCAAACGCTATCCCTTTAATCTTCATTAATCACGACTGAGTGCTTGTTTTACAGTACAGAGTGATGGAGCTCATGGATCGGTCCGATATCACTCCGGTTTCTGCTGTATAGAGTCTTCAAGGAAGAGTAGCCTGTGTAAGCTGAATTATTCATTCCCCCCTCTTCACAAAGCCTCCTTAGATGTACTCTGAAATATGTGGGCAGTAAACTTTAGAAATGTGTATTTCCAAAAAGCCATTGTTCGCTAATGACATCCTTCCAGTTTTATGCTGTGAATACCAATTGTATCTCAGTCCCTTAGGCTGTGTGTGTGTGTGTGTGTGTGTGTGTGTGTGCGTGTGTGTGTGTGCGTGTGTGTGTGTGGTCTTGCATACCAAACTCATGAAAAACCACAGTTGCACACCATAAATAAGAGAAAACCGTAATTTACATAATGTAACTACAACCATAAACATGGCCTTCACATTGCCTACAACAGTAAATAACTAATTCTCAGTGTGTCTGTACATTAAAGTCGGCTCTTAGTTGATTTGTTTTGTTTTTTTTTGTTGTTTTTTTGTTAAAATGTTATTATAATATATAGTACATACCTTAGTATAAGCCTTTTTTTTAAAAGTTGATTCACCTAAAAGAGTGTAAACACTGTGCCACTTTTGTGCTTACAAAACAACACTGTCCCAACCAGCCTTACATAGCAACAGGTTGACCAATGGCATGCATTTGGGGCGGGGCTATCTGATTTATCCAACCAATGGCAGATGAGGAGAGTGTTTGAGAAACCTGTTTGAATGGCAATGACATACTCCAAATCGTATTTATAGTCAAATATATCAGGAAAATAATTCCCTGAGAGTGAATACCTTAGTATATATATTTTTTAATCACTCTAAACATGTTCACAGATAATAAATGCATTTTGATGCATTTGAACATGAAGTGGGTGGAAGTGCATTACAATCTATATGTAAGCTTTCTTTAACAAGTCATGCTTTTTCTGAATTTTCTGTCTGCCCTCTCCATTTATTTTTTTCCCCCTCTCTAACCTTGGCAGGTGGTTATGTTTATAGTGAATTTCATACACAATGATCATTCAAAGTGCTTTACATAGGCATAATAAAGAAAAAGACAAATAAAAGTCAAGTCTAAAATCATTTCAAGAACGGGTACACCCAAAAATAGAAATTTTGTCATTATTTACTCCTGTTGATCCAAGTCTGTATGACATTTTTGTTTCCATGGAGCACAAAAGGTGAATTTTTAGGTGAATATCCTGGAAACTTTTTTCAATGAAAGTAAGAGAGGGAAGGGGCTGTCAAGCTCCATTAAAGCACTATTGTAGAATCATAAGAGTTGTCTATACAACTAAATGAGAACGCTGTCCAAATAACACCTGTTCACTCAGATACGCGAAAACAACTAAGACGCTGTGTTCTGCTGCCAGGCCAGTAGGTGGCGATGTCACTTTGTAAAGAAACACTACACGCCTATAGACTGGCATTTGCATGATGTCAGCATTTTGACAAATTGTAGTTTACACAGAGACAATAACGGTATCGTTTCCGAAAACTAGCACTTGGAACCCATTTTTTTAATTTTGCGTTTTCAGGGCCCCAAAACACTGTTGTTGTGTAAATGAACAGCCAAAACATACAAACATTTGAAAATGATGTTGTGACAACAGCCCCTAAATCATACAAAAGCTTTCTGGAAACCCTGAATGATTTTTTCATGAATCAGATGAATGGTTGGATGGATGAATGGATGGATGGACAGACAGACATACAATATTCAACAGTAGACTAATAGACTATGTAGTGTTGTTATTTGTGTGTGTCCTGGTAAACCCTACGTTGCGGTGACAAAATGTCCTCACAAAGATGGCAATATCCGAAATCCTTGTCCTTATGGGGACATTTTTTGCTCCTCATGAGGAAAACAGCTTATAAATCAGACTTAGTGATGCTTTTTGAAAAGCTAAAAATGCAGGAAGTTTTGTGCGTGTGTTCGTGTGTGTGCGCGCATTTGCGTGTGTGTGTTTGTGCTCTCATGTTCTAGTAGCCAAAATCAATTTCACTTCCTGCCAGAAAAAATATATTGAATTATTTAATTTAGTTTGTGAATTCAGTTAGTCCGTGATTCTTTCTCATATATGCATAGTAGCAAATTAAATTTGATGTAATTTGAACTGACTTAAATGCAAAAACTTGTTAGTGATTACATGGTGGTTTGAAGAGTGAATAAAAATCATCTACAATTCAAAATAAACATGGAGAATTAATTTGACCTCATGTCACTCTTGATGATCCCAAAAAAAACAGAACCAAGCCGATATTCCAGGGCATAGTTTTATCTGTTTGAATAAATTACACTCTCTCATTTACAACTCTCTCACCGCCTGATAAAATCGCTCTCAGATAATTAGTGCTGTCACAGCCATTGATTGCAGATATTGATAGAATGAGACAGTGAAGTGAGCACATTTGGGCGGTTTAATTGGAGAGCCGTATTTCAGACCTGGTGTGAGTTTGAGTTCTGATCACAATCAGGAGAAAATGGTCCTTGTGTGAGTAAGTGCTAATGCTCACTGTAGACTGATGGAGACAGACGTGGAGCTGGTATTGATTAGATCTCTTCTCTGTCATCAGATTCTACAATAGACTGATAATTCCACCCAACACTTCTCCCGCAAACATCTGCATCCACTTATATGAAGAACAGCTCCCACAAATCGCTCGTTTCACTCATGTAATCAAACTCGGACTGGCGCAAAGCTTTTCATCAGCTTTTATCATGTTGTCTCTCATATTTTCATTATTTCTGTGGTGGTTGTCGACTAGAAATATTGATTTATGCTTCTTTTTTTTGTGTGCCAGAGACAGAAAAAGACAGCCTTTGTCAGGTTGAAGGTCATAGATTTGTTGCATTTAATCAGGCGAGGAATAATGGCCTTGGCTCGGTTGTGTCAAAACCCTCAGCCGCCAGAGAAGTCAACGGTTCTTCTGATAAGCTTTTGCACCGTTGTTTAGGAGTGAATTTCATGCTCTCAGCATGTCATGATGTTTTGTACAAATATACCGTTGGCTACCTGCTGACAAAATATGCAGTTTCTTGTAAGCGGCTTTGCTTAGAAACAGGTTGCAGAGAAAAAAAAATGGAAATGGAAAGTTCAGAATGAACACAACTATATAACACCGCATGAGAGTTTACTTAAATATGGTGTCCTGAGTCATGATCAGCAACCACATGGAATAAAATAATGTGCAATAAAATATCCATTTGCTTTGGCCAAATATTGTAATTCAAGTAATTATAGTGTAACTATATAAACATATATACACACACATATATCAATCAAACTTTTATCTATTGAAAGGCCTAATATAGAAGGTGTTGTGAATCTTGAAACTGTAAAAAGGTCTGAAACCATAAATAAATATGTAGAGATGTATTTAATACCTCTCAGTAATACCCAAGACAGCAACATAGTGTCGGTCCAAATCCGACACTATAGCCGTGTTTCCATCGGAATTACCGGGACAATTTGTCCCAGGAACCTTTTTTTCCCCAGACCTGTTGCTGTCTGCGTTTCCATCACGGTCTAAAGTACCGTGAAGATTAGGCAAATTAGTCCGGTGACGTACGGCTGCGTGCTACTTTCCAGTTATCGTTGGATGTCATCCTTTATAAAGCCTGATCCTCATCGTCGTTCAATTAGTCATATTCTTTAAACTTCATTGCTGATTCGAATAGCAAACAAGACTTTTAAAAATGGTGGTTGAAATAAAATGCTGCGTGGAGTCAACCAATCAAAATGCTGCGTGAACCAAGGTTATTTTTCGCAAACTAAAACTGAAACTAAGACTAAAACTATTGGTCAAAAACATTTGACAAACAACCCTAATGTGCATAACTGATTAGAAAAAAACTAAGAAAACCATGACGAAACATAGTTATTTAAACAAAAATACATCAAATGTGAAGTGTCACGCAGGGAATTGTGGGAATGTCAATTTACGTAGTATTTTTGTTTTGTTTCCAGTCCAAATATCTAAAAATTCTTAAATCAAGAAGCATGTACTAGAGAAGTAAAATGACATAAGAAATTCTATTTTGTTTTAAGATAAAAAGAAAGTAATTTAAGTAATTTTTGCTTAAAACAAGCTAAATTATCTGCCAATGGGGTAAGAAAAAAATCTGAATTCGAATGGAAAACAAGAAAAAAAATCTTAATTCAAATGGAAACCAAGATTATTTTTCTTACCCCATTGGCAGATAATTTTGCTTGTTTTAAGCAAAAATTACTTAAATTACTTTCTTTTTATCTTAAATCAAAATAGAATTTCTTATGTCATTTTACTTCTCTAGTAAACGCTTCTTGATTTAAGAATTTTTAGATATTTGGACTGGAAACAAAACAAAAATACTAATTAAGAAAGCCTTTTTTGCAGTTCGGTTTCACTTCCAAAAACTGTTTTAAAAAAATAAAGTTAAAAATGTAACGGTATTTTACAGTAAAATTACATTAAATGTACCATTAGATCTATCACAGTTATTTACCGTATATAGTAAGAAAACTTTCTGTTAACCAAGTAACAGTTTGTTGCTGTCTGGGATGCTACTTCAGTGATTTTATTACATTTGCATATACAGTATTATGTCAATGTTGTTGACTTTCAGCTCTCTGTCTACATGTGGGATCTCTATAATCGCTTTACGGTCTGTTCCTCACACAGATCTCGGCCTGCTTTGTGATTACAATCGATATGTTAAAGTGTTAAAAAGACATCTCTACGCTTACATTCCATCGCTTATGATGCCTTGATTTGTCTTCTTTCTCTTTTCACCATAACCCTACCCTCATAAATAATCAAAGCACCCTGCATATCTCCCAATCCAGTGTTTGTTTAGTAAACTTGCTTGACCGAGCGTGAATATTCAGAGGCTTGTTTTCCGGGGATGCTTATGCGGTATTATAGTGTGTAGTACCCAGTGGATCAAAGATCTAATGTTGTTTTTGTAAGGACTGCAGAATTTCCATAAGGAACCCTTGGGAAGTCATTACGGTGCAGCTCGTTCACCAACCATAAGTCTGTAATTAATATATGCAATTCAGATAACTCACTTTGGCCTATATCTCCATTATCATCTGCCCAAACAAGGAATGCATTCCTTCAGATATCTGCGATATTCATTATTGGGATCAAAGGAGCCATGAGGGGAAAATTCTCTTTCATTAAAGACACAAAAGACATCTGCTAGGTCAGGGATCATCTCCAGTGTGCAAACTCATAAAATCCAAATATAAATGAGAGGAAGTGTCTGGTGTGTTGAATGACAGGAAGGAATTGAAGGAATGGATGTGTGGAATTCCAGGATGCCTTTCTCGGGAAGGCATTGTCGACCCGAGACTGTATTTGCATGAGACAGTGTGAATGCATAGAGGAATGTGCGCTTTATCACACAACGTCTTTGGAGATACAAGAAGCTAACGAAAGGAAGACTAGGACCAGACTTGAAGGAATTGCAGGACTTAAAGTAACAGTTCACCAAAAATCAAGTCATTCTCAATGACGTAACTGTGTCCCTGAAAAGAAAATGAAATAAATACAATTTGTCAATTTTCATCTTGTAGCTCGCTGATACCTTAGTATGATGCATCATTAGTCACGACTGTTTCCCATTGTCGCACCTCCGTCATTTGAACCACATCGGTTCAACAATATAGGACTGTCGATAATGACATCACGCGCAGGTGGGCTCTGGGACCCGGTTTACAAAAATAGCGGTTTCTGGCTCCCGAAACGTCGGATTCGTCTGGACGAAACGCAGATACGATACAAAACTGTTATGTATACAGCTAAACGCGTCTCCGTGTGGACAAGGCCTCAGTGTAATACATGTTTACATACAGTGTTATTTTTGTAAGAAAAAATATATATTTCTGTATGTTTCCACATGTTAGTTGGACAGTGCGATTTAGAATTTGTGGACAGAATGTATTTTTGATTAAATGAACAGACATTTACTTAACCTGTCATTGACCCATTTACAAACCTTTATGTTGTTTCAAACTGTGACCGAACACAAAAGTAGGATTTATTCTGAAGAACTGTTACAGTACAATGATATTTAATAAAGACCAGGGCCTGCCAAGCTCAAAAAAAGGACAATAAAGCAACATACAAGCATCATAAAAGTGGACGATATGAATTGTGTGCTGTATTCCAAGCCTTCGGAAGTCATACGCTTTGTGTGATGAAATTCAAGTAGGCCTAATGCACAACAAATGTGGTCAAATGGGGTTTATTGTATTCGACACAGAAGAGGAAAGAAAGCTTACGGGTTTGGATCAACATTAGCGTGAGTAAATAATAGATTGTTCATCATTTGTTTGGGCTTTGGGTGAACTATTCATTTAAAAAACAAGAACAGAGGGATGGCTTGTGAAAAATAAAGAGTATAAGAGAGAGAGAGAGAGAGAGAGAGGCTGTATTGCCTAGAGAGAAATATTTGCCCGTACGTCTGTAACGGTAGATTGCCAAACCGAATGTGTGTGTTTGCGATAACGCGAGGCTTTGAGTCTTTCATCTGAGGCAGAAAACTGCGGAAAGGAGATCTACCCGACTCCCTCGCTCGTCTCCTTGAAAGAGAGCAAGGCGACAAAAGAAAAAGAAGGCCTTTTTTCTCCTCTGCGAGAAACCAAACAGCTTGTCTCCTGTCGTTTGACTCCGCGCACAGTTCCTGTTAATTACAGCTACGGCCGCCGTCTTTTGATAATGTCGTTTTGTCAGCAAGACAGTTGTTTGTTGGTCACGCTTATTAGCATTCTTTTGAAACATTCATGAACTGATCTAAGGAAACAGGTGGAGACTCGTCCCAGCGTATTGTGCGCTACAGAACTTGTCCAGAGTCGTTATGTTGGCAGTCAGTGTTTAATTTGGCCGACGGAAATGAGAAGACTCTCTCAGGTGGCTTGGCGTGTGCTTCTTCTCCACAGGCAGGAGCGCCTGTTGATGCACAGATTACGTGGATGAAAACACACCTGCGGTTCCTCAGAAGCGTTGGTAAATACACACTCTTGATTGATCCGCGGGAGTCGCTTTGACTTCACTTGAAGGATGAACCCATCTTAACTTAGTTGGGGAGCAGCTCATGCATTTGAAAACATTTTGTTTCCAACATCAGTCAAGTCCCAATCCATAAAATGCAAGACTGACAATGCCGTCTGTTAAATTCACAGGGTGTGGGACAAAAATGTTCCCATCTTTGCCATTCCCATTCATTTTCCCAGAAATCTTGACACACAACAGACAATATTAAATAGATCCATTTTACATACACTATACAGTAGTGGCCAAAATGGAGGTCCAGCCTTGGAAAAATTTACATCTTCACCCTTTATCCAAATATTATTAAAAATGTGTTAAAGATATTTGTGATAATAACGCAGTGAAACATGACAAATTGAGCAAGTTTTGGTTTTGGCCAATGTCACAAAGAAATTATGAACGCATATAATAACTGCATATAAGAAATATTAATAACTGATTATGCTGTAGTCAATGTATGCTTTTTCCTGTGAGCTTTTTGTTTTTCAATTTTTTTTTCATAGTAAAATCAAACCTGTAGCCGTAGTTCGCCTTATGATGCCAAATAATTTTTTTAGATAAATACCTTAACCAAGTTTAGTGTTTTGTTCTTACCTCATATTTAAAATACTTTCAAAATATAAATATTTTCCTCATATTATGATTTAATTTAACTCCTAAACTCCTATATATATATATATATATATATGTGTGTGTGTGTGTGTGTGTGTGTGTGTGTGTGTATGAAATAAACAAATAAACAAATAAATAAGATTTAAAAATGTAAAAGATTGACAGTTTCAATTCAACTTTTCATTCAAAAGGTAATTGTAATAATGTTAAAAAAAACAACAACTTAGAAGCATTTCCCAGTCCTGAAACCTGTCTTACTGCATACTAACAAGTAAATAGTTTCTCATCACCAGTGCACGCTTGCAATGTGCATTTGAAGTATTCAAATGAGAATGCAGCCATTGAAATTCACATCATAAAACATCATTGCAAGCACACTTTAAATTCAATAAAGGCTCTTCGATATTACAAATAACGCAACTCTTGCAGTCTTGGTAGTATACTTAAAATTACACACAATATTAACTTCTTTATAAAGAGATTTAAAATTCATACACCTTATGAGTTTGCCTCTCCTTAATGTGTAAACGGTATCATCTGTCATGCTGTGTTTCTACTCGCCTGTAGTACACACTCATTTCTTTTCTATCATCTCTAGGCGCTTATGGAAGCCCTCAGGGGACAACATGCCTTCATTAGCACTTAGCAGTAACGTTGCATAAATGCTTCATGTGGCTGTAATCTAATAGTAGCAACATGGATGAAACGTGTTGCCTGCATTTAAAATGTAAGCAGACACGCAGACAAAGAGCTGTGAATGAAAACAGGATTGTGAGGTCAGTGTGTCACTAAAGCGGGTTATATAATGAGCACGACTAAATCAAACATGTGCCGACTGCATCTGGGTTACTTCCCCTCTTATAGAATATGATGAAAACTCTGGTAATATAGAAAGATATATGATAATGCTCCAACGGCTGTTGTGTTTTCAGTGCCACTTATCAGGATTGCAAAAATAACAGCTTTTTTTCCTGCAAGATTCGCATGGCCTAAGTCATATTCCCTCAAGTCGTTATATTATGTTTGCAGTTTACAGAGCCTAGCCTCATATTTCAATGATATCTGCCAGGTAGCAGGTACACAAAAACGCATACTAAAGATTTATTTCGATGGGTGACATGCGGCTTACAACATCATTGCACTTCAGACATAAAAATGGATATTGAAAAATCGTCTTGACATCACAACAATCATTCTCTCTGCTTTCAGACCATTTGGAAAACCTCATGAATTACAAAAGATTATCGCATGCAAAAACATGTTGGCACAATGATTGAATGCTCTGGAACAATCTCTAACAGGATGTGATTAAAAGCAACACAGTTACACATGCATGATCCATCACAAATCAGTTTGAGACTGTCTACAGATCTGCTAAGACATGCCGTCATTCCCAGGTGCATCTGAACTGGGTTTGCCTCTGAGAAGAATGTTGAGATTGGCAAATCATAGAGACATGACAGAGTTCTCAGTTAAGTAACAACATTGTCTCAGATGTTTCTCCTAAAAATGCTTTGGAGACGTTCGTTCAAAGTTATCTGGCCTTTAATAATGTTCTCAAAACGTTAGACAAAAGCATTATTTATATGGCACTTTTTTCCTGAAATGTTTTAGTTGGACATTCTAACATTCTTGAAATGTTACTAGTTGTTTCAGAACATTCCGAGAACATTCAAAAGTAATGTTTGAAGAATGATAAAATGGAATGTTTCATTAATTGTATAAACTAAGATAAATTTTATCTTTATGTCAAAAGAAATTTCTGAGAAGCAGATATTAGGCAAATCATTTACGTCTTGTGGAAATGTTGGTAACACTTTATAATAAGGTTCAGTTGTAAGGCATTTATAAGTGGTTAGTTAATGATGAACCAATCATTTACAAAACATTCATAAATGATTAGCAAGTGATATACTAACATTTAAAAAAAATACTAACATACAAAAAAAATTAACAATTTATTAAACATTTATGAAACGCATAGTCATGTTTTGTAAATGATTAGTTAATCATTTTCTAATCACTTGTAAATGACTTGTAACGGAATTTACAAAACATACATAAAATGTTAGTATATCACTTGCTAATCATTTATGAATGTTTTGTAAATGATTAGTTCCTCATTAACTAACCACTTATAAATGACTTACAACTGAACGTTATTATAAAGTGTTACCGAAATGTTTGATATAAGACATCTCTTATGGGATTTTTCTTTCTTATGGGTCTTCACCTTTGGCTAAATGCAACTTATTAATGAGTTCAGCTGGTTCAGATGAATCAATGGAGCTAAAGAACTGAATGGAGAACAGAAGCGGATAAACGAGTGACGAGGAAGTGAGAGCCAGAAAGTTCTCCTTAAGTTGCACAAGACCAAGCAAATGTGATATAAGGAATTGTGTGTCGGGACTTCCTTAGCGACGGGGTCATGAGGAAGTGTTCCTCGGCACAAATATAGAGTCAAGAGTCCACTTCAGGACCAATTTAAAGTCAAATTAAGATTTTGCAATAATGTTTTCATTTCTTGTTTCCTTCAAACATTCACACTTCTCTTATTTTCACTGAATTCCTATGGAGGGATATAGACGTGAAGAATTATGTTAATATATTGTCAAAAACATATTAAAGTAATATAAAATCATGTTTATTTTTCATTGCAAATTGGATTCCACTATAAAAATCCAATAAAATACTTCTTTATTGAATTAAGTTCGATCTGATATCAGTTTCCATCTGTTTTCTCTGCAAATGAGCAAAGAGCCAAACAAAAAGACAGATCAAAATCTATGAAATACAGTTTCTATCATAACTTTGACAAAATGTGTGGTAAAAGTGTGTATGATGAAATGATAAAAATCTTGATTAGATGTTGCAATCAATAAATAAAATTAAATGTTTGCATGAAAAAGGCCATCCAACCATTTTCCATAGGATTGCAGAAGACGTTACATTTCTTTATGTAAAATAAAGAACGATACTCCTTGAAATGGAAAATGACATGAAATCTGCCTTGAAATGTAAACTGTCATGCAAACTGTCGAGCATAAAAAAGCAAAACAAAAGAACCGAGCAAGTGATGGTCTCATATGCATAGGATAACAGAAGGCTTGTCATCAGATTGCTGATGCAGTGTAAATCTGAGCTTAAAAACACAAGTGTGGGCTGTCAAGTATTCACACGTACAATAGGTAGCTTCAAGAATAGGCCAGAACATCTTTTTGTTATTGCAATTCTAGCCTCATCAGCAATTTTTTGGCTTTTGAAACATGTCGGATTATGCAAGAAATGCAGCGTTTGCTGATTGGTGCTCGTCCGCCGACTCACACTCATCCGTTTAGTGTTCAAACTGCTGATTATAAGACACACACACGGACAACAATCACATCTCAGTCACTAAACTAACAAGCAAAGTCAGTGAAGGAACTTGAATATAAATCTTATTTAGACATATGTTGGGTCTACAGTGCATGTGTGATTTCATCCTCGCTGC
This sequence comes from Abramis brama, assembly GCF_963993115.1. Classification (NCBI taxonomy): domain Eukaryota; kingdom Metazoa; phylum Chordata; class Actinopteri; order Cypriniformes; family Leuciscidae; genus Abramis; species Abramis brama. Next base: position 2,380,514 of record NC_139986.1, on the reverse strand, counting down.
CTGTGGAAACATGCCAGTGAACAACATGTAAAACAACAAGATGGAAACAGCGATAAACGACCAAGTTCAGCAACTGAGGTGTTCGTGAGTGTTTGATGCTGTCATCATATTTCCCCAGTCTCATTCATCACTCCAGTTTAAAACATTACCTCAAGGCCGCAGGACATGCTGTCAGGAAAGCAGATATTGGACTGGACATGTACAGACTTGCCTTGTTGTCAGCGTCTCATTCAATGTTGTTAGGAGGAGATACACAAGCTGATTCATTAATGTTGAACCCAGTCCAAAATCTGTGCCCACAGAAACTTCGGCAGATTTTCACATGTCTTTTATTCATAAAATCGTACACATGTCCACTTCTAATGTGAATCTTAAGTTTTACTATTGATCTAATTAGCCCTCCAAAAAAAAGTACTTAAGAAGATATACCTTTGTGAAAAAGAAGAACACTTTTTGTACACTTACAGAAATAACATACTTTAAAAGTGTATACTTAAGTGTGAAGTATATAAAGTATATTGATTTATTTATTTTAAATGCATAATTACTTCTGATGTCTCTGAAATATGGTTAAAGACAGCCATGGTAAACTTAAATATACCTTACTGCCTTTCTATTGAAACTTGTAAATATATTTGTAATTGCACATTTGTAATGATGAATTTGCAATTTAGTACATTTAAAATATATTAACTTTAAATACAGTAGCCTATTGAATAACTTTAAAATTAAAGTTAAAATTATAATCAAGTGCTTGTGTTCTTGTTCTTCAGCACATCAAATAAGTGCACTTCTAGAAATCATGACAAAAGATTATTAAAACACAGTTATTTAAAATGTACTTTAAAATAAATCTTTTAATTTTACAAATTAAAATGATTTCAGAGTGCACTTCTTTAAGTGTATACTTACAGTCATGAAAGTGTACGCTCTTTAAGTGCACTTAAGTGGCCTTTTCATTAGTATTATATTATCTGAATATTTTTTTATAAATATACTTGTATATTTTTAAATAACATTTGAAGTACACTACAAGTGCACATTCAGTACAATTAAGCACAATTATTTTTCACGTGAGCATCTTATTGTGAACCTGATAGAATTTTAAAAATATAGGCCTATATATACCTTAAAAATTTAAATGTGAAAATAAAGTAAAATTTAGGTTGAATTAAAGTATATTCAAATTTGAATTCACTCGAAAATGTTCAGGCTATTTTGATAATGCTTTCAACTAGAAAAAGTGTTGTAAATCTACAGTCCGTTTGACAGGCTTTACCAAGTTTAAATCAGTCCGGTTTATTTTCTTCCACAATCCGCACAGAAAATGTGGAAAAGTCCAGATTCAGTGTGGGTCTGTAATGATGCAACACCCGACATCTGTGATTATTGATTGACCCACAGAAGGGTGTTCGGGTGCCCTGTTGGACTATTAAACTGCTTGTTTTAAATGTGCTTTGTAAATAGTTGTAGCCTTGTATGATACTCATATAATAATGTATTCCCCTCTGTTAATAACAGTATAAAATTTTAGTGCCTCATTAAATTTTACACAGCCCTTAATGGCAGCTCAGGAACTCAGTGCGAGTTGTGGATAACACTGGTGTATATGGACTGTTTCTATCTATCTATCTATCTATCTATCTATCTATCTATCTATCTATCTATCTATCTATCTATCTATTTATCTATCCATCCATCCATCCATCCATCCATCCATCCATCCATCCATCCATCCATCCATCCATCCATCCATCCATCCATCCATCCATCCATCCATCCATCCATCCATCCATCCATCCATCCATGGCTTTCAACTTAGATGCCTATACACTGACACTTACTCCGTGTGTAACCATTGTCTCTAATTTCATTATCTAGTAATTCCCAAGAGAAGAAACATGCTGAAGATTATTTCTCTCATGCCACTGAAAATTCAATGAACCGCTATCTTCATGTTTTGCAACTGTGTAAAACCAAATTTGCATGTGGTAAAACACATCGTTTGCAAGTTGTTAGATGTGCGAAATTCAAAAGCTTCTCATCTTACATGAAATGCTCGTTAAGAAACCAGTATTTCCAAGAATGTACAAATAGTCGATAGCCTTAAGGTGCAATTACATTAATGAAATTTTGCGGGCCAAAAAGGTCCAGTGTAAGTAGAGAAGCAATGTATGAAGCACCAACTTGAACACATTGAACAATCTGCATAGGGAAATGAAATCTTACACCTTCATGTGTGAATTCCTATTGAAATGACTGGAAATCTAAATTCGCTGAATTGAAAATGTGACCTAAATTTTAGTCTGAGGAACATTGGTCTGAATGTATGAATGTCTCATCCGAATGGGATATTCAGTATCAGCCTAATAATAAATATTTAGCTGCATATCACTTGGTTAAAATCGGCATGAAATGGACATTGCGCTCGTCTTTTCTTCCCTATTGTGTCGTATATCTGAGTGAAACGCTTCTGGAACCAGAACAAATGTAGGCGGGGCTTGATTGTGTCTGTGAGGAATTGATTGGATGGTTGTGGTTTGCTATTGGCTGATCTCATGTGAGTGACAGGTTGCCCCGCCCTCGTCAACAGAGAAGAAAAGAGGGGATGTTATTTCGAGAGTTTTTGAACTATGCATATTCTCAGATGTTTTCAAGCAAAAAAAAAGGCACTGATAGAGCATGCTGGGAATGTGGCAGTGTGTTGTGACATCACACACTTTACATGAGGGCAAAATACCACCCACAGTAAGGTCAGGACAACGGTCACAGGGGTCTAGATCCCAATTTTGTCCTCTCCAAATTTGGGAAAAGATCGAATTCTCAGAATTGCGATCAGTATTGTAAAGAGAATTCCCTGTTTGTTGTCTTTGCTTAAGTTGAACTGTGATCTACGGCCCTGACTGATCATGACATTTGGGTAAACAATATTAGGCTATCGTACAATTCCTGACCTTGCACCATATTATCAGGCAAACTCTTTCAGGGAACTTCCAGTTATTTACTAATGCCAGTTTATACTCAACATATGCTACTTTACCGGAATTACTGAATTACCGGGCTCGCGTCCTCAGAAGTCATGCTCAACTGAACTTTATTTATTCTTTTAAGGTTGGAACTAACATGCAACATGAACAGTGAGACAAGCCCGGATCCACATGACTTGATGCTTGGGGACAAAGAGAACTCGCAAGTTTTTATCATATTCAGTGTGGAGTTGAACAGAAGACTTTATTTCAAGCAAAGGAAGATGTGTTAACTAATCAGTATGTACTGTTACTGTGTTAAATATCAGTTAATTAATCAATAACTAATTAATTCTGTCATACCTCCTGAAGAACTTTTAATTATGGTTCAAGAAAAATAACTATGAAGTAACTACTAATGAACAGTCATACACAGTAGTTACTACAATAATCCGTTTTATTTTAGCAGTGGAGTGGTGGATGAAGTACACAAATCAAGTACTTGAGTAAAAGTAAAAATACCACAATAAAATATTACTCCAGTAAAATTATAATTAGGCCTATTCATTTTCAAAATTACCTTAGTAAAAGTAGAAAGGTAATTCATGTTTAAAGTACTTGAAAAGTAAAAAGCACTGATCAATGTTTTTTTGTTGTTTTTTTTTAGCCAGTTTTTGTCATTCTTCAGCACTAATAAGAAAGATAAGTGCAGACATTTACCTATAGGCTATATATTGATCTGCAAATAAGCAAACTTATCATAATGTACATTACGTTAATAGTGTTTTTTGGTAACACTTTGCAATAAGGTTCATTAGTTAATGTATTAACTAACTAACCATGAGCAATACATGTTAACAAGATTTTAATAAAGTATTAGGCCTAGTAAATGTTAAAACATTAACAAAGATTAATAAATGCTGTATACGTGCAGTTCATTATTAGTTCATGTTAACTAATGTAGTTAACTAATGTTAACTAACGAACCTTATTGTGAAGTGTTACCTGATTTTTTTTTTTACAGTAAGTTTGATTTGAGTCAGAAGTATGTGATAATTCTTTATTAATTACTAATGGTTCCCTATATTTTCACTTTAGAATACTGTTTCTGCTTCTAAGTAATTCCTGCAGAATTATTTGATAATTATTTATTAATTACTAATAAGTTCCCTATATTTTTAGTTTCCCTCAGTCGTTGCCTCAAATACATGAATTTACTCAATGGCATTCTATGCTGAGGAAAACAGACACACACAGTACTGTATATAAAATATAAAACTAATCTGAGGTTAGTTATGGCAAAGCACTTGTGTGGGGTTCCTTTCTGAAGATGATTTCTTACAGAACACACAAAACCACACAGGCAAACATTTAACTTTAACATAATGGACCCTATTTTAACGATCTGAAATGCAAGTATCAAGTGCGAAACGCAAGTAGCTTTGTGGGCGGGTCTTGGGCGCTGTTGCTATTATACCGGCGGGATAAATTGCGCCTGACGCAAATCTAAAATGGGTTGGTCTGAAGTCGCTTCATTACTCATAGGTGTGGTTTGGGCGTAACGTGAAATAAACCAATCAGAGCGTCATCTCACATTCCCTTTAAGAGCAGGCGCGCTTGTTCCATGGCGGATTGCTATTATAACGGCGGAATTGCCAGGAGCGGTTCACAGCCGAGGAGACCGACGTTCTCGTCAGGGCCGTAAAACACAGAGAAGTGACATTGGGGATGGAGAAACACACCCAAATTAGCTTCGGTTAAACAGGCGTATGATAATTTGGGTAAATGTGTAAGCTAGATTTATGCCTATTTTTTCACATCTTCATGGACACAACAATGATTTCCCTCGTGTGGAATATTTTTCCTTGTAATAATGTATGATTTGCAAAAATGAAAACTGCTGCTTTTGTGTAGATGAGAGAAGCAAAGTGTGTGTGCATTGTGCACACGCTACATTATGGCCAAGCATGCGCCCTTAAAATAGCATTTTAATAACATGCGCAACACGCCACTGACTTTAGACTCGGTTTCTCCTGGTCAGTGGCGGAATTGTTTCTGAACCTGCAAAATAGCACCAGGGAACGTTTGTGCCGGATCACGCCTCCTCTTTAAGTAGTTAATGAAGAATTACCTATTAGTTCTTCAATAATTCCTTATTAGTTATGCAGTAAGTAAGAAACCGTATTATAAAGTGTTATCGCTATTTCAAGACCTCTGCACCTATTTGGGAGTTTTTGTAGCATTCAAACTTTAATATATCCGGAGGAGTTCTTCAACACATTGCTGCCTCGAGAACATTGATCATCTTCATCATTAGGTCCAGTAGTCAACATATGTATTTGTAGTTTTATTACTTAAGGTATGTTTACAACAACACATCAATGCATTCAGTGTACAGTGAAGACCTTTTAATAAAGTTGTGATTAGGATTTAATGTTATTAATTTGTGTATTCTGTCCATATTTGTATAGGAATTGAATGTGTAGTTTTTGTGCTGTATGTATATATTTGATCTATTTGTACTGTTTGTACATATTTGCATAGGTTTTGAATTTATTATGTGTGTTGTATGTACACTTGTGTATTGTGAATTTATGTACACAATTATGTATTTATATTAAATGCTAGACTCCCCAATATATAGTTTGTTATTTAAAAAATATATTTGTTGAAACATGTGTATTGTTTTATACAAATAAACAATCTGTATTTGAAAACAGTGTGTATTTTATTTATTAAAATAAGGTCATAAGTGAGTATACACTGCATATACAGGTACACACACTCAAAGTCACCCAAAGTCTCTCTCCCCCACATACAGTATGTGTTCAGAACAGTATGTGAACAGTATGATTCATAAAATACAATGATTACAAATGATTCTGAATGTATATAAAAAGTATAAAACATACATAATACTACTGATTATGAATAGTATTACAAAATAATAATAATACTAAAAACAATATTAAATTATGAAATTTTGAGTCTTCACAAACAATTATCTTACAATAATCAAACATTATTTTCCTTAACATTTTTTTTTTTTGTCCTTTACTGTGTCATTGTCAGGATTCCATCACGTGCATCATCACCTCCCACTCATTCTCTCTCTCCGCCCACTCAGCCTTTCTCCCGTTCATTATCCCCGGACTACTAATCACCGTCACCTGTATCCCATCACCAGCACTCCCTATATAACGTGCACTCTCCCTGCAGTCACTTGTCTGGTCTCGTCATTTCATGACTTACAGACTCCCTGCATACTTACCTGTTCACCTACCTGAGACGCGATCTTCCTCCATCCGCCTGCCCACCATCTTCACCGATCTTCCATCATCATCATCATCATCATCATCATCATCATCATCATCATCATCATCATCATCATCATCATCATCATCATCATCATCATCTGCAAGAAAGAGAGAAAAAAGGACTCTATCACTATTCAGCTAAGCATCTCTGATTATCTGTGTTGTTGATACTCACCATTTGTCTCCAACTCCGATTCATTCTGCAATTAAAGCATTGAACTTACCATCTTGTCTGTATTATCTGTGATTCCTGACAGTCATGTTCATTAGTGATATTTAAACCCAAATATCTAAACTAACCTGCTGCCGACGGCGGAGTGAATGAATCATGTTCATGGATTAGAGAGTTGAGGTTGTTCTTGATATTTAAAAAATAACTCTTTAAACCTTTGATCGGTTCATAATTTGAGTAAACAATATCCATAAAAGTCGTAGCCATTTTTTGATCACTACAGTCAGAGATATATTCAATCTCTAATGCACAGTTTTTGTTATCATTATTTTCCATAAAACATACAGCTGGAACGTATGCAGCATTGTAACCCATGTAACCGCCAGAGACAGCAGGCCTATACCAGAAAATGCCAGAATTGATCTTGTAAGTCTTGTATTTCTCCAGCAAGTTATCCAGGTCCTGTAAATACAAGTCGATGGCAGCTTTTGATAGCATTAAGATTGTCTGATGCAGGTTTACCAGTCTGAATATCCAGTCGAGCCTCATGGACCAACATCTGGACGTAGAAGGCGGCTCCGTTGACCCAGATCTTGAACCCACGGCTGCTCATCTGTCCGTCATGCAGCAGGGAGTTTCTGAGGATGGTGAGATGGTTGCTCAGCTGCTTTTCCAGTCTACTTATTTCCTCCCGTAATTGTTGGTCATTGCCCATGTATATGCGATGGCGTCTCAGATACTCTGACATTGTGTCCCGGACACTCGAAGCTTTCTCTTCCCCAAACACACGCTGTAACAGGCTGTATGTGTGATCACTTGTCTGAGTGCTGCTCTTGATGATGATCTCTATGATCAAGGAAATCACCAAAGCTCCAAGTCCAACAGCATTCGGGACCACCAATTCAGAGCACCAATGGCAGATCCTAAACTGACAACGTATTCTGGCACCGTGTTGACCAAATCATTAGAGTAAGCCTTCAGCACAGCGTTAGAGTCGGAACCAGAGTATTTCAGCAGAGACTCATCTATGCCTACATCTGGTAAGAGGCATGGCTTCTCTAAAGACTTTTCATAAAACCAAAGAGATTCCGAGTGATAATTTCGTGAGTCGGTTTGGCCCATGATTTTTCCTCTCGATCTGTAAGCGCTAAATTTTAGCGTACACGTACGAATATTTATTGTACAAGTTCTCAAATTCACATCTACGTGCTCTCGAGTTTTGCTACTCTTTTACCTTCATAGCTCCCTCACATATAACCAGGATGACAACAGCCAATCAGACCTCTGGAAAAGGGTGAGGCATATTTGCTGACTTGTCTCTAAAGTCCAGTGTGTTCAAGGCCCAGAAAAACAAATTGTGCCGCATGAATCTACATTTATAGTTTGCTATTCAAATACAACCCTAATGCAATGATTTGAGATTGTTCCTTCATGTGCATTATAAGTGTTTTATAAGATACTTAAATAAAGAAACCCTTCAGAGAATCCCCCTCAGAAACAGGACAAAGACACAAACATGAACAGGATATTGACTTAACCTACGTCAGCATTTATACTGTACAATATTTTGTGACAAATTGGATTCTTTGACTTATTTGTCTTATTGTAACAATCGACCTAATCGGTAGAGTTACATGAGCTAAAAATGGGGTCAGATTAAACTGTGAGAGTTTAAAAAGTGTTTTAAAAGATCGGACGACAACAGAAATAAAGTGAATAAATGAAGTGTATTTACAGTTTCTACACGGAACTTAAAACAACACAATACAACAAGAAGCCTTAGGCTGTTAAAAGCATATATAATATTAACACCAAAAAGTGTGTGTGTGTGTCTGTGTCCTTTTTTGCAAGCACTAGATTTTCTTTTCCACCAGTTTTATTTTGAATAAGGCAGACCCAGAATTCTCAGAATTGCGATCAGTCAGGTCATGACATTTGGGGTAAACCATATTAGGCTATCGTACAATTCCTGACCTTTGTACTTCGCAAACACCAGAGTTGCACCATATTATCAGGCAAATTCTAACAGGGAACTTCCAGTTATTTACTAATGCCAGTTTATACTCAACATATGCTACTCTGTGGGGGTTAGTCTTGGACCTGGGTACAATATTATATCATTTCACACATTCAAAAAAACATGTTCATACTCCCACAGGATCATAGCTAGCGGATTACATCACTTCATAAGAGAAGATAGGAATGAAGATAACTAATGTAGAGAGATTTTAGATACAGGTCGTAAATACACATGGTTAAATCTCTTTTCTGGTGATGATAAATAGCATAATTTATGGTTAAAGCCACACCAGGAACTGTACCTAAATCTTTTTTAGGAATTAGCACTAGCATTGGCAGTAAAATCCATACTGTCCATATGAAAACCTATGCGTATGGAATTGTTTCTCCACAACTAAGGCTAAAGCAATTTCATGTCATGTGATTATAGAGGACAAGGCAGCCTCAATGAGCGCGTTCCAATTAAAGATTATGGAGGCATTTCTTGTGCTCAAGGAGATCAAATACTCAATATTGTTTAGATTTGTGCTTTTAAAAAACAACCAAAGAGCACATAGACTTGGAAATGCTTTTAAAATCAGCAGGATGCATAAGCTGAAAATACTGAAACTCTTCGACTCATTGAGTTCATAATTAGTGATGCTTGCTAAGGCTTATACTTACAGTTTTATGCATTTGAACAAAAGCATTAAACATTGGCATGCAATTTAACCTGAAGGAATATTTGTGCTATGCTATCTCAAATCATGCAGTTTTTCACTTTTCTAAGTGATTAGATGAGCAGTTTTCACTTATCCCATAATTATCCCACAAAATTATCCCATACACGTATATTTAAGGAGGATCTGGAGCATTTCTGGCATCCGACATCCAAGCATTACTTCCCACAGGCAAGCTCTCATATTTTCTTTATAATTTATTTTTCCACATGTCCAAGGTTTGCTCTCAAAATTCATTCTGCGTATAGCACCACTTGACACCCAGAGAATTGTGATTCAGCCGTTTGGGCTGTTGACACTTTCAGCTTATCTGTGTATTATGATGGAAACCATTTTGGATGAAATTAAGCGCAAATAATCCCGCCAACAAAAGGCGAGCAAGCCCAATCATGCTCAGACCGAAGTGTTTATTCATAGCTAACGGACCTTTGTCATGCTTCACGGTCGAGACACGTTCAGTCCCCACCCTCTGAAACTCGCAACTAGAAAACAAGTGTTGTTTTGAAAGCGTTCTCATCTGAATGGAGATATGGTTATGTTTTGATTTTCATCTTAGATCTTAGCAGAGGGGAGCAGAATACGTGCTGTTGGAGACAAGCGCCAGGGGCGAGAAATCTCCCATGAAAATCCCTCCCGAAGACCGACAACTTTATTGCTTTGTAATATCCAAGGCCTCGTGGGAAAAACTGTCGACCTCTTGAGCTAAAGTGTTCTAGACCTTTGGCAGACACAGTAACCCTTACCACAAAATTAGTCAGGGCAAAACCTTCGGAAAGGGCAGCGGAACGTGGGGTGGTGAGTGAAAACCTATCACATCCTTGTCATGTTCCTCCTTGGGGTATGGCCTGACCTTTGACCTTCAGTCTGCACAGAGCAAGCTTTCATAGTCCTTCTTTTTCATTCACCTCCTCCAAAATATTTGATTTTTACACACGATACGTTCCTCTGGTTGGCCCTTCATTGGTAGGTGTATTCTTACTAACTGTTGGAATGTGCACTCAAAGAGCGAGCTTTTTGTTTCCCTTTGGGGAATGACCTTTGACCCCTACAACAGGAATAATGCCAAGCTAAAAAAAACACAGCATGGGGCTCTACTTTAGTGTGTCAATCATCTAGACATGTCCCCTTGGCTTAAGTGCTAAAGAAACGTCCCCTTCACACGATAAAACGCCAGAGCGAGCTGTGCAAACACATTTACCACCACCGCCGCTGTCAAGACAAAGCTGTTATTTACAAGACGCGATACGTTACCGAGCTAATGATGTAGCGTCGTTTGTTTTATGAACTTAAATGTCATGTCTCATAATAAGTACTCTGGCTTTGACAATTCCACTGACTTATAAACCAAAACTATAATTTCAGTGCATTTTATTTTCTTAGTTTTCACTCAAAGAACAAAAGAAAAGGCCTGACAGTTTACCAGCTCAAAAGAAGAAAATCCGAAACAAAATGCAAGTTTTGTGATCCATATACTCACTTACTAAAAACAGCGAAACGTTCTAAAACACTTAACGTGAAAAACAGTGATATTAAAAAATCATATTCAGTATACAGATTATTGATGATGCATATGGGCGAGCAGATGAGCCCGGAATATAAACGCAAATTCTAATATTATAGCTATATTTAGCTTATAAAAGTAACAGCACACCTGTCCTCAATAAAATGTGTGATTTGAGTCATTATTCATGACTGTATCTTAGGTTGAAGTTTTGTTGTATTAAATGTGCAATTGATGCTTGTTGTAGGAAGCATCACTAACTACTAAACCTAATGTGCTGTGTGCCCAGAAGATATTATGTTAAAAGCAATGGTCCTTTCCAAGTGACAAAAAAGAAAAAGAAATAGGCATGAATTCCATCCTACAGCACCCTATGTTTCAATGACCTTGAAGAGCTGTAGAAAATGAGAGAGAGAGAAAAACATTCACTGGCAGAAACATTCTGAAGGTGTTGGAGAAAATGAAAGAGAAGAGTGGGCATTGGAGGTATCTATGGTTACCTTGGCTTTATCACTGTTTGTCTTGGATTGCAAGTGCAATAAAGTGAGAAAGAATGCTGAAGTGAGAGCTGTTATTGCACGAGCATTCTTTCACACGGAGTCACCAGGAGACGACATAGGAGGTCCTTCTCTCTCTCTCAGGTCCATCTGCTCTACATGTTTGATAAACTCGTTTATCTTTCAAATGCCCTACAATGTCACATCTCATCTATGTGTACCAATGCCTTTTTTTTTTTTTTTTTTTGATAAGAGAATTAAGTATCTTCCTGTCTCATTATTTAAATGTACCCTGCATTGCTAAAGAGTGTGTCAGGGGAGTATACATTTTTGTCAGTCAACCGGAAGTTTGCAACAACCTTCACACACACACACACACACACACACACACAAAAAAAAAATCACAATGGAGTATTTGTAAAGTTAAGTTTGTTTTCTGTTGTGTCCCAAATGACGCAGTATACATTATGCACTCATATACACTCAACTGTGTAGTGTATGAACTTCATACGTTTATTTTGTCTTTCAACATTCAGTCTGATAGCCCCTCCCATGAAGTGTGAAGTGTCGAACGTTCCACACTTCGTTTTTTCGGTTAAAAAAGTGCATCATTCTGGTACTTAATGTGCACTTTTTCTTTTTAGAATTTTCAGTGTGAGCGCACTACTCACACTATTTATACTACAATATGGCGTAGAATAGTGCCAAGGTTTCCTGTGTTTCCTTTTTTGTTTCCATGGTTTCTGGAATGTTCTCATTTGTTGTCATGGCAACTCATTGTTTGCTTTGTTCCAACTGCTTCTTGTTTAGGTCTTTGGTTACTCTGTAGCTGCGTCCCGATTCAGAGGCTGCATCATTCGAAGGCCGATTGCGTCACAGAAGGTTTCTTCAAATGCGTCATTTGTTTCCCGAGTAATGAAGGATGCAACAGATGTGGCCTATCTTACCCCAGAATTTATTTTATGCCAGTAACGACAAGATTTTTTTTTTTGAGAGAGAGAGAGAGAGAGAGAGAGAGAGAGAGAGAGAGGATTACACTTTTAATTGGGTTTTAACTTACTCGAATATCGAATGATATAAATGTAAAAAATAAATGAATTAATAAATAAAGCAGTTCAAATGTTGACATATCTTACTAATATGCAATTTCATATAGTTTATACTCTTTATTATGTCCATAAATGGACCATGGTGAACATATTTAAACAAGTTGTGTTTAAACAACTCGTTTTGTTTTCAGACAGATTTTTTAAAAAGTCCAGTAAACCGTTACTGCCACTCATCACTCATCCAGTGTAGACAGCATCTTATATTTGCTATGTTGCTTCGTGCCGCTCTGGTGTCAGTGACACGTGTCAGTTTCAGTTGTTCTTAGTCCATTTTCATCTATTTTTATTCTCCTGTGTTCCTGTATGTTTTTGGTTTATTGTTTAATAAAGTGACTGTTAATAAATAAATAAAATAATAAAATGTAAAACTTAACCACAGATCTTATTTTAGGCAGTTAACCAAAAAACTATTAAACATTCCAAATTAGTTTCTAGGTTTTAAAAATAATCACGTTAAAGCAAATAAAATGTCAAGTTACTACATAATATAATAATTCAACTTTTGCAAACGTCTGCAGAGACGTGTGTAAAACGCAGGAAATTGCTCTCTCTGGAAATAAGCATATACCTAGAGATCAGGGTTTTATAGTTTATTGCAACTACAATAAAAAAAATTCAATATTAAAAAATATGTATTTCAGCAAGTTGCAAAAGCAACATTTCTCATTTTCAGTTTAAATTATGTACTAAACTAACTAAAATTGAAATAAAAATGAATAAAAACTATAAAGAGTTATTTAAAAAAATACAAAAAATATAAAAAACAAACAAAATTACTTTAAAAAAAAAAAATAATTACAAACAAACAAACCAAATTACTTAAACTTCTATAAAACTAAAATTAAAATGGCAAAATACAAAATTAAAAACGTATTTCAAAATATTTTTAAAAACTATAATAGTTTCTCAAAGATACTAAAATACTATGGTGCAGATCAGATGATAGCAAGTCCTGTTTTGTATGAAACGCAGCATTAAACTTTGGCTTAAAGAGGTATTTAGAAGCCTTTGCATTGTGAGTGTACTTGTGATGCTTTGCAAAGCAGTCTAGTTAGACAGCATGCTAAGATTTGGAGAATAGCAATTGTGTGTTATTCACTACAGCTGTATCATTCTGTCCCTTCCTGATAAACAACATACAAATGGAAATGCATTCAGCTTCTCTACCAACCCCCTCAACAGCACTCCAGGATCCTGGCCCCACAATTCACAGTGTGATCATCGAGATGGGGGCCAAATTATTTCCTGTGTTACCCCCTCCTCAAGATGTATCATCCCTATGGTTGTAGACCATCATCACCGCTATCTCTCCCTCTTTCTGTCTCCCTCGCTCCCCTCCGAAGAGGCTGGAGAATTGAACACTCAGCTATTATTAGTCTGTGAAAGGACAATGTTTGGAGGAGCCATTTGGCGAGATATGGGGTGAGGAGGAGAGAGCGCAAAGGGGTGCCAGCCTACCTTTTCTTCTCTATTTCCCTTCTCCGTTCTCCCTTTCTATCGCCCTTCTATCGAGGTGCACAATTGCTTTTCCCTGCGCGGTGAGAATGATGTTTTGGCCATGGAATGCTAAAACCAGGAGGGGTCTTCCACGGCTGTTTCTTTGTCAAAATATGTCAAGATTTATTCATTCTTGGATTCTAATCTAAAATCTTCACTGGTCTGGGAATCATAGATGTTATTCATTACAGAACTGTTCTCATAAGACATATTGAACCGCTTATAGTGCTCTTTTCCAACATACCCTCCAGCGACTGACTTGGTAAAGTGAAACACCATCAGAAACATCATAACACTCAGGATCAGGACTGACAGGCGGACGTATTTCCTTATGCCGTAACAGATGAGGAGGATATTTCAATGGAGGCATTGCCAACTCTCTTGAAACGTTTTTTGAACATTTTGCTGACATATAAAAAGTATTTCCAAATTTTGCCAAAATATTGCAGATGAGAAAAAAAATTGCATGAAACTACAGATGTGAACAAGCTGAATGTATTCGCCCACATCTCACTGTAAATGCAGTGAGACCATCTGAACGAAAGCTTGCCATTATTACATTAAACAACTGAACAGTACAGTACATTATATACTGTATACATATAAAATGTGCGGTACTGTTTAATTGTTTACTACATATTTAAATATATATATCATCATATAGAGCTATAGACCACTATTTCCTGAAGTGCACTATACCAATAATAACAGAGCTATGTGAATTTGAACATAACATTTTTTTTTTTAAAGAGCTTTATCAAAGTTAAGTTCTTTGCAGAGTCAGAAATTTTCGTGTGCGTTTTTTCATATCCGTCATTCTGTGGCTCTGAATTGTCAAAACACCATATCGAACCCAACCCGAATTTTTTTATGATGGACGAAAATTTCGGAGGCAGTGTGTAAGCGTGACTGACATAACGTGAGGCCCTTGCACAGTCCGAAATTCGTATCCGAAATTTTCGCATGTTAAAAAATAAATACGACCTCACGTTATGTCAATCACGCTTGCACAATGCCCCCGAAACTTTTGTCCGTCATAAAAAAAATTGGATCAGGTTCGATTTTCTGCGTTTTTCGCATCCATAACAAACATTTTGAATGGTGTTTTGACATTTCAGAGGCACCGAATCACGAATACGAAAAAACGCATGCAAACATTTCGGACTCAGTGTGCAAGGACCTTCAGTGTGCAAAGACCTTTAATTTGACATTTAAAAAACACTCGGTTATGAGACTATATACACTTGTAGCAAAGAGACTATATTTGTATGTGTGTGTGTGTGTGTGTGTTTTAAGTAGTATACATTTATAATGTTAGCCACTTATCAGTTATCAGCCATAGCATTAAAAATAATTATCAATATATCGCTTCCAACTACAATGTCAGTCCCTAAGACCATTATTTTGACCCTTATTTTGCTGATACTCCAATGCTGGCCTCTTTTGAACCCATCACCCCGAGGTCTTTGTACAAACAGACGTGTGAGCCAGAGACCTTGATATAGTGCCCAGATCAATTTGAGATTGAGGGACACATTATGATAAAAATGCTTACAGAATTTAACGCCAAGGTTATTTTAGATATTATCTAACCCACTAGAATCCTGAATCAAAATCCTGCCAACCCAAAACTGATTATCGAGAATTTTGCCCAATCTGGATTTTTCAAATTTAGCAGGTCTACAGAGCAAGCAAAACACCTTGGAAGCAGAAAGCTGCCATTTTAACTCTTACCTATAAACAAAACCCCATCAACATCCTCAACCCTGAATCAACATTCCTATGCCCTTTAGATAGTAATACTCCCAGACTCCTTATGCTAGGTTGTCAGATTTTGTATAGGTTAGTTGAGGAAAGAACTCGTCTGAAAGTAACCTCAAAGATCAAAACATAGTGCAGACTCTTTTCATTAATTTATCATTCCATTACGTTTTTTCCCCTCTTCATCTTATATAAGGTCCACAGTACCATCGATTTTTCCACTACATGCTGTAGAGATTGTATCAATATCCTCGGGTCCAGAATCAAATCAAGTTTAAGTATTGCTCTTCAGGGGTGGTTAACAATGAAAAGGTCTCTTTATTAGAAATACCGTACCAGCCTAACCATGTTCAATCCCAGTCAGTACGCTCTCATAATGGACCACGACCAACACTCGAGCTCTGATCAATACCAAACCTCTCTCTCATCAGCAATAATCACAGTTCTTCCCTGTAGCTCCTCCACCCAATGTTGATGGAATGCCAAGGCCAGGATTACAGGATGATTGTCACATGGCTTTTATAATCACACGCCATGTCCCGTGAAATATAAAGAGATATTCCTTCCTTACTGTGCTGTTAAAACCCGAAGTCGGAATTTCCAAGTTCTACTAGGAATGAGCGACATTCAGAAGCGAATTGAGCGAATTGGCCTTTTGTACTATAGTTTTGAATAGAGAGAAAAAAAGAATGTTTAAAAAAGTTTGAAAGTTTATAAAGTGCTGTAGAAATGAGTCCTAAAACCTGGAAACAAGTTATTTTGAACATCGTCCTGAATTCAATGGGTTTTGGAATTACCCCATTAAAAAATGTCCGTGTTGAACACAAGCGCAAGATATTTTCACTTTTATTTTCTATGGCATTAAATACATCAATAATATCCCCCATGTGATTTACTTGTCTTGTAAAATTTGGTTGTTAACAAGTTAGCAAGTAAATGTCATCAGCCGAAGAGGTAAACTCATCTACTCCACTACTAGTTTAGATTTTAAAAAGAAAGAGCTGTTGTCATGCAACTGTGGTATTTGTTTATAGCCTTACTTTAGCTTTTTATTTCTGCCGACTGTATTTGGTTTTCAAAAGTTATGTTGATTTGAGAAGATTATCTTGATAAACAAAACTTGTATGAATCATGTACTTTTGTCTCAGAGCTTATCTTCTGCTATAATCAGGGCTTGACATTAACTTTTTTGCATTCATCCACTGTGGCTAATGGATTTTTAAAGTTTCTAGCCACTTAGCATTTTCACTGACAACAATTTTGACAACGATATCATGGAGAAAAACTGCCATGTAGATATTTTTAATATTATCTCATAATTTGGCAGCAGGTTTATTAGGCTGCTGTCACTGACCTGATGCACGGATCAGCCCGATCTCATCCCAAGGCGTCATATACTGACGCTTTTGACATTTCGTCTACATCCAACGCACATGGCACCCTTTAGCGTCAATATGAGACGCAGATAGATATGGGCCAGAAGGCGCCTCCTAGCGGTCTAACCCTACCCCAGACCTAAACCTACCCATAACCGAACAAAGCTCTGTGCATGTCATATTGACGCTAAAGGGTGCCATGTGCGTTGGATGTAGACAAAATGTCAAAAGCGTCAGTATATGACGCCCTAGGATGAGAATGCGTTACACAGATCCATTATACTGTTACACGTGTGTTTTCTTTCTCAACTGTTTACATTCAAACATAACTGACAGTGTTTACATGAATACTCGCCAAGATCAGCATTTTGACATTATTTGTGTGTATTTGACTGATTAAGCGCAATAAGCAGCGAAAAAGAACTCAATTTAGTTCTGAGAGATGGCTTTATGAGCGTATACTTTGGGTCCGAGCACAAAATCTGCAGGAATGAGTGAAATTAAGCTCAATACACGCAATCCCACACCGAAATTCAAGCCTTATAACACCAACAATATTCATCTGCAGCAAATGAAACGGCGGGTCTGTGTGTAACTCGCTGTCGGAGAGATGAGAGAGCGAGAAAGCACAGGTGGTATCTATTCTGAGGAAAATGATTGGAAGCATTTCAGATATTTCAATATCGATATGCATTGAAAAATTACATTGCTTATTTCAGATGTGTTTTTTAAAAGTCTAGCAAGTAAAAATATCCCACGTCCGACTTTGGATGGAACGCCACATTTGACACGTATGACTACCAGTGGCTGTCTGGTTCAGCAGGGTTAGGTTGGGCATATTTCAAGTTGTAGGGAAGCAAACACGGGACACGTTAGCACTGAACCAACGATCATCCCATGTGACTGGCTTTGGAGTTTTAAGCTTTAGACGTGGAGTGAAATAAACGTGATGTCAACTCTCCTCCCCTCACCACCCGTCCTCACGCCGAGCCCAGTATGGCATCTCCAGACTCATGTGGCGTGTGGACTAATTGCGGCAGGCGAACACTTTAGGCCCATTAAAAGGTGTGAGACCCCCTCTTTGTCCCCCTGTTGGAACAGATGGCTTTGGCAGCCTTCAGGATTCTGTTTAACTAATTGCCAGCACTCCGAGGACCCAGAAAGGGGTCCATAACACAGTCACTCCTTCTCGGCACAAGCCCGGCGCCTGAGGGGGAAAGGTCAAGGCCAAGGCTATAGCAGGAGGTGGTGAGGTAAATATAGGAGTGGTGTCGAGCCACCCGTGGTCCTCTCGGGAGGGAAGGAGGAAGGAAGAGAAGATGGTTTCAGGAAACACAGTGCTGTCAATGCAGGACTGTTTTACAGAGACATATTGTGATCAGTATGAGGTGCCATCGAAGGCAGGGGAGGGGTCACTGAGTTCATATTAGATGTGTTCGACAATCTGATCGGAGATGTGAAGATGTGAGTCCTGCTCAATGCTTGCGCTGTGTTTGCATACTTTATCACAGATGAAGTGGGTTAGATGCACTATTTATCAAATACACAGGCGTCTCAGAAGTTTTCATGAAGAAACAAACAGTTTTAGGTTATGTAATTACTCAAATAAGTACTGAGTATTATTAATGAACTACACATACTATAGGGTTATTGGGTTAGTGGCTTGCGATTATGCATAATTTACTGTTATTACTATAGTAAGTGCATGTAACTTATGTAACTACATCTTAGAATAAAGATTTATCTGGTTTTAATACTTAAATCATTTAGTGCATAATAACAGAAATGTCCGAAATGTAGCGATAGTGCTTCAAAGTTTTTTCCATATCGTGACAAACATGGATTACCGAAAAAGAAAAAAATGTTGGGCGGAGACTTGGTTCTGTACATCAGTTGTTGATTGGATGTTGATGTGTGGGCGTGGCTTGCAAAATGAATGCGAGTTTGTAGTCAATAGTGGAGGAGCGGGGATGATTGAGAAGACTGGCATTATGGTCAGAGAGAAGTCTGTCGTTTTCACTGGAAGTTTCATGACATTTTGATTAAACATTACGAGGCCAAACAACGTTTAAAAAAAAATAAACATGGATGAATTATTTAGAATAAGATCTATAACATGCACTAGCAAAATACAGTAGGTTGGGTACATTTTAAATTCACACCGACTTTAAAGGGGATGAAATAAGTGGTTTTGCTTCAGGACTTTTTACCATGATTTTTTGCCATGTTGAAGTCTCATCTGTGGAGGATGATATAAAGTTTCAGGCCCAAAAGTTGACATGAAGTCACAGTAAATCTGACATGCCCAGTAAATCTGACAGGCCCAATAACAGCACAGAAGAGTTAAGAAACTACATAGAGAAGAGTTCAACAGTCAACATGCTGCTTTTTAAGCAATCAACATATTAAAGGAATCTAGTGGTTAGTCAACCATTCTGACTCATCCCTACTGTGTAAAATATCATTCACCAGTTGAAAAATATCAGAATGCTTACAATAATGCATTTCAAACAGTTTTAGTCCATTTGCAACAGGCCTTGGGAAAACATTGTGGTTATAGCACTGTGAAAGGAATGGTTTGTGGGATTTATATATCAGCGATTACAGTCAATGCCATTTAGATTCAACATCCCATAATAAAGCCACTTCTACAGATCAGCGTTGATTAAAGATATCAATGTCTATTAAATGCATCTCACGTACGCCCACACATACATTAATATAAAACTCTATGTGGTTTGCGTAATGCATTCAGAAATGGACCTCTGAAGAGAGAATACTAATTGAAACCCAAAACTGTATGTTGGAGAGACAGAGGTTGAGTGTGTGTTTGCAAATGTGTCCATATAGCTGGGTGGCTTTGGGGGCACCAAACGCAGGGATTTATTCAGTGCCTAATGAATGTGACATTTAGCTGATATTTGCATGCCATGTGCCGATGCTTTTGCATGCAAAACGCTAAGCTTAGATTAAATAAGTCTTGGCAATTACATACAATGATCCATGCACTTATTTAGTGCAAGTTGCCCACACTGGTCTGGATGTTTGTCCCCAGCAACTTAATGTCAGAGAGCTCATTAACCGCTACAAACTAACCTGTGAAACATTCGAAACAAAGAAACGCAGAACTGAATTAAATATCCGGCCTCTGCAGATCCCAGAGTGATGTTATTTTGTTCAAGTGTCCATAACCTTGAAAACAGGATGCAGGTTGCCACGGTGACCCTCTGTCACATTCTATTGGCTCGCTGTACATCACTCGTGTGATGAGGGAAGATTCCAGTTAACAAATTTACCCGGTAACCAGGCGCACTCCCTGCAGACTCGCTCCCCCGGCGCTGAGGACACATGATGAGATTGTAGGGCTGTCTGGGGTGTCGACTCGTGCCGGATCAGATCAGATTCTGAGAGCAATGGCATTACTCGTCTAATGGATATGTCATGGTCACCGTTTGACTGGCAGGCTACAGAATAACACACGTCTACTGGCTTCATTTAAGACGTGTTTAACTGTGTAACAGTGTTAGCCTGCCAACCTGAGGCCTGAACAGTCGGTTAGCGTTAAATTACAGAAGAAAAATATGAAATGAAAAATGCAGGATTTTTTCATGCAGGATGGCAAGAAAGGTGTGGCTCCTTGATTAGAAAATGAAACATGACAAAATTCTGAAAAATTTTTGGTGGCACGTCTCCTTCAGTTGGTTAAACAGCCCCTATTATGCTATTTTAAAGGCTCCTAATTTTCTTTTCTTTTCTCCTACAATAGTTTGACATGTATCCAAGGCCAAAAAACACTTTAATTTTCTCATAATATCCATTGCAGCATCAGCTCTTTTCTCACAGTGTCTGAAACGGTTTGATCAGTTGGATTCGGTCTCTCTAAACCCCGTCTCTCTGAGAGCCTCCTCTGATTGGTCAGATGGCCCAGTCTGATTGGTCTACTCTGCTCTGATTGGTCAAATGGCCCAGTCTGATTGGTCTACTCTGCTCTGATTGGTCAAATGGCCCAGTCTGTTGTGATTGGTCGACCACATGTCAGAAACCCAAATGCTCATTATCATATAATTCACAGTGATATGAACGGTAACGATGGCGTGGGTTTTACCGTATCAATCTCATCAAAGTGGATTTGCTTTGTCAGCAGAAAACAGCGTCTTCTCGACACGAACAACACGAACCAA
Source organism: Abramis brama (assembly GCF_963993115.1). Classification (NCBI taxonomy): domain Eukaryota; kingdom Metazoa; phylum Chordata; class Actinopteri; order Cypriniformes; family Leuciscidae; genus Abramis; species Abramis brama. Next base: position 2,359,399 of record NC_139986.1, on the reverse strand, counting down.
ACTCTTCCAGTCTCAGATAAACTACAGTGTTTGAGGGCGGGGCAAAGCACACTATGTTAGCAGGCAGCCAATGAGGAGCATTATGCAAATTAGTAACAAACCTACGTTGGTTTGTGCAGGAAGTGAGACTGGAATTTCTGACACTCGTTTCAGGGAGTTTAGAATCACTACTTTCTTTTCGGAGACAATAACTCCATTTATCTGCACTTTGACCTTTTAAAACTTTGCAGACCTTTTACATTCACAATCAGCTCTATTAAACACTACATGGAAGGGTATTATCCAAAAGAGCACAAGAGGGGCATTTTAATTAATTTTCACATGCATAAATAAACTATATATAAAAAAAAACACTGCAGTCGTGAGCTGGTTGCTATCATTCCTGACATTTGGACCCTATCAAGGTGCTAATGCCCATGGCTGTGTTACTTTCAGTCTTTCGGCTGATCACACTCATTAATGGAAAGGTCTGTCATGACAGTTGTAGCATGGCAAGCTGCAAGCAATCACGATAATAGGGTTTCAGAACAACGTTTCACTTTCTGTACGTAATCAAATGTGAAGCAAAAACATTCTGTCAAGACCTCAGGGACACATTATTGTTTGTGTTCAACTTAAAGCTGCATTCCGTAACTTTTTTGGGTTAAACATTATCCAAAATAAATGTTTGAGCAAGTACATAAACAGCCAGTGTTCAAAACTCTCTGCTTGCCTTGGCTCGATTCACAACGCTAAGCTTGTAATAATGTTTTTAACTCCAGTGGTACTGGTGGATTTCCGTAGGAAGTCTTTGCATCATTACGTCACATCTGTCCACATAAAGAAGAGTCTCGGCTAGTCGGCTATGAGTGTGAGGATGTTGGAGATTTATAGCCTTTTCTCACAGCACTTGATATAATTAAACTTATCAATTTGATGGCGGATCCAGAACGGTTCAAACGACAACTGGAGATTCACCCGCTGTAAAATGCAGAAGACTTCGTTCGGAGCGGCTACAGAAAAAAAGAGACTGCAACCGGCCCATGCGGAAACAAGGATAAATAAAACAAAAGTGGGTGTTACTTGTTCAGAACATTTTCCAGTGAAAATTTTTATGTTGGTCATACTTCCAAAAAGTAGGATCTGTGATTGCGAAAGCCAGGATCCGCACCGGCGGCGACTGACAGCCGCACATTCCCCTCAAAACACTGGATTCATCCGCGCTGTGCCGTGCCGAGACACAACCCACGGAAAGCTGATAATTCCGCGAATAACTGCAATTGCAGATTTCGAACAGAGATGGCGACAAAGAGGAAAAACTGCAGCTTTAACTGAAGAAATATTACTCCTCATAGGAAGACAAATTATTATTACTTATTTACACTCTAAGTAAGGTCTGTAAAAAACAGTGCACAATTTCCCTGTGGTAATACGAAGGAATTTCCACAGGTGTTTTACACATATTTTGAATTACGCATTGCGTTGTGTTTTAGGGTTAAAGGAAATGTCTGTAATCAGCAAAGTTTTGGTCATGATTATCATTTAGAGTATCATAAATGATACAGTAGGCTTTATAGGGTTAATAGTCAACTAAATGTATGTTAAAATCATTGTAACATTCCTGTTGTTTAATATTATATAGCAAACCAAATAATTTATCATACTTTTTTTAGAAATTATAAATAAAACTTTTCCTGTCTGTCTTCCATTTACATACTATTGCTCTACTAAGAGAATGTTTCACTATGTGTGTGTGTGTGTGTGTCTGTGTCTCTGTGTGTGTGTGTGTGTGTGTGTGTGTCCTTGTCCTCCGGGTGCTGTGCATTGAGTCTTAAAGTGTCTCTAATTATCCCTGACCTTCTGGGACGTTCTCCACTTTCAATCCTCACCCCTGTGGCTTCTTTCAAAATGTCCTCTTTCTTTCTTTTCGTCTCTCTCCTCTTCCTCCTGTTTGTCCCTCATCCGTAAAAATAACCCTCCAATCCCAGGCATCCATTAATTGGAACCATTATTTAGGGAGACAAAAGAAAGGATTTAGGTAAGACCGTCCCTCCCAAGGTCAAGGCGGGACATGGACAGAAAAACACCTGGTTGTTTGGGGGGAAAAGTGCTTTTTAATAACACTACTGCTAGTAAATACTTTTCTACCGAATCAAAACCCATCATTAACAGCCACTCAATGCAAATAAATGTAATTACAAATTCAAAAGGTTCCAGATTTTTTAATATTTCCTCTCCAGTCATTCAGTCAAACATCAAAAGCTTTTTTGGGTTCAGTAGTAAATAAATCAAGATGACTATGAATTGAATGAAAAATGCTTCCTAGACTGTTTGATCACATTCAGAGCACACAAAAGCAGATGCACTCCGCAGTGGCTAAACGGACTAAACATTAGCTTGAAGTGCTATAAACAAACAGCACTATTGTGTCTACATTTACCCTTTGCCCCCTGTGTAGGGTTCAAGAGTTCACAAAGTCAAATAGTCAGAATAGTCAGTTGTCCACACACACACACACACACACACACACACACACTCAACACACACACACACACACAACAGAACTGCAGGCAAACAATGCCTGTGAGGAATCTCTTCTGCACCGGCTTGGTAATAGTTGAGGGTCAGATTAATCTTTCAAAAATAAAGCTTAAATTCTCCCGGCTTTATCAAGTCCATTTTAAAATAAATCCAAAAAATAAAAAAAAGCTGGGAACAGGGAAAGTTCTGGCAACGTTCTCTCAAAGTAACGTTAATAGAACGTTTGTGCAAAGTTATTTGGTCTTTAATAACGTTATCAAATATTAGCACAAAAATGTTATATATGTATTATTTGTGGAACGTTTTTCTGAAACCTTTAAGATAGACGTTAGTCTAATGTTTTTTAAATGTTACTACTTTTTTTTCTGATGGCTCAGAGAACATTCTCCATAATACTTGTAAAATAGAGAAAAAATTCCCTTAATATTTCACTAAGAAACACGGAAAAATGTTTTCAAAACATTTCAAAAACTGGACGTTCTGAGAACATTCAGAAATAACGTTTTCATAGCAAAAGCATGTTTTTGTCAGTTGCGACTGTGCTCAGCTTGATGTGTTCTGTCACGTGTGTGTGTTTTAATCCATGTTTGTACTTCTGTTCTAGTGTTTTGCAGTGTGTTTAGTTCAGTCTTTCTCCGTCTCCTGCCTGGTTGTATCCGTGGTTACAGGTTTGATCTGAGTTTTGGATCAGGTGTGTCTCGTTAATTAGTCTCATTAGTTCCTCTGTTTGCTGTCTATTTAAGCCCTGTGTTTCTATCAGTTCTTCGTCTGCTCTGCTGTGTCAAGTTGGTTGTTCTGTTCATGTTCTTGAGATTGTTTAGTGAAGTTTTGAGTTTGTTTTTTGAAAAAAGCTGCTGCATTTAGATCCTGTTTTGTCTCTACTGCAACCAACTTGTGACATACTCAGAGCAAAAGGGCATGTGTGTGTGTGTATACTTAAAGTCCCCCTGTAGTCAATTTTATCCATTAAAACTTATCTTTGATCACCAAAATGACATTTTCAAATGTTTTTCATGCCTTAAAATATCTTGAATGTAACTTGACACCCTTGCCTCATTTAGTATGTGTGGTTCTATGAATATGCAAATGAGCCCCGCCTCCACTCACTCACTCAGCTCAGAGATCCACTGGTTGACGATCACACGTTGATCTGATTGGTTACAAGGTAGTTTGTGACGTCAGAAACACCAGCGATTTCAAAGCGTGTTTTTGAGACTGTCTTTGGTTCACTGCAGTTTTAAGGAGAAAATACTCAGCAATGCTGTCGACTTATGAATTTACACATGGTCTGTCTTAAAGCGTATTACAAACACCACATAGACACATAAACAACATTAAAAGCTGGATTTCACCACAGGGGGACTTTAAGTAAAACTTGGGACGTTTAGTTTTTTTAAACAAGTTGCCATTTTTAAAGTTCACTTTATGTTTTAGCTGCAGTTAAAGAAAACTCTTGGTCGTCTGAGCTTTGAAAATTAGTAGTTATCAACACTAGCCAAGTTTCCATCCAAAGTTGTGAATTTAACTTATGCACAAAAAAACTAAGCAGCATTCTCTTGCATTCGGATGCTGGTGTTTGGCAACACAATCATGAGAGACGCTTCTGGAGGAAATTAAACCAAATCATTCTGATCACAGACTTTGACTCCGGCGTTTCAGAAACACCAAACCAACATCTGAGATGCTGCGATGCCATTGGTCCGCTGGTTAGTCCAGTTATCCAATCACAGTCTCTGCTGAGTTTATTGTTGTGCATCGAGGCATTTATTCTGTAAATGTGTTTCTATCGTAATTTATGCACGTCTTCTTATCGATAAAAATATTATCCACCTCAGTTGAGTGCATGTTTAGAATTTATGCGCATCTTGGTGTTTCCATCCAGTGTTTATTAAAGTGAAATTCCCAAATGAGCATAAAAACAGGAGGATGGAAACATCACTACTGAAATCTGATTTATATACTGAAAAAGATTTATTTCTGCCCTAAGGGAAATAGTTTTGCTCATAAGTTTTGCTCATAAGTTGCTCTTTTTCACCTAAATTGGTAGTTTTTGTTTTTTTGTGCATACAATTAAAGTCAATGATCACCAACATTCTTCAAAATATCTCCTTTTATGTTCAGCAGAAGAGAGAGAGTCAAACAGGTCTGGAATGGAGAAATTGATGACACAATTTCCATTTTTTGGGGTGAACTATTCCTTTAATTGAGTTCTCAGATATTTAGGTATAAAGGTAGACACAAATGAGACTATATAGTTGACAAAAGTTCAACAAAACTGTTCAACAAAAGTTATACAGTTCCCCATTTGGAGTGGTACACATGTCTGAAATTTAATGTACATAATATTTGTGATTCTCCATTACTATTATTATCATTTTGAGCAGACTGCAACATCATCTTATCGATTTGATTTTCTTTTAACATCAGTATGGGATGCCACACTAGTACTTGAACCACAAATGGTTTATATTACCCATAAATAAAGTCAAAATCCATAATGAAGGTTCACCAATATAAATGAGTATATAAATAAATAAAGACATTTGGACGGAACTGAGATCAAACTTCCTCAGGGAAAACAAACTCCACCCAAGTGTTAAACAGGAAGACTACACAAATAATAATATAGACATCTAAACTGATGTTTTCTGAGAACCATATCCATTATGAATGCAGCCAGCAATCCATTAAACACAATTCATGGGAAAATAAAAAACAACTGAGAAAAAATACAAACAGACTGCAAATTGCTCGACACAGATGCTATTTTCTGATGTCCTTGCCTATGTGAAAATTACATTTGAGGGCACATGAAGGCAGATGCCCTGTTGAAGATAATAGTCATAACTACAAATGTGCAATTCCAAAAACAGAGAGGAGAAAAATTCATAATGGCATTGCCATGGAGACTGTAATTATCATGGTCTGTCTCCACAGATGTGAGGAGAGCGAGTGAGTGAGGGCGTTAACACACGCTGGCGTAACGGCGGTGAATGTAGTAGCCCTCGCTGCCAGTAAACAAGCCTTTCCCAGCATCCCGCTGTAAAGTACACTATCTTTCTCACTGGGTTGCCATGGAAACCGGGAAGGAACCTTACCTACAAAGATTTGGGCTGTTTCAGTTGTGCATGCTAACAGACTGGATATATATGTATATGTATATATCAGAAATCATTATAATCAGCATATCAGAATGATTTCTGAAGGATCATGTGACACTGAAGACTGGAGTAATGCTTTGCTCACAGAAACAAAGTTAAGTATGGGTTAGTATGCACAGAAACTATGGACCTCGTTCGTGAAACAAGTGCAGTTTATTTTGTGTTTTTTTTTTTTGTAATAGCATCTCTAATGTATGTCTGTTACAGATTTCGGAAATTCTAAAAGATCATTATAAATCTCACTGTATGACATGGATCTAATAAACTTGGGTATGACGTGTATGTAGGCTTGTACTATCAAGACCTCATTGAATCATAGGCAATAAAAAATCATCAATATGCGCTAGAGGTGAACAAATAGAGCAAGATGAATCGCACTTTGGCAGTTGTGGTTTTTATGTGTGCTGAAAAAAAGAGGAGGAAGCGAAAGAGGAGAATATGTATGCAGTCATGGCCAGGGAAAAGAGGCCAACTTTGCATAAGGAGCTTGAGGTGAGTAGTTTTAAAGTCCCCCTGTAGTCAATAATTGTATCTCTTAAAACTCATCTTTGATCACCAAAATTACATATTTAAAAGTTTTTTTCCTTTAAAAAAATTCTTCATGCCTTAAAATATCTTGAATGTAACTCGACACCCTCGCCTCATTTAGTATGCGCGGTTCTATGAATATGCAAATGAGCCCCGCCTCCACTCACTCACTCAGCTCAGAGATCCACTGGTTGACGATCACACGTTGATCTGATTGGTTACAAGGTAGTTTGTGACGTCAGAAACACCAGCGATTTCAAAGCGTGTTTTTGAGACTGTCTTTGGTTCACTGCAGTTTTAAGGAGAAAATACTCAGCAATGGAGTCGACTTATGAATTTACACATGGTTTGTCTATTAGCATATTAAAAACACCACATAGACACATAAACAACATTAAAAGCTTGACTTTCACCATAGGGGGACTTTAAGATTTAGCGCCATGTCGCCTTGATCACTACACCATTTCATGTTACATTTTTATTGGCTAGTCAGCCAGTCAACTTTCATCTGGGACGGCCCAAAATCATACAATGTGTACCGGGCATCAAATGAGTGAAATGAAAAGTTTTGTCCATCAGTTCAATGATTAATTTGGATAATCACTAAAAAAAAATGCAGTGAGGAAAACAACTTATTTATTTATTATTATACAATTATTTTACATTTTGTTGAATTGGTGGCAAATTTGTTTTGAATTGAAAGCATAGAATTTTTAGGAAGAACAAAAATGAATATTGTATGAAAAACTTTGAATGAAATTGTACAAAATCATAAGAATTCACCCAACTACAATAGAAGCATGTTGGTGGAAAACATACCTAGATTATTATTAACAATATTTTAGTGTATTTTACATTTAACTTTCACTGTCGGACACAATCTTGAATATATCAGGTATATATAAACTCGCTTGTCTTCAAAAAAACATCTCTTTTGACTTCCTTCTCTGGTCTCAGGTGCAATCACAGTTTGTGAACGCCCATCTTCAAGGGCATCATCTGTTTCAATTTTTCTCAATTTTATTTGACAGAAGCGAACAGGCGTACCCGACTTGAGCCTTCTGCCATATCTTCAAGAGTACATAAACAAACTCCACAAAGAGACAGAAATTAAGTGCAATTCTCAATTAGTTTGATATATAATATCCCTGAACATCAGTCTGAGCAAACTCGGCATAGGTAATTTCTCATAAACTATGATTATGACAGCGAATGATTCCCGTCAGCCGCTGCCATTGTGTCAAGAGGCTGATGGCTGGACTTTTTTTAATTGACAGGTTGAAAGCTGTGGCCCTTGTGTCCTTAATCACTCCACCGGCATTAATTAGACATTTCTCCTCTCTGCCAATTAAGCATGCATAAAGGAAAGAATTCAAATAAATCATCCAGTCTGAGCTCCATATGTCTGTTGCATTCACAAAGCCCAAATACAGTTTTTGTTTTCGCTCTTTTCACCAATTAAGAGCTGATCAAAGTATTGCTTGATTTGACAGAATCAGATCTGGCAGAGAAAAAAGCAACTCTGCTGTATAATTTATTTCCACACAATAAATATATTTATAACAAGATTAATAAGTAAATGAGCAGAACTGAGTGTGATGGCGCCTTCAAAGGAATTTAAAAAATGGGGGGGAAATGTGTGCATATTCTATTCTAACAAGAAAAATGCAATGCAAATGCAAAAATGCAAATTACTCTGTTTTAGCGTTTGTATTTTGTAAACTTGTTTCTCACATTTTTTGCATACTGACAGGAATGATAATGGGCTCTTTTGACATGGTCAGACATCCATACAGAAGTGCTCTAAAACCATTTCCAACTGCTAATAAATTCAGTCATCCAGACAATCATATAGTTGTTTTTACCGGGAAATAAATCACGTGTAGACAGCATGTAGACAAACACGTAGAGCTTGAAAGTTAAAACATTGAAAAACTGCCAATAGTGCATTCAGTATCTGCCATAAAATCCTCAAGTTGCTCCTTGGAGCCTTTTGTAATGGATTCAACATGCTTCAAAACCCTCCCTTGAATCGTGAACTCGCACCCACATATAAACACATTGTAAACACACTGATGCTCGCACACGCCTGACTCAGATCAAGGGCAGGGAAACACACACTTAACTTCAGCATGTAGATGTCTTTTGTTTATCAGCAGATGAAAGGAAAGACCTCTGGAGGACCTTTAAGAGACGCAGCAGAGATCCTCAAGGTTACCTTCAATCAAACATCTGAAGTTCTCGCTCTGCATTCTGGACCGTTCGTCTGTAAATCGGTTATTTATGGGATACTCAGACACTGCAAAGTACGATTGTTCTGTCTGTCAGTCAAATGATGCAACCAACAGTCTATCGCAGGCGTTTCATATGTGCAATGAATTCACAGACCTGAAATGCATCATAATGCAATAAAACCCAAAGCTGTTCACATTTATAATGAGGGATTTGATACGTCTTTCATCATCTTTCATGGAATAAAAGCAGAGGAGCCAAAATGCATTAGTGTAAAGTGTCGGAAACTGTAGTGTGGAGGGTTAATTTCACACAAATCCTTCTATATCAGCGTATTCAGATTTATGAAGTGCAAGAACTTCTCTCTTGAAAAATGTGTGCGAGTGGTTTCTGATGGAAATATTGAATTTATTGAATTAATCAAAAATGCATTAATAAAGGGCTTTTTTTTTCTAATTATGACTAATTTATCCCTAGAAATAAGCATTATTGACATTAAATATTTGATTTGTTAAAAGAATATTCCAGGTTCTATATGAGTTAAGCGCAATGGACAGCATTTGTGAGATAATGTTTTTCTACACAAAACAAAAAAAAAAATCAAATTGTTCCTTATTTTTTCTGCTCGCTTTTTTTCTTATCAGTGCAAAAGAGACAAATTTTGATCTTACATACGAGTGTTATACATCATTCGATCCTGTTAAGTGTCTTACAAAAAGCAAAAAAGCAAAAGTCAAGGTTACGGTAAGGCACTTGCATTGGAAGTAAATGGAGGCAAATAATTGAGGATCTAAAAAGAAATATGAAAGTAATAATTTTAATTCACTCTGTTATGGCGTATAAAGCTGTTTAAATCATTTTTACATTTGTTTTAGGGTCATGATCATGGTAACAAAGCTAGAAAACTGGACACACAGTAACTTTACACAGAAAAGGCTGGTAAGTGACTTTTTCGAACTAAAATCAAGTTAACACATATTGTTATGTCTTGTGTCAATAATATCAAAACAGTGAGTTCTTAAACATTTATGGATTATCTTCATGAAGTGTCTCAATGTAACCCAAACTTTGGTTTTTATTTTATTTTATTTTTTTATTATTCCTGGAATATCCCTGTAAAACTTTTTTAGATCACTGGACGGACATTATGGTGCCTGAAAACCAGTTTATAGGAGGAATCTTCTTACAGACCGCTTCATGCTGGGCAGCAAGGCATAACTCATGCTTTCAGCTTCAGACACAGCCTGTATTTCTCTTTCTCTCACTCTGAGTTACAGTACAGGTCCATTCATCACTACTGTTTCTCATTTCCAAGGAGGAAGGAGGAACCACAGTCGTCTCGCAGAGGCCCTAATAAGAAGCAATGGTTTCCTTTATTACTCCCGTGTTTATTGGTCCAACTTTATGGCATTCTGGCCGTTCCTCTGTGATGTACTGTCAAACTGAGCGGATCCTTCATTCTCTGCTTTTATCTACATGATGGAAGACACCACAACATCTGTGGAAAGCTATTAATAGACCATAAAAGAGTTACTGTGCCTATAATTTATCGAAATATAAAAAATTATTACATTTAAAGGATTAGTTCAAACAAAAATGTTGTAATCATTTACGTACTCTCACCTACACTCAAATCATATTTATTGACATCATCCTGTTTCTTTGACACATCCCAGCAAGCAATTTTGTATTTAAAAGACGTCTAATAGTCATCCAAACCCAGACGTCCAGGCTAAAACAAATTTGGGCTGTCAGTGAAAACTGAATAGACGTCTAACCATAGCCCAAGAATAGACTAGTCATCAATTAGATAACATGTCAAAGAAACGAAACAAAACCAAAAGCCTTGTAATCACTGTTGGCTTTGCTTACATGATGTAATATCCAACGCTATCTTACAACCAATTCATACGAATTCGTAATGCTGGGAACACACCAAAAGATTTTTAACATCTTATAAGATTTTCAAAATGTGATAGACCACAAACATGAGGACAAAAAATCCTAGATTTAAGCGTTTTGCTCCTATAGTGTGTGGTGTGCCATGATGTGACAAAGACAGCACACCACACACGAACAGATTTTCAACCAGAGTCTCGACTGTGAACACAGGAAATCTCGCAAAATCTCGCGAGACTTCCGAATAAGCATGGCGGAAGAAATTGCGATGATAGTGTTTGGAAAGGTTTTACACGACACGTTGTATAAACATTCGTGCTGTGTCCACAAATCAACAAGCTGATCCTCCATCTCTGCTGTCCACATCAGTTTCACTGTGTGCTGCGCCACGACAGCGTTCGTTATGCTTCCGTCTTCCATCATCTCGCTTTCTGATTGGATATTGTTTTGTTTCACGTGATAATCTCTTAACACACTTAACACACCTCACACCAAGGGAAAATCTGATAAAATAATCTATAGAACCATCAAGATAATCGGGACATAGCTGGGATTTTCGGAAGGGGGGAAATCGGCCCAAAATCAGCCGATTATCTTTTGGTGTGTTCCCAGCATAAGAGTGAGTAAAAGGTGGCTAATTCGTACGATTTGTCCAAACCCCAGTAGTGGATAGGTTTAGGGGCGGGGTCAGTAGTACGTCATTTGTACGAATAAATATGAATTGGGCTATTCATAAGATCTGTACGATTTAGCAAAACTGAACATTAGTGACGAGTGCGGTCGTATGAATTCATAATTAGCCACCTCGTAAAATTCATATGAAGTTATTTTGGCTAGAAGTGTGTTACTCACAGCTGGTCTATATCGGGTCTATATAGTCAACCTAGACGGTGAAATGATGGCTATTGCATGCTGGGATATTCTCTCGGTCATCCTCTTGCTCTGTCTTTCCGATGCCTGCAATCCACATGTCCTTCACTGTAAGCCGTCAAGGGATGAATAAAGTGCATGATGCCGAGGGAGAAGTGTGTGTGTGTGTGTGTGTGTGTGTGTGTGTGTGTGTGTGTGTGTGTGTGTGTGTGTGTGTGTGTGTGTGTGTGTGTGTGTGTGTGTGTGTGTGTGTGTGTGTGTGTGTGTGTGTATGTGTATGTGTGTGTGTGTGAGATAATCTGGCCTCGGTCAGACACCGGGAGAGGAGAGACTGTAAGGCCACTGGGCAGAGATGCTCTGTCATGATGCGCCGCTTACACACACACACACACACACACACACAAACACACACACACACAGGGGACTGAGAACAAGGGCAATAAAAGGCCTGCTGAACATATTGCATTTGGGACCGGACTTGAGTGCTCTGTGACAGATCCTGACCTCAAGTTGAGATCAGATTGCCTCGCACTCTCAGGCATGCAACAGTGAAGCTTTCAGAGAGAAAGGTTAGCGTCCACTATTGTTTATCAGTGGTAGAAATTAATCTATTGTTATCTTACAAAATCATAGCCGTTTTACATGCATTTGCATGTAGTGACAGCATGCATTTTATATGAACAAATATAGAGATGTACAAATTATCACACAATTTTAGGAATATTGAAATTGTGGAATTAATATGTTGATATGATAGTTTTAATCAATAAGATTAATTGAATATGTTGAATGAAATCATATTTAACAAATTTACCTAATTTGGCATTAAAATGTGTGAATGTGTGTGTGATTTTTTTGAACTATGGAACTCATTTTGAAAAGTCAAAAAAAATATATATTTATGCCTATATTGAAGATTTATGTTTTTTAATAGTATATTACATTCCCACTGATTTGTATTACACAGATTTAACAAACTATAGTGTGCAAGTATACTTGTCGGTCATACAACACTCAAAAAAGAAGAATTTCTCCTTTCTAAAGAATTTTAAAGTAAACATATGAGAATCCATCAATATTTCAAGCGCTTTCATGAGGACATTACAGTATTTTTTCCCCAATAAATGCGTCTGAGGCTCATATTTCATATTAAAGGTTTCATTTTTATAACTCCTGACACAAATTATGAAGTCACTATAAGAATTGTAGAGTACAACAGGGGTCAAAAATAGAAGCTTTGACATTTTAAATGTATAGTTGATCAAGTTAATTACATTCTTTTGCATTAAATCAAACAGTAACTTTCAGCTATAATGTAAAGAAAGACCTCTGGCGGGTTAACAGGTTAAGACGCCTGTAGAGACACCACAGTATAGCATACGATGGTGAGCAGGGATGAAGGTGGAAGGTCGTGCTCAAACCCGAGCGCTCAGAGCCGCAGCTGCGCTTCTCTAACAGTGATGCCCTCTCGTCTCTGTGGCCTGTGATGATGGGTAACACGCGCTGGATATCTGTCGGCATCTCAGGCCATGTCCTTTTCTCTCTGTCTCTAACGGGCCACAGGCGCTCGGGTCTCTCCGACCCGCCATCTGTTTCACTGCCAATCATCTCAGACACACACTCCTCAGCAGGAGCTTCATGCTGGTTAGCATGCTAATTACTCAAGCCTTTGAAGGTTTTCCTATCTCATTAGGATAATGTACCATTTTTCTTTCATAGCAACCATAGTTTAACTCTGGTATTTGTATCTAAACCACAGTAATGAAGGGTACATTTATGGATGGTTAATGTTACTATGGTTTCTATATAAAAAATATAAAAAACTACATTGCACACATTGCACTCTATGTTAAGCCTTGAATTGGTGTACAAACAATGGATACACATAAAATGAGTAGGTGGCACAAACGTTCATGCTGGATTTTATGCTGATTAGTGATGATTTGGTGTTGGTCTGATGAATTCTGAGTCGTTAGTCGTTAGTGAAGCTTGTCGACTTTGTGGCCAAGATGGTTAGGCTAGTCTTTTCAGCTGGATTCAGATATATTCTGGATCTTAAACATCGCACAAACCTTTAACATCAGACATAGAACGTCTTTGGAGAATGAGTCCAGCTAGCCCAGAGGTTTTCACAAATTTTAAAAACTGTAACACTAGTGTTGTAAAGTTCACCAAGGCTGAATATTTAAAATAACTGTTTTCTATTGTAATGTAATTTAATCCTGTGATCAAAGCTGAATTTTCAGCATCATTACTCCAGTCTTCAGTGTCACATGATCCTTCAGAAATCACTCTAATATGATGATTTGACGCTCAAGAAACATTTATGATTATCATCAGTGTTGGGAACAGTTGTGCTGCTGCTTCATATTTCTGTGGAAACTGTGATCATTTTTTTTTTCAGGATTCTGTAGTGAATAAAACTTCAAAAGAGCAGCATTTATTTGAAATATAGTTTGTTTTTTGTTTTGTTTTTACAAAGTAGAAGTCTTTACTGTCACATTTGATAAATTCAATGCAATTTTTGCTGAGAAAAAAGTTTGTGTATATATATATATATATATATATATATATATATATATATATATATATATATATATATATAATGTGTGTGTGTGTGTGTGTGTGTGTGTGTGTGTATGCACAAGGAGTCTGACAACAGCCGGTATGATCTGATCTCACTATCATCGAGTCCGTCTGTGATTACATGAAGAAACAGAAAAAACTGAGACAGACTAAATCCAGAAGAACTGCGGGAACATCTCCAAGATGCTTGAAGAAACCTTCCTATATATATCGTTGCTGTTGGGCAGAAACCTCTTATGCACATTTTTTGGCATAAATCATTACTATTGGTCACCCTTTACGTCTGTCTGTGGGTTTTGCACATTTTTAATCAATGAAAAGTATTAATAAGAGCTTGTGACTAAACCTCATAACTCCATTGGCTCCTCAAACTGTCAGTCAAACCTCATAACTCCGCCCACCTCTCTCCTGAATGAAGTTCTGCACACAGTTTAGAGCGTCTCTGCTTGTTTGCAGTGCAAAGGTAAATAAATAATTCGGCGCGAATGACGCGAATTGGGCGACGCGTTTGCCGCGAACGCTCGATAATCGCCTCAATCGCGTCTTCCGCGCAAGTTGAAATATTTCAACTCGAGCGGAAAATTCGCGTGAAGACGGTGAAATTCACCGAGTTGAGTGCGCCTCTTGATGGTGCTGTGAACCCAGACACGTCGGCGTTTGGCTTTCCTCCGTATTTGGGACTTCCACAACAAGCACAAAGCAGCAATATCCTTTATTTCAGACATGACGGAAAAATTATGGCAGAAATAAATTGTGTTGTTGTTGTTGATGATGATGTCACACTCCTTTTCGCGGGTTTCTCATTTCCAAGGAGGAAGGAGGAACCACAGTCGTCTCGCAGAGGCCCTAATAAGAAGCAATGGTTTCCTTTATTACTCCCGTGTTTATTGGTCCAACTTTATGGCATTCTGGCCGTTCCTCTGTGATGTACTGTCAAACTGAGCGGATCCTTCATTCTCTGCTTTTATCTACATGATGGAAGACACCACAACATCTGTGGAAAGCTATTAATAGACCATAAAAGAGTTACTGTGCCTATAATTTATCGAAATATAAAAAATTATTACATTTAAAGGATTAGTTCAAACAAAAATGTTGTAATCATTTACGTACTCTCACCTACACTCAAATCATATTTATTGACATCATCCTGTTTCTTTGACACATCCCAGCAAGCAATTTTGTATTTAAAAGACGTCTAATAGTCATCCAAACCCAGACGTCCAGGCTAAAACAAATTTGGGCTGTCAGTGAAAACTGAATAGACGTCTAACCATAGCCCAAGAATAGACTAGTCATCAATTAGATAACATGTCAAAGAAACGAAACAAAACCAAAAGCCTTGTAATCACTGTTGGCTTTGCTTACATGATGTAATATCCAACGCTATCTTACAACCAATTCATACGAATTCGTAATGCTGGGAACACACCAAAAGATTTTTAACATCTTATAAGATTTTCAAAATGTGATAGACCACAAACATGAGGACAAAAAATCCTAGATTTAAGCGTTTTGCTCCTATAGTGTGTGGTGTGCCATGATGTGACAAAGACAGCACACCACACACGAACAGATTTTCAACCAGAGTCTCGACTGTGAACACAGGAAATCTCGCAAAATCTCGCGAGACTTCCGAATAAGCATGGCGGAAGAAATTGCGATGATAGTGTTTGGAAAGGTTTTACACGACACGTTGTATAAACATTCGTGCTGTGTCCACAAATCAACAAGCTGATCCTCCATCTCTGCTGTCCACATCAGTTTCACTGTGTGCTGCGCCACGACAGCGTTCGTTATGCTTCCGTCTTCCATCATCTCGCTTTCTGATTGGATATTGTTTTGTTTCACGTGATAATCTCTTAACACACTTAACACACCTCACACCAAGGGAAAATCTGATAAAATAATCTATAGAACCATCAAGATAATCGGGACATAGCTGGGATTTTCGGAAGGGGGGAAATCGGCCCAAAATCAGCCGATTATCTTTTGGTGTGTTCCCAGCATAAGAGTGAGTAAAAGGTGGCTAATTCGTACGATTTGTCCAAACCCCAGTAGTGGATAGGTTTAGGGGCGGGGTCAGTAGTACGTCATTTGTACGAATAAATATGAATTGGGCTATTCATAAGATCTGTACGATTTAGCAAAACTGAACATTAGTGACGAGTGCGGTCGTATGAATTCATAATTAGCCACCTCGTAAAATTCATATGAAGTTATTTTGGCTAGAAGTGTGTTACTCACAGCTGGTCTATATCGGGTCTATATAGTCAACCTAGACGGTGAAATGATGGCTATTGCATGCTGGGATATTCTCTCGGTCATCCTCTTGCTCTGTCTTTCCGATGCCTGCAATCCACATGTCCTTCACTGTAAGCCGTCAAGGGATGAATAAAGTGCATGATGCCGAGGGAGAAGTGTGTGTGTGTGTGTGTGTGTGTGTGTGTGTGTGTGTGTGTGTGTGTGTGTGTGTGTGTGTGTGTGTGTGTGTGTGTGTGTGTGTGTGTGTGTGTGTGTGTGTGTGTGTGTGTGTGTGTATGTGTATGTGTGTGTGTGTGAGATAATCTGGCCTCGGTCAGACACCGGGAGAGGAGAGACTGTAAGGCCACTGGGCAGAGATGCTCTGTCATGATGCGCCGCTTACACACACACACACACACACACACACAAACACACACACACACAGGGGACTGAGAACAAGGGCAATAAAAGGCCTGCTGAACATATTGCATTTGGGACCGGACTTGAGTGCTCTGTGACAGATCCTGACCTCAAGTTGAGATCAGATTGCCTCGCACTCTCAGGCATGCAACAGTGAAGCTTTCAGAGAGAAAGGTTAGCGTCCACTATTGTTTATCAGTGGTAGAAATTAATCTATTGTTATCTTACAAAATCATAGCCGTTTTACATGCATTTGCATGTAGTGACAGCATGCATTTTATATGAACAAATATAGAGATGTACAAATTATCACACAATTTTAGGAATATTGAAATTGTGGAATTAATATGTTGATATGATAGTTTTAATCAATAAGATTAATTGAATATGTTGAATGAAATCATATTTAACAAATTTACCTAATTTGGCATTAAAATGTGTGAATGTGTGTGTGATTTTTTTGAACTATGGAACTCATTTTGAAAAGTCAAAAAAAATATATATTTATGCCTATATTGAAGATTTATGTTTTTTAATAGTATATTACATTCCCACTGATTTGTATTACACAGATTTAACAAACTATAGTGTGCAAGTATACTTGTCGGTCATACAACACTCAAAAAAGAAGAATTTCTCCTTTCTAAAGAATTTTAAAGTAAACATATGAGAATCCATCAATATTTCAAGCGCTTTCATGAGGACATTACAGTATTTTTTCCCCAATAAATGCGTCTGAGGCTCATATTTCATATTAAAGGTTTCATTTTTATAACTCCTGACACAAATTATGAAGTCACTATAAGAATTGTAGAGTACAACAGGGGTCAAAAATAGAAGCTTTGACATTTTAAATGTATAGTTGATCAAGTTAATTACATTCTTTTGCATTAAATCAAACAGTAACTTTCAGCTATAATGTAAAGAAAGACCTCTGGCGGGTTAACAGGTTAAGACGCCTGTAGAGACACCACAGTATAGCATACGATGGTGAGCAGGGATGAAGGTGGAAGGTCGTGCTCAAACCCGAGCGCTCAGAGCCGCAGCTGCGCTTCTCTAACAGTGATGCCCTCTCGTCTCTGTGGCCTGTGATGATGGGTAACACGCGCTGGATATCTGTCGGCATCTCAGGCCATGTCCTTTTCTCTCTGTCTCTAACGGGCCACAGGCGCTCGGGTCTCTCCGACCCGCCATCTGTTTCACTGCCAATCATCTCAGACACACACTCCTCAGCAGGAGCTTCATGCTGGTTAGCATGCTAATTACTCAAGCCTTTGAAGGTTTTCCTATCTCATTAGGATAATGTACCATTTTTCTTTCATAGCAACCATAGTTTAACTCTGGTATTTGTATCTAAACCACAGTAATGAAGGGTACATTTATGGATGGTTAATGTTACTATGGTTTCTATATAAAAAATATAAAAAACTACATTGCACACATTGCACTCTATGTTAAGCCTTGAATTGGTGTACAAACAATGGATACACATAAAATGAGTAGGTGGCACAAACGTTCATGCTGGATTTTATGCTGATTAGTGATGATTTGGTGTTGGTCTGATGAATTCTGAGTCGTTAGTCGTTAGTGAAGCTTGTCGACTTTGTGGCCAAGATGGTTAGGCTAGTCTTTTCAGCTGGATTCAGATATATTCTGGATCTTAAACATCGCACAAACCTTTAACATCAGACATAGAACGTCTTTGGAGAATGAGTCCAGCTAGCCCAGAGGTTTTCACAAATTTTAAAAACTGTAACACTAGTGTTGTAAAGTTCACCAAGGCTGAATATTTAAAATAACTGTTTTCTATTGTAATGTAATTTAATCCTGTGATCAAAGCTGAATTTTCAGCATCATTACTCCAGTCTTCAGTGTCACATGATCCTTCAGAAATCACTCTAATATGATGATTTGACGCTCAAGAAACATTTATGATTATCATCAGTGTTGGGAACAGTTGTGCTGCTGCTTCATATTTCTGTGGAAACTGTGATCATTTTTTTTTTCAGGATTCTGTAGTGAATAAAACTTCAAAAGAGCAGCATTTATTTGAAATATAGTTTGTTTTTTGTTTTGTTTTTACAAAGTAGAAGTCTTTACTGTCACATTTGATAAATTCAATGCAATTTTTGCTGAGAAAAAAGTTTGTGTATATATATATATATATATATATATATATATATATATATATATATATATATATAATGTGTGTGTGTGTGTGTGTGTGTGTGTGTGTGTATGCACAAGGAGTCTGACAACAGCCGGTATGATCTGATCTCACTATCATCGAGTCCGTCTGTGATTACATGAAGAAACAGAAAAAACTGAGACAGACTAAATCCAGAAGAACTGCGGGAACATCTCCAAGATGCTTGAAGAAACCTTCCTATATATATCGTTGCTGTTGGGCAGAAACCTCTTATGCACATTTTTTGGCATAAATCATTACTATTGGTCACCCTTTACGTCTGTCTGTGGGTTTTGCACATTTTTAATCAATGAAAAGTATTAATAAGAGCTTGTGACTAAACCTCATAACTCCATTGGCTCCTCAAACTGTCAGTCAAACCTCATAACTCCGCCCACCTCTCTCCTGAATGAAGTTCTGCACACAGTTTAGAGCGTCTCTGCTTGTTTGCAGTGCAAAGGTAAATAAATAATTCGGCGCGAATGACGCGAATTGGGCGACGCGTTTGCCGCGAACGCTCGATAATCGCCTCAATCGCGTCTTCCGCGCAAGTTGAAATATTTCAACTCGAGCGGAAAATTCGCGTGAAGACGGTGAAATTCACCGAGTTGAGTGCGCCTCTTGATGGTGCTGTGAACCCAGACACGTCGGCGTTTGGCTTTCCTCCGTATTTGGGACTTCCACAACAAGCACAAAGCAGCAATATCCTTTATTTCAGACATGACGGAAAAATTATGGCAGAAATAAATTGTGTTGTTGTTGTTGATGATGATGTCACACTCCTTTTCGCGGGATGTTTTTATTCGCGAGTGACGCGGACGCGCGAATGGATTCAAAATGTTCAAGCGACTAACTAGACGCGATAGACGCGAATCTGACGCTCTATTCGCGTTTGGTGTGAACGCACCATTAGTCTAGCATTTGTCATTGCCAATACTGTCTTAAATAGCCTTAGTCTTTAGTTACATAGTTGACATAAATACCTATTATTATTATTTTAATCAACATGCACTTATGAAGTAGGTGGGTCATTATTTGGAGTTCTTTGGTATCAAACTAGACAACTTAGCTATGTACATAGGCTATATAAGTTCTTATAAGTAGTCTTATCTGATCAGCTTCATCAGTGAAGACACTTTACTGTAGATCCATTAGTCCTGTAATGTTTCAGCTTGTCTGAGAGGAATAAACACACAGTATGAGATATCAATGCACTCGTGTGCAGATGAGGGTCTGACACAGATTATGATTAATTCTGGATCCGTCAGTCAGTGTTAGTCGAGTAGATGTCAGTAATGATTGAACTGATGACATTTTCGCTATATATCAGGGTGTTTGCCGTCTCTCTGATAAAGCCCATCAATATCGTTAACCATATGAACGGACAGCGTCTTACCAGGCTATTTGTTTTGCCGTTCATTTCATTAAAACAGAATACAGGTTTTGTGTGTTTGTTCCATTTTTTTAGACCTTTTATGACATTTTCTTTGACATTAGTGATAAATCAGGAAGGAATGAGGCTTTTGTCTCTGAACAAGCGCTATTGATCAGGAGTTCACTGAGTTCTCGTGAAACTCATGTTCCTCCGATTCCAAGAAAACATCCTGAAGTGACGCAGCTGTGTTACTCTGAGAACGGTTTTCATAGGTAAAGCATCTCTCAGTGCTTGAAAAAGGTACGACACAACCGGAAGCCCTTGATGTAACAATAAAACACTTAAATAGACTAAAAGTAAAAAGATAGATCCACTCAAACTTACTTTGCAGCGTGGAATTGAGTGTTTTTCTGAGAATGTCTGAGACTTCTGATTGATTGAAGCTATAGGTAATAACTAGAACAATAAAGTGCACTAAACAGAAAAACTATATGTGCAACAAGCCAGTTTGTGTTTGATTATGTCAGTAAATTAATATAATACATTAACAACAATGTTTTTTGTATAACTGAAAGCGAATGACACTGGAAGCCTCACATATTCAAGTCAACTCTTACATTAAAATAACTTGAAACAAAGCATTAGGTGATTAAGCTATTCAGAAAGCTCAAACTATGTTTCTGGACTTTGGGGAAATGACAACAAGATTGATATTGTTGGCTATGCTAATTCTGCCATTATAAAGGGTTGAACCCGAAGACAACATGATAAATGTCTCATGAAAGATCACTACAACCCTCCAACCAGCATTCTCCTTTACGTGAACTCCTTGTTATGTTCCCACTTTACTCCTTGCTCTTTCTTTCCCCCATCTCTTCTCTTGTTATCAAATCATCCTGTTTCTCCAGTCTTCAAAGCGACGCTTGACGTCGTGCTCCAGACGCTGCATGGCCCGATCATCCGCTACGCTAAATGTCTCCAGTAATGCACAGCCTCTTTCTAGCGCAGTCTGAATTCAATCAGAAAGATTTAGGAATCGTTCACGACTCAAACTATGGCATGCATCAGATGTGCCTTCAGTTACACTTTCCAGCTGTTCAGAGCCCATAGTGTGTAAATGTGTGATACAAAAGAGATTTATTGACTCCGTTTGTCAGCTTTCATCATGAAGCCTGTGGCGATACTGCCAAGAGCTGCAGTGTAGAGTTTAGGGAAGAAAAACTTGGAGAAAAAAACAAGGTCGGGTGGCCAAACTGGTTATGTTGGTCCACACCAGCTAAGCATTGGTAGTTTACCAGCTCAAACCGTTTTGACCAAGATGGTCTCTCAGGTCAGCCTTGGCCTCATCAAGGGTTCAGCTAATGCTAATTAGCAGCTAAAGCCCCTGCTGGCAGATGTTGTAATTACACCTGCTGGTTCTAAACACATTTTCTCCATTGATGGCCATTCAAAATGATACATTTAGATTAAATTTCAACACAGGCTCATTGGAAAAAAGTACCTGTGGCAACATTTTTGCAAAATACGTACCAATACGTACATATCACTGCAGTTTCCAACAGAAATGAACACTAGAGGCAGTAAAACAGCAAGCACTTTTAATCGTTTTCACACACAATTATGATTACAGGGGCAGATTATGAATTAATAAAGACTTGTTTTCACGCGGCTTCTTGTTCAATTATGTTATGACCTCAAAACACTTTTTACCATAGTGCATGATTTGTAAATGAGTTCATCACTTAACCAGCTCCAAATATTCAGTTTTACTGATTTATTAAGCTTGCTCAGTAGCTCAGCTGTACAGAATTATACTTGTGATGTGGAGAGATCCAGTACGATCCTGTGAAAGACGAGTCACGATACAAGAGCTCAAAAACAAGAGTTTGAAAACAAGATAAAATGGCATGGATACGACTGTGTTTTTACGTCACATTTGGTTTTGTTAACACCATCGGCTATGTTTAGGCTTTACTGTAGGTGTACATAATTTTAAAATGGAGCATTGAGCTTTTATCTCCACTCACCGGACATTTCAACTCAGAACTGCAGTAATACGTACAAACTCCAACGTAATAAAACGTTGCCATATTCACGTTCATCTGTTCCGGAAAAAACTAAACACGCTTTTAGCGCCATTCACTGGACATTTCACATTTCACTTTGTATTTTGTGTTTTGCAAGTTTTTCTATTGAATCTGGGCTGCTAAATTTAATTTATGCAACCTGATCAACCACATAAACCAGCTTTGACTATCTAGAAACCACACGAAACAAGCTACTAGAAGATATATATTTTCCAGCAGGGAACAAAAGTCAATCCATATGTTTCAGAAACAACACAAACACATGTATGTTCAAGATGATACGCGTGTTTTTGTGCTTTCGTGTGTGTAAACGTCTCATTCAGAACATCACTGAAGAAACGTTACCCTGCATCTCATTTTCTGCTGTTCTAAACACTTACAGTACAGTATCTCCACCACGGAGATAGAGAGAGAAGACATACGCAGTAAGATAAATGTCACAACACTTCCCATTTTCCTCTCTGTGCTCAGATAAGACCCGGCACAGATGAAAGCCCAAGCTGAAATAAAACAGAGAAGCGCATTTGTTCAGTTCCAGATAGCATCGGCAGGGATACACACAGAGGACAGAGCTGTTTTAAGATGAATGTGACAACTCCAATGGAGATTCTCACACATCTATTCAAAGACGTGAGATGTGACGCCTCATATTTATCAGTCCTCACGGTCAAAACACACTCTTCAAATCAGCTCAAGCGTGTTTGCTTTTCAGGAAGAGAAGAAACGCTGATGAAGGGAGGAAGGAACAAAACACAATCCAACGAAATTAATCCGTCCTCTTGTGTGATCTATATCTAAACAAGCACATTGATCTAAGAAATGAAGATATGGAAAGAGCCTTTTATCAAAATGGCCAAGGGGGGATTCTTTGCAAATTTCAGAGGAACAATAAAATGGAACAACCCAAAAGACATTTTTGCCAGAAACTCTCTTTAAAATAATAATAAAAAAGTGCTGGAAATGGCAAGAGTTTCCTTGAGGTGAGAAACAATCTCTGGTGATTTATTGCTCTTTTAACGTAGACTTTCAACACGACTGCTCTGCAGACGAAAGACGAAACACAGGGCTCGCAACACTTTCCCTTCCATAAGTTACAAGAAGAGAAAGAAAAACACTAAAAAAACCCATTTGGGATGTTTTCAGAAAGTAGAGTCTAACTTCTGTGTGTCGTTGACACCATATTAAACTAAGTTTAGTGGAGACCCTGCTAAGTAGAACAGCTTACGCTGGTCTGATTCGGGTTTCAGGCTCTTGTCAGGACTGGGAGAACAGCAAACCTCCGAAGGATGATTCAGGATTCAAGCTAGTTTTTCTGAATGGTTACCGCCAGAATGTTATCTTATCTGAGGTGATTTGTGGTCTTGTGTTGGTGTTGAACTTATTAAACTTTGGGAAGGTTTAATTAAAAGTGTTTGACTATAAGAGGCTGGAGAAGTGAAAGAGAGATAGCAGGTGTTTGGTCAGGCTGTAATTATTAGTTTGGGGAGTAAATGTTTTTGAAGGACAAACATTCATCCGTCTCTCATTCATCGGTAGCGCCGATATGAATAGAGCTCATCGAGTCCAGCCTTTTCAACGGCTTGCTCTGCACGGGTTATACAGGATAACTGTGATGTCTATTCATCTTTTCTTTTCTCCCTTTTAAAGTAAGAGTGAACACGGAAATGAAAATTAGAACAGGCAAGGTAAAATGGTTAAATATTGACTTACATTTGTTTCTTACATTACATTTTCCGGAGCAATTTACCTTGCACTCGACGTATGCATTTTATCAGTGCATGCATTTTCTTAAGAAAATAAGAATTAGCTTTTCTTTGTTATTTTTGTAGCTTGATTCTATGATCATTGCTATGCTTGTAATAAGGGAAAATGCAGTGTGAATATGCTTCAAAATATTTTAGTTTGTGTTCGACAGAAGAAACATCATCATATGGGTTTAAAACAACATGAGAATCAGCAAGTGGTTATAGAATTGTTTTTAAATGCATTGTTGAATTGGGAAATAACATACTTTAAAATAATACACTAAGTTTTTACATGAAAATGCATTATAGTTTAAATTTATATAAAATGTGATTAGTTGAATTTGTGCTTTTTTTACCCACTTAAATAGGAGTTAAGTACATCTTTATATGTAATTTCAGAATTATTTCTATTGTCTTTGAAATATGGTTCAAGTGTACAGCTGAATGTTGCATTTATGGTAAACTAAAATATACTTGTCATGTCATTTCTGCTGAAACGTGTATGTCATACATTTGTCACTACACATTTGTAATGAATTTGTTGCAATTTAGTACATTTAAAATATATTAACTTTAAATGTCCTTCGGATGAGACGTTAAACCGAGGTCCTGACTCTCTGTGGTCATTAAAAATCCCATGGCATTTCTCGTAAAGAGTAGGGGTGTAACCCCGGTGTCATGGCCACACACCATTGGCCCTTACCAATCATGGCCTCCTAATAATCCCCTTACATTGAATTGGCTCTATCACTCTCTCTCCTCTCTCCACCTATATCCGGTGTGTGGTGAGCGCACTGGCGCCGTTGTACTGTGGCTGCCGTCGCATCATCCAAGTGGATGCTGCACACTGGTGGTGGTTGAGGAGAGATCCCCTGACATGATTGTAAAGCGCTTTGGGTGTACAGTAGTACATATGAAAGCGCTATATAAATGCCCGATTCTATTCTATTCTATTCTAAATGTAATATCAAATAAAACAGTATACAGTTAAAATTACAATAAAGTACTTTACATGTGCTTTAATATGTTATTCAACACATCAAAATAAGTGCACTTCTTTAAAAGACAACACAAGTGTACTTTCGTGTGTTAAGAAACAAAGTCATGAAGTCAAGAAACGTGG
Organism: Abramis brama; assembly: GCF_963993115.1. Taxonomy (NCBI): domain Eukaryota; kingdom Metazoa; phylum Chordata; class Actinopteri; order Cypriniformes; family Leuciscidae; genus Abramis; species Abramis brama. The sequence goes on along the minus strand of NC_139986.1, from coordinate 2,334,421 downwards.
CCTTTTATTTCATTTATATCACCTGCAAGTATATATTTTTTAAAGTATACTTTTAAGATTTGAGGTACAGGGTATAGGGGATAGGGATAAGGGTATAGGGAACAATCTGGATCCTGCTATGTGTCATGTGTGGGATATTTCAAGCTAATTCCTCAATATTATTACTGTACATTGTTTACTCACAGCTGTAGGAGGGAGTAGGGTCCTCCCACTGAATTAGACACCATCTGTTTTCTAGTGCCCTAAAAAGGTCTCTGAACAACAGAGAATGAGTCAAGATGCACTGCTGGTATGACATCACATGAGATGATGCCATATTAACTCATTGGTCGATGAGCATCTCCATGGCAACCACAACAAATCCACATTGTTACACTCCCTGCATGAATCTCCAGGAATCAAAAGCTTCTCATAATGTGCAGTTTAATGCACTCAGACGGCACAGTGAACACAATGTGCCGGAGTTGAAAAGATTAACAGTAGTTCTGGAAGTGAAGTTAATTGGTTAAATTGTGCTTGTACTTTTATGCGTTTTGTGTTAAGTAAATTATTTCTTTGTGGAGTTCCTAAAAGAGTTTAGGTCACTGAATGCATTTAAATGAATGAATTTGAATCCATTCAATTCTCCATTCAATTTGAATGAAGATATTGCTGTTACAGGAGCTCCATTAACCTGTATAGGGAAAAGGAACAATACACAGAATGTTATGGATGGATAAATGGATGGCAGAACCTGAGTTCACCAAGTGTAACATGTTCCTGGATGGATGGATGGATGGATGGATGGATGGATGGATGGATAGATGGAGCATTGAATGGATGGATGGATGGATGGATGGATGGATGGAGCATTGGATGGATGGATGGAGCATTGGATGGATGGATGGATGGATAGATGGATGGATGGATGGATGGATGGATGGATGGATGGATGGATGGAGTATTGAATGGATGGATGGAGCATTGGATGGATGGATGGATGGATGGATGGAGCATTGAATGGATGGATGGAGCAATGGATGGATGGATGGATGGATGGATGGATGGATGGATGGAGCATTGAATGGATGGATGGATGGATGGATGGAGCATTGGATGGATGGATGGATGGAGCATTGGATGGATGGATGGATGGATGGATGGATGGATGGATGGATGGATGGATGGATAGATGGAGTATTGAATGGATGGATGGATGGATGGATGGATGGATGGATGGATGGATGGATGGATGGATGGATGGATGGATGGATGGATGAATGGAGCAATGGATGGATGGATGGATGGATGGATGGATGGATGGATGGATGGATGGATGGATGGATGGATGGATGAATGGAGCAATGGATGGATGGATGGATGGATGGATGGATGGATGGATGGATGGATGGATGGATGGATGGAGCATTGGATGGATGGATGGATGGATGGATGGATGGATGGATGGATGGATGGATGGACTTACATTTATAAAGTTTTGATGCCCTAAATAATAAGTGAAATAATCATAAACCTTTTCAAAGTTGTATTGTGGGGGGAAACACTACCATTTAAAGGTTTGGATTCATTCATACATTTATTTGAATATAAAAAAAATATATAAAAAAAATCAGCATGGACGCATTTAATTGATCAAATATGACAGTATAGAAATATTTCTATTTCAAATAAATTCTGTTCTATTAGTCAAATAGTCCTGAAAACTATTGGAGTAATGATGCTGAAAATTCAGCTTTGATCACAGGAATAAATTACACTTTACTATATATTCACATAGAAAACAATTGTAATAATCTTTCACAATAGTAGTTTACTTTTTTTTATTTATTTTTTTGATCAAATAAATGCAGCATGCTGAGCAGAAGAGACTTCTTCCAAAAACATTTTGTGTTGGTTTTCGAAGTGGCATTTGTTTCTGATGGTTTTAAATGTGTTCTTGTTCCTCCTCCGTGTCTCGCGCTCAGATCAGACTGTGGCCTGAAGGACGAACACTCTCATCGAGAGGCTATGACTACAGAATCAGCCCACTTTGATGATTCGCCTCTCCTTCCAAATGACAAACAGATACAAGGACACATTGGGTAATCATGTAATCATGTGAACATGCTCTTCAGATGAGCCAATTTCCTCAGTGTTTTGCTTCTGTCCCTGCTCAGCGTCTCAACACGAGCTCCATCATACTCCATCATACCTGATTACCTTTAAGCCGAAGAGACACACAGACTCCACTGCTGCAGCCAGAGAGCATTATGGGATATATTCTACCGCTCCCTAAACAATCTGTCATAGTGTGAGCGTATGTAACCGCTTTTTCATCTAAAAGAGAGACTGAAACCAAAACGCAGAAGAACTTCACAGATTCTGAAATGATTGTCTCCATTACTCTGATGTAAAAGCGAGCAGCTCTTCATCGAGTGAAGAGCCACTAGTGTGGCAACACTGTAATAGTGCTCAACAAAGCACTCATTAATACCTGCTGGATGTGCTTAATTAGCTAACGCATGGAAAGTCATTTTCAATAGAGAGATATGGAATAATTGTTTCTTTTGTGCGTATTGTAATGCCAATGAAGAAGAAATATTCAGAGGCTCATGGGAGAGAAAAACCTCCACAGTTTAACTGTGCATCTGTGATGACACTTTTCTTTACACAAAATATAATGTAAAAAATAATTCATTACATTTATTTATTTTGATTTTAGGGGGAAATATTAACTAAATATTAATAAAAAATTCACACTCTTTTTAAACTTATCTGCTGGGTTTTTTTTTTTACTTCCACCTCACTAGAAGAAATATTGCCCACAATATTTGAGTAAATATTCCAACACCCAAAATAATTTAGTGTAGCATTTATATGTAACAGTCAGATTATCTTTGAATATATGATAAATAAAAGTCTTATTTCACACGACACTGTCAGTATAGCAGGATATTTGTAAATCAAATAGATTTGAATCTGTCTAGCATTTATTATTATTATTATTATTACTCCTTTTCTATATACAGTTAGGATATGATACTGTGTGATTATTGTTAACTAAAACTAAAATTATTTAAAAAAAAAAACATTTGTATTAATTGGAATAAAGCTGAAATAAAATAAAATATAAATATTAGAGGAAAATCTTCTTACATTATTAGATATATTAGTTTAGATTTAAGTTTAATTTGAAGCACTAAAATTACCAATTAAACAATAAAAACAAAAAATAAATTAAACTTTAGTATTTAAAAAAACTAAAATAAAACAAATCATAGAAATGTTCTAATCTAAACTAATTCAAAATATTAACAAAAACTACAATAGTATATAAAGAATAATTAAAATATAAAAATAATAATAATAATATTAATAATAAGGGCCTACTTGCTTTTCCTCATTGGTAACGAGGAAACAGGTCCACATTAAAAACAGGCAATAGTATACAATGAGCATTGTAGATTATTTTCTACAAACAACATTATAATTTTAACAACGAGCATATGTGTCAGTTTGCCAGAGATGTGTTATTGAGAGAGATTTGTATTGAGTTGAGAGAGTGTATTGTTGGGTACAGAGGGCAGGTGAGAAGAGAAACAGAGGAGAACGCTAATCAAACTGAGGATTATCCAGCTTTAAACTCACGAATGTTTCCAGCAGATAATTGTTCTCCGAGACTCCAGGACATCCCTGAACTCCTAAAGCTGCTTTCCTCCGCTGGTTTATGCATATCGCCATAGAGGAGCGAAATCACTGCAGCGCAGTCAAAACTCTTTTGAGACAAGCCTTGTCTTTGTCCAAATGCATGATACACTCTTAAATATACAGTAAAGGTTAATTATTGGCATTATAACTTCTCACCCAATTCCCCGTACTTCCTATTTTCAGGTCAAAATGAAGCTCTCCACTCAAAACCATTCAATCTTGCTGAAAAAAACAAACTTTGACAGGACACACTAGCCCTCAACAACACACACACTGCAAGATAGTCTTGCACACTGAGATCAGTTCAAAACACTGTTACAAACACTTCAGTTTGGCAATCAGGAATCACTTTACAGCTCAATGTCTATTACAGTATACAGTATAATTATAGGGATGCAGATACAGTGAAATTCAACAATAAGATTTAAAGTCCCCCTGTGGTGAAATCCAGCTTTTAATGTTGTTTATGTGTCTATGTGGTGTTTTTAATATGCTTTAAGACAAACCATGTGTAAATTCATAAGTCGACAGCATTGCTGAGTATTTTCTCCTTAAAACTGCAGTGAACCAAAGACAGTCTCAAAAACACGCTTTGAAATCGCTGGTGTTTCTGACGTCACAAACTACCTTGTAACCAATCAGATCAACGTGTGATCGTCAACCAGTGGATCTCTGAGCTGAGTGAGTGAGTGGAGGCGGGGCTCATTTGCATATTCATAGAACCACGCATACTAAATGAGGCAAGGGTGTCGAGTTACATTCAAGATATTTTAAGGCATGAAGATTTGTTTTGTTTTTTTCAAGGAAAAACACTTAAATGTGTAATTTTGGTGATCAAAGATGAGTTTTAAGGGATAAAATCATTGACAACTACAGGGGGACTCTAAGAAAAGTTTATTTTCATTACACTACTGTAAAGAGATCTTGCAGTAGATGAAAAGCATTAGAAAAGAAAAGTTGAAATACCAAAGAATTGAACATGAACTTGGAATTGCAATGCAATACAGTATACTGTCAATTACAGTACAACATTAATAAATTCAGCATCCTCTGCCAAATGGCATTGCAGTCGTCTACTGTTAATGACCGTATTTGTCATACTAGAGCAGTTTATTAGTCATCTGACAAAAGCCTTTTTCTACCTCCCCTGGAAATGTAAGAAGTACTTGGCTACAAATCAGTTTGACAATGAGTTTGAGGGACAACATGTGCTACAGTATTTACAGAACATAGAAAAGTGAAAGTCCTCTCATCTAAAGCACTGCTACTGTACACTGTAATTAAACTGTATGTGTAAAACCCCTGTAGACCAACTTCACTCATGGTCATTCCTGCACAAGAACATGGTCAACAAGTGCTTTGTATTTCATCAAGAACAAATGTCCCCTTCATTTATCTTTTCCTCTTCCTCTTCCTCTTCCTCTTCCTCTTCGTCTCCCACCACTGGGATTCATTTTCCAAAACACATACCGTAAAACTTCAAATAATAGCCCAGGCTTTTATTTTCCCAAATCGCCGAACTGCACCGGCTTGTATTTGAGACAGGCGTCTATATGAGACAGGCCTTTAATTTAGTGTTGAGATGTTGTCCAAGTAGCACAGGCTGATAGACGGAAAGCATGACAGTAGGAGGTTACCAAATCTGTGTTTGTGTTTAACAGATCAGTTAATGTAAGAATTAGCCTACTATATTCCCGTATGTCTAAAGGGTTTCGTACACTAGACGAGAAGCGCAGCGCCACGTCTTTAAAATTCTAACACATTATTCTCTATGAGTGAACTTTGTCTCAAATCGTCATTAATGTATATACTGACTTCACCCTGTGCTGCAATATACATTCAGTTTTACATTCATTAACAGAAATCAGCTGCTGGAATGAAAATTGCTGATGTTATCAGATTTTCAGGTGATATACTCAATGCATTCAGTTAACGGACGCTAGTTACTGGTAATATCCATCGAGCCTATGAACTAGTTGCCCGAAACACATCAACAAGAAAGAATGAAGGCTACCCTGTAAAACAACTGCAATCATGTGATACAAAAGGACCCTATTCATCACTATCATCATCACTGTGATCCTCAACTACAAGTTGACGAATTCCTCCTCCTCGTCGCTCTCCTCCACTTCCTTCTCTCCGGCCTCCGCTAACTCTGCCTCCGCTAACTCTGCCTGCCTTGCTAGCGCTAACAGCTCCCGCCCAGATGCGCAGGGCTCTCTTGCGTGCGCAATCTGCTCCATAGAACTGGCTTAAACAGACGATCTGACGGGTTTTAGAAGATTAAATACAACCTGAAACTAAAAAACAGACCAGGCCTCTATTAGAGACCGGCCTTTATTTATCCAAACCTGTAGACACACCAGGCGTGTAAAAGAGACAGGTGTCTATTTGGGACTCGGCTATTATTTGAAGTTTTACGGTAATCCCCCGTGGCCCTATTTACATTATCCTGAGGTTCTGATTGGTGTGTCATCAGTTTTGCTACTTAATGTTTACACGTGGATAAATGTGTGATATTTGAGTTCACAGTGTGACAATTGAGGGAATTATGGTGTGTAACAGTGTTTTCTGAATGAGAACATGGTTAAACCTGTGCAAAGTGAGGGCATTTTTGTGTAGAGTTTTGCAGAAAACATTGAGAAAATTGGAATGTGTGTCTTTGTTTCTAGAACTGAATAAATGGTTTGGGAAATTGAGTCAACTGAACCAGTTATAGTGTGTTAGTGTAACGGATCCACTGCAGGCAAGCTTATTGAGAACCCAACAGCAGTTTATTTAAACAAAACAAGATTAAGCATTAAACAAAACCGTGGACATAAACGCGAACATAGACTTACACAACAGTGGACTACACAAAACAATATACTCAACAAAATACATGGCAAACATGAGGGCTTAAATACACAAGACCAATGACCTGACAAGGGACATCTGTGAACAATGAACCAATGAACCAATGACAACATGACACATCAGACAAGGGAAAACATGGCAGGATCACATGACTTTTGAACAAGAGATCACATGACAGCCGCCAATAAATCCACAGAAGAAGAAGAAGAAGAAGAAGAAGATCACATGACAGACATGAAACATGACAAAGACGAGACCAAATCCTGACAGCTATCAATCGAGCAAAACTGTAATGGCTCCATTTCACAGCTGAACTTTTAACATCCATGGAACATTTCCGTTGCACAAGAGGCTCGTTATAATACAAAAAGGTTTGTTAGATTTTAAAAATGTTCTACACACTAAGAAAAAATGGTTCTTTTAAGAAATGATCGCTGAAAGGTGCTTTGGGGAATGAAAATAATCTTAACAGCATCAGTGTGAATCCCTGTGGGGTTTTAAAACCTTTATTTTGAAGATTGTAGCTGGAAACAATCGTTCCACACTTATGCACTCTTCTCTTCTCTTCTCTTCTCTTCTCTTCTCTTCTCTTCTCTTCTCTTCTCTTCTCTTCTCTTCTCTTCTCTTCTCTTCTCTTCTACCTTGTGGTTAGGAAGTCCTAAAGGCTTTGCAAATGGAGGTCAAGGGTTAAGCTGGAGCTCTGGAGGGTGATCCCGGATCCATGACCCATGATCAAGAACTCCAGATCTCTGGTTAGTTTCAGGAAAATGGTATTCCTGAAGCCTGTGATGGAGAACATTAGCAAGAAAGCCAGATCTCAGAAGAGGAATGAGAAGAATGTGGAGTGGAGGCAGGTGCAGTGTGTGTGTGTGTGTGTGTGTGTGTGTGTGTGTGTGTGTGTGTGTGTGTGTGTGTGTGTGTGTGTGTGTGTGTGTGGTTCACAGCTGCTGGAGAACGGCACAGATGGACTGGTGATTATTAAAAACTCATGACACAACATCTTTTATCTGGTCAGCTTCACAAAAGTGTCTTTCAACTGTTCCTCAATGACAGTATAATTAAAAACCTGATCAAAGTTTTGATGAACCAAAAGAATCAAGATCTGTATATTTTCTGAAGAAAATTTACCTTGTCTGCATTCAAGGCCATTCATTCATGAAGACCAAAATTAGCAAAAGTATGAGTCCTTTGTTACAAGGAAAAAGTGATATAAAGTTATGGGATAGCTGTGACTGGGTATGTTTAGGAATAAAGTCATAATTAAATTTATTTATTTTTTATATTTAATATTTTAATATTTTATATTTTATATATATATACCGGTATATATATCAATATGGTTCATAAATTCCATATCTCTGTTTACTTTGTGGAGAAGAGAAGATGAGGATCCTTAACTGAACAGAGCTGCTCATGTTCTGTTAATCAAAAAATGAAAAAGACATGATTGTTAGGAAATGATTGTTAAAATTTTTAAAGTTATATTTTATAGACATTTTAAGAAATAATCATTTACCTGTTGAGAGTGTGTTGACAGTCTGTGTATAGTTGTATAGTTGTGTAGCTGAGCTCCAGCATCAGTAACGAGGAGGCTTTGACAGTTACAGATTTGAAAAACAAAAAGGCGGGAATAAAGAACCCTAAACTCTAACACAAAGAACCATTTCAGCAAATAAAGGGTTCTTCAGGACGATACGGTTCTAAATAGAACGTGTAAAGAACCTTTAGAGTGTGGTTTCTATACGGTTCTTTGTGTTTTCCATTACACTTTTAAAAAAAATCTGCAGTTTTACTCTCCAAGAAAAGTATGTAAAAACAGGGCCACATGTACCAGTATTTTGAATGACAGATAACATTATTTTGTGTTTTAGGGTTAAAGGAAATGTCCGTAAACTTCACGGATAATGTTCTGACAGAAATTACCAGTAACTTTTCCTATTTTCTTTATGGATATTTGGTAACGTTTTATTTTGATGGTCCACTTTAGACATTCTACTCACTATAAGTAACTTTGTAACTACATATCAACTAACTCTCATTAGAGTATTAGTAGACTGTCTGATTAATATCTGCTAACTCTTTATTCTGATGCTCCTCAACAGATATTATACTGACTATAAGTAACTTTACAAGTACGTGTCAACTTATTATACTAACCCGAACCCTAACCTAACAGTCTACTACTCTAATGAGAGTTAGTTGACATGTAGTTGCAAAGTTACTTATAGTTAGTAGAATGTCTAAAGTGGATTATTGAAGAAGTGTAACCAGATAACTTTCTTACAGTGTAAGTGTAAGTTGTAGACACTTTAAATGAGACAAGGTGCAGCATTTATCTTTGAAGTTGCAGGTAAAAGGCAAAAAACAAAGACGTACAAATTTAAATCCCTCTTATTCAAATGATTGGAAGTCCAAGTGATGTTTCTTGAGAACAGGAGAGAAATAACTTGAAATGAATTGCACATTAACAGATGATCCGAGCCCATTTGAATGGGAGGCGGCGAAAGAGGAAGAGATTAAGAATTTTAATAATCTTCTGGAACGAACCACAATTCATGCCTAATGCCACAACACAACAGAACGGGGCTCCAGGGGCGAGAGAAATTATCTCCATCAAAACACCACCTCATCCAGCTGAGAGAGACGGGGTCTAGCGAAAGAAGGAAATGAGGAATTATTCTTTTCCTCTGCCTTTATTAAGCCTTTGCATCTGAATGCAGAGAATAACGTCTTATAGGCGGGAAATTGTGTTGTGGGTAACCTGGCAAAGTTCAACATGAAAGCCAAAGTATGTATTAAAGAGATTGTTCATCCAAAAATGTAAATTATGTCATTGTTTACTCGCCCTCATGTTGTTCCAATCTTCTTCATTGGAATACAAAAGAGAATATATGCAGAAAGTGGCAGAATATTTATGCTTTTCTATACAATGAAAGTGAATGGAGAAGGATGATATTTACAAAAGACACCTTAAAAGCACAATAAAAGCATGTAAATGTATATAGTGCACTATATGTTCTAGGTCTCCCAAAGCCAAAATATCAATTCTGTCATAATTTACTCATTAATTTACTCATTCCAACTCCATCTGACTTCCTTTCTTTCCTGGAAAACAAAAGGAGACATTCTCATCCAAGCTGTTATGTTCCATACAGTGAAAATTACACCCAAAAAAGTGTCATAAAATATTTACATGTGAATTATGCACTATATTACAAGTCCTAAAGTCATATGAAATATATATGTGAAATGTAAGATGTTATTAGCAGAAAAACTTTCCAAAATGGCCCTCAAAGAGAAACAATTGTGGGAAAAGAATTCCTTAAGTGTGTTAAGAAACATGGTCTTGATACTGTACACTTGAGTGACCTTTTCTTTTATTATTATTATTATTATTATATTAACTGCAAGTACACGTTTTTATACTGTACTTTTAAGGTTTGAGGTTTAATGCACCTTCAATACTATTAAGTGCACTACTTTTTTTTACAAGGGCATAGTGTCATTGACATCAAACCTGACACAATGCACTTTGAGATTTGAATATACTGTATATGAATGAGATTTTAGAGCTATTGAGGAATTGTACTTTAGGAGAACTGGAGTATGATTGAGTCATAGACCAATTGTGTGATGCCTTTTTAAAAACCTTTTCAGCATCCCTCATTTTCACTGTATATTCAGCATGAATATTATTTAAATACAGGTTTGAATGACATGAGGGTGAGGAAATGATGACAGAATATTCAGTTCTGGTCTCTGTTCCTTCCAGTGCCAGTGATGAGATCGAAGCCATAGAAATAAATCAGAGAGCGCATCTGCATATACGAGGGGTTGAGCTTTAGATATATACTGTAATAAAGCATGCGTTTCTCTCCCGGAGACATTTCCCAGAGGAGTCAACAGATGCGTCCCATTCAAAGTGGCACATCGCATTACGCACACAAATGTTATGGCTCCGCAAGATGCATGATAGCCATTTTCCCATCTCTCTCTCTCTCTCTCTCTCTCTCTCTCTCTCTCTCTCTCTCTCTCTCTCTCTCTCTCTCTCTTTTCCAGGGAGTAAGTGAAGCGGCTTTAGCTGCTGGTTGATTGGATGTTGAACATACTGTGGTGAACCCTGGGCTGTCACTGTCTGAGAGAGAGAGAGCGAGAGAGAGAGCGAGGGGAGAAGATGAGAGGAGAACATCTCTGGGGTGCATTGGGAGGTCAGGCCAGCTGTTCCTCCTCTATAGCATTAGTGAGAAAGACTGAGGAGGCCATGAGAAACTGCATCAAACACAACGCAGCAGTAATTCGGCCCGCGCCGCTCGCCTTGTGTACGAGGAACCAGAGGAACACCGTTACATCATTAAAGCTCAGTCTCTGCCACAAGTGACTGTTTCTTTATGGAAACAAAATTTGGCATAAGAAAGAACAGAAATTGAAACGAGTCACATGATCCTTCAGAAATCACTCTAATATGCTGATTTGCTGCTCAAGAAACATTTCTGATTATCAGTGTTGAAAACAGTTGTGCTGATTCATAGTTTTGTGGAAACTGTCATATATTTTATTTTCCTGGATTATTTGACAATTTTTTTGTCTTTACTGTCACTTTTGATTGTGCATCCTTGCAGAATAAAAGTATTGATTTCCTATATCACATGACTTTGGTGGATAAAGATTGTTCAAATATTAAAAAGCAGTCACAGATGAAAGAACGTCAGGGGTTTGAGTGACAAAAGTGAGTCGAAGATGATGTCACATTTTTGGGTGAACTGCTTCTTCACATACAGTAATATTAATGTATCTAAATATTTAAAAGTCTGTTTGTTTCTTGTATGTGAAGAACGACAAATCCTTCTAGAAGAAGAGTGAGACACCAATGTTACCCCAGAGCGCTGATAGATCGAGTCTGCCACAGGCTGCGGCTCATGATGACTGTGTGTGTGTGTGTGTGTGTGTGTGTGTGTGTGTGTGTGTGTGTGTGTGCGTGTGTGTGTGTGTGTGTGTGTCGGGCTCATCAAAACAAAGACAAACAAATTGACGTAATCATGAAGTTGCCGGCAGGGTGTCATTTGTGTTGCAAAGGCAAATGGGAATACTTGGAGTGATGAGACCTCGCCTCCTCATCTATCCGTTGCCTTCCCCACACACACACTCAGACACACACACACACTCAGCCGGGAGCACACTGCATATGTGCGCTGATTCATTTCTGTGGCTCTGCATTGGGGATTTTCAGATACTCTGGTTTTCCCAGCAATGGGAAGATGAGTAGCATCTCATCGAGGGATAATCTTGTTATATTTGTTAGACAACAGACTTGGTTTATTGGACAAAATTCTTTTTTTTTTTTTTGTCTAAAATCTGATTGGATAACTTTCATTGTAAAACAGCTGATTTACACATATTTGTGATCATCACACACCAATTGAATTCTATACTAATGCAGTTGCTTGAAACTGTGAAACTAGGCCTAAAACTGGATTTAGAGTTGATTTAGTGAGGAATAGAGTTTCAGGCCGTGATTCACGATTCAGTCTAACTTTCCAATAGTTCAACTGATTCAACTGACAGATCAAGCTCAGTTTAAAGCAACACTAAAGAACTTTTTTTTACCTTAAAATAATGTTTCCAAAATGGTTTCAGTGGTTCATCAAGTCGTAACAGCAAGTCGTGAACGGCACTTCTGCATTCGCTTTGCCGCCCTATATCTGCTATAACCACACTATGCAAGTTTGCCAGATCGGGTCGCGTTTCTGTAGTTCGAATAAGACATAAGAAACTACAAATTAGACTTGCTTTATGGCAAGCGTTACAATAGTCATTATTTTCTTTTTCTTCGTTTCTGATGTCGCAATACATAATACTTTCATAAAATCATGCAACATACTCTACCTTGTCTGTGGACATCGTTCATTCCAAAGCCGGTGCTGGATAAACAGCGTGTGTGCGACGGCAGGCGAAATTATTTACGACAGCGCTAATGGACAATTCCGCTTCCAACCTGTAGGGGGACCAAAGAGGAAAAGTGCTTTAGTGTTGCTTTAAATAAATATTTATACAAGTTGTATTATTACTAGGGGTGTAACAACATATTGTGTCACAATACATCGCAATGCAAAAATGCAACAATATGTATCATGGATAGTGATAATTAGTATTGTGTATAATTCACAAAAAAAATTGTGTGAGGAAAAAATTCAAGTTTTCAGAGTTTTAGTGTCAGTACTACAATAATGTTGAATATAATGTATAATAATGCAATGGGGAAATATTTGTGCGTCCTGATAATGCCACATGTCTTATGCTACCAGTAAAAAGTTAAACATATCTAGTCAGTGACAGAGCGCAAGCATATTCGTCTAAAATAATTCTGTACTTTCAGCTTCAGAATCATGAATATTGTTATTCTGGTGTCTCTATTGTCCTGTGCTTTGGGTTTCAGCACCAAGTCCAAGAATATTCATGTACACACACACAATGTAATATGAAATTTAGCATTTTAATCAACAGTACGTTTTTTGTTAACCTTTTACCATATGTCTTTGATGTCATCAATATTGTGATATGTATCGAATCGTGACATGAGGGTATCGTTACACCCCTACTTATCACTATTAATAAACGTAATAATCACAACCTAGATGGCACATACACCTCCCTTTCTATGACTCTCTCATGATGCCACAATATACTGTGTAAAACAGCTCAAGGAACTGTATTAAGGGGCTCAGATTTATGACAATAACCCTGGATCATGTGCACCCGCTCGTGTTTTACCCCAGTTTTGTAATTATACCAGTATTCCTCATGCAACAGCACACAATGGGGGTTGCAGTTGTAAAGTCTGTGTTGAGTCAATGTGTTACCATGCCTGTCCTTTCTTCTGCTGGTTTCCCAGGCTGGGTTATGACGGAGATGCCCTTCTAACACCATAAAAAGCCTGATCTCTGTCCCAAAGGCTGCAGGAATGTAGGGAGAGCCTAATAGTGTCCTGAGGGGCTCTCGCTAACACTACATTAACCATTAACTAGTGTCTGTGTGATGTGGAACACGCTGGAACATGTTTACGAGAGCGAGACAGAGCCGACGGCCTCCTCACAGAAGCTGAGATAAGGACACAGACGCTGCTCAGAGACGGGACAGATATGGCACGAGTAAACACAGATAATCACCTTGCATTGCTAAATCTGTCACTAGCAGATATGAGTTCATCCATGACTGTTACGTTTCAGGCCAGAGCACAGCTTCTGCCATCTTATCTGGCCGTGCAAATGATTGAAACTGATGTGAAAAGATTTCTGTCAAATTTCTGCCTTTACATCTGAAGGTGGAGTCACTTTTTTAAAGGGAGAGTTAACTGAAATATTTAATTATTGTTTAGTTCTCATGTCATTCCCAACCTGTATGCATTTCTTTCTTCTGCAAAAGCCAGTATAAAAAATATATATATTTTAAGAATGTTTGTAACTTAACAATTTTATGACCATTGACAAAAAAATAAATCTTCTTTTTTGTTCCACAGAAGAAAGTAAGTCATATTGTTTTGGAAGACGTAAGTGATGACATAATATCATTTTTGGGTCAATTATCTCTTTAAGCATGCATAATTACTCCAGCCCTCTTAATATGATGAACAGGATACAATGTCATGTGCCAGAGATTCTTAAAAATATAATAATTCAAAACAAATTCCTGTTTCCTTATGCAAGCCCTGCCACTTCTCCTTTTAAGAGAAATGTGTGTTATTTATTGCAGAAAGCAGCATTCTGCAACATCATGTAAACATGAACGCTGTTTTCTTTTGCACCATTAAGGGGTTAAAACAGTTTAACACACATTTCAGTTTTTCAGTTACACACTTTCTCATGCACATGCGCTCTTCTAAAATCTGACAGAACGTCGCTTATATGTGTGTTAGGAATACATATGAAACCGTCAATATGTGGCGTTTAGATCCTCTTTGGTCATCTTTTCACTATATGAATTTTCAGGCCAGAGTTCTTCAAAACTTCGGCATACAAAAAATGTGTAAATTTAGTTTGTCACGGTGGCAGTTCCCTCGAAAGTCCACTTTTTGTCCTGTCTTCTGCTAAATCAGACTAAAAGCATACGCTACATTATCCTTTTTGTCTTTTTTTTAAATAAAAAATTCATACAAACATTAAACAATGTGAATTAACGAAAACAATAAACGTGTAGGGGTCAATAACTCACCATACACATTATTTTCACTTTTTAGCTTTACATTGTCTAATTGTATGCATATGAATGTAAGTGAATGGAACAAAAAAAACCTAGTGCTGAACACACACACACACACACACACACACACACATACAAGGATTTCGGATACTGACATCTTTGGTCCCCATAATGTAGGGTTTACCACACAAACACACACACACACACTCACACACAATTACACACACACTCACACTCACACACACACACACACACACACACACACTTACACTCACACACAATCTTCAACTACAGATTTTGTTGTAATGAACATCTTGTGTTGCCAGTGAAAAGAAAAACAACATTACACTCGTTTCTTCATCTTTTTCCCGGATCTTTCCCAAGCTCAGCCTGTGTAAATAAATCTTGCTCATATCTGTTTGATTTGGCTCCCCGTCCGTCTCACAGAAGAACACACCGCTGCACTTTATTATGGCACTAAAAGGAAGAAGAGTTCTTTAAAATGTGTTTGTGGAAAGTCATTATGGCTCTGTGGCATTTAAACTGAATGAGAGATGCTGTTATTGTGAAGCTCTCAGTCGACAGCGAGAATCTAATAAGAAAACAGTATACTGAAATAAAGACTTATTAAAGAGGATCAAATGAAGGTGTCTTGGCCCTCAATCACACACACTTGACTGGCTTTTTCTTTTCTCCTGCCTGGCTATTTTAATTTGATCAAGCTCACATAGTTTATTTTTATTATTATTGATGCGAATAAAATGCATATGAATGTCATTATGATATTTTATCTGTTACTCATTTGTAACTATGTATTTGTTTGCTTGTTTTTTTTTCAATTAAGTACCAAAAAATGTCATTAATAATTTACACAATTTAAAAGAACCTTTGTTCCTTTTTTATGTCACTGGTGTCATAAGTGTTAAAAACTTGTAATTTGAAAATATAAAAGATTGAGATAAAGTACTTCCAAGGGCAAAGTTCAGAGGAAGATGTGCTAAGTATATATATATATATATATATATATATATATATATATATATTTTTTTTTTTTTTTTTTTTTTTTTTTTGTAGTTTTCCAATTCATTGGTGTTATATTGTTTGATGTTTGTTTAAAAAAAAATATACCTTTACATGTCTGACCAACTATGTCTGATCATAATTGGTCTGAGTGTTTTGAGATTATATTGTTGCCATTTTAGAAAATACATCTTTAATAAGAATTTGTCACTGATGTTGCAAAGCTTGTATAAACAGTGAAATAATGATGTGGAGACCAAACGGCTTTTGCAGTTAATGCTAATGTCAAAATGTAAATACTTAAAATCAACTTTTTAGGAGAAAACAGAGTTAATATTTTTGAGAAGGACCCAGAAACGACTTCTGCTGTTGTTGTAACTTGAGATCCATCTTTGCTCTCGGCTTTCATTCGTAGATGTGCACATGTCAGTAGCTTTGGTTAGAAATGATTGGCCTAGAACACTAAACATAAACACACACACACACATGTTTTGTATCACACACTCCATCCCTTGACCTCCACCCCAGCTCTTGATCTGCTTCTGTCAGCGGTGTGTTTTCTCCCACTTTGAGCCGAGATGAAGCAGGAGTCACTCACCGCAGAGTAATGTGCATTATAATATTATAATAATAACTCATTACTGAAGGAGGATGAGTGAGACAGTCCGTCTACACGCAACACACGTCAAACACACACACACACATACTCATTCTTATCCTGTCTAACCTGTTCTTATACATCAACTGGTGTTCTTGTGATAAAACCCAGCGGCCTAAGAAATGTTTAAAACTTTGTAGAATTTTAAGTGCATTTCTTGAAAAAGTCTTTAATATTTTCTTACATATTTCTTTTTTTACAGTGTTTATCAAATGGATCATTTTCACATGTGTTTCCGCAGTTATAACATTGTAAATCTAGCAATGTTTTTCATATCAATTTTTTTTATGTGCTTTTATTACACTATACTTGTTTTCTTTTCTTTTCTTTTTTTTTACCGTGGTATTACATTACAGAGAAATTATATTTGTTGTAGTTTCCATTCACCACCAAAGAAGTTTACACAAAACTTCCAAACAAAGAGAACGAAATAAAAGAACTTTGCCGTGAGAATATCAGGGCCATAAGAGGTCATTTATGATGATTTGTAAAAACAATATTTTAAGGAATTAAAATTAAATTAAAATTCTTCTTAAGTTTTGTCTTCAGAGCGATCTTAATTAATTAATTCTTTTTTGTGAATACAAAATATTCTTAAATGTATTCTTAAGTTAGAAAATAAGAAGATAATAGAATAATTTTATTCTTAAAGTCCCCCTGTGGTCAATAATTGTATCCTTTAAAACTCAACTTTGATCACTAAAATTAAATATTTAGCCTAAAGTTTTTTCTTGAAAAAAAATTATTCATGCTTTAAAATATATTGAATGTAACTCGATACCCTTGCCTCATTTAGTATGTGTGGTATTCTATGAATATGCAAATGAGCCCCGCCTCCACTCACTCACTCAGCTCAGAGATCCACTGGTTGACGATCACACACGTTGATCTGATTGGTTACAAGGTAGTTTGTGACGTCAGAAACACCAGCGATTTCAAAGCGTGTTTTTGAGACTGTCTTTGGTTCACTGCAGTCTTAAGGAGAAAATACTCAGCAATGGAGTCGACTTATGAATTTACACATGGTTTAAGCATATTAAAAACACCACATAGACATATAAACAACATTAAAAGCTGGATTTTCACCACAGGGCGACTTTAAGAATATTTTGTGAATATCCCCAAGTCACATACGGGTTCACTATTTCATGATGATTGTGGCACAGAAATTCTACATTCATCTTGAAGTTGTTTAGTCTGCTTTTCGACATCTGATAGCTGGTTTGTTGATGGTCTGTGAGCCTTAAACAGCTTGAAATCTCATCCATGAGCTTTTATTCCAGATAATCAACCTGTTGGCCCCAACTTTGGACCAGCTAAGACTCTCTACACGATGTAAGACCATCTACTGCACCATCAGGGACTGGTTTTGGGAGGATTTCCCAGCAAGGCGCTTTGTAAGTTATGAATAAATTCAGTTTCCAGAGGTACCGCATCCGCTATTTTCCACTTACTTTGTATATGGAATCTGCCAGTCAGACTGAGATGCGTTTCCAGCAGCTCTGGGTGATTTTCATCATGTACAGTAATTATGGCAGCACATGGTAATTCACTGTAAGCTGTAAGAATGTCGTGAACAGGACTTGAAAGGAGTAAAACTTCACTGCAAACTGTCGGGTGAGAGACTTTCACACTCAATTAGCAAACGCTATCTATGTTTCAAAGCTCATGTATGGTTTTGCAGTTGATCTAGTGTTTGTGTTTTCTGAAACGCTCTAGTCTGTCAGGCAAACACTGAACATAAGGTATGCAAACTAGCAGAGAAAAATATAATGGAAAACTAGTTGCATAAACATCTTTTTGATTTTGGAATTTGATCTTCCAGCTGTGTGTTTATTCTATGACGTTTAGCTGTTTAAAGTGCACATTTGGTTAATAAAGTCCCTAGTGAAAATACCAAAATGTATTAAAATACATGTATTTCATGCTAAGTATAGGCTACTACAAATCCATTAACATATTTACTGTCATATAGCTTTACACTTACTGATTTAAATATTACACTTAAACTTTATTTGGAGTACTTCTTTATTGCACAATGCACATTTCTTAATATTAAGCTTTAAATGTGTTTTAATATCACTATTAGTAAGGATAGAATGATCTCTGTATAATATCTTTAAATGCAAGATATTTAAAGTGTATTCTTGCAATAGTTTAGCACAATTGAATATACTTAATATATCTTTAGCTGAACCTCAGCACTATTTATGGATAACTAAAGTGCATAATTAGTTGTTCCACTTTAGCAGAAGTATATCAATTTAGTATACCAACAGTACAATTGCAGAGTATTTATATGAAGTACATACATATGGAAATGTATTTGTAGTATACTTAGCATGAAATAAATGTATTTCAGGTACATTTTAGTATATTTATGTTTTATTAGGGGTGGTACTTTTGTACTTTGAACATTTTATCTCAGTAGATAACCAGGTAATGGCACAGTGTAACAAAATCATGTTTAATTTGAGTTTTGAGGTATTTGAGTTAAATCCGTCTGAAATCTTTGACCGTAATTTCCATTGTTTAATGTTTTTAGCCCTTCATCGTCTTTCATACACATTCCCAAAACAAGTCAGATGAAATTAGCAGCCTCTTAAAATAAAGTTTCAGCATATTTCTTTCTAATCCCACATATAGAACTGTAGGATATCAGACATTTGAAACCATTTAAGGACATTCTGTCAATTTCGTTCTGTCATTGTATTTTTTAACGTTGGATTTGTCACCTCAAACACATCTTGATGCATTTCACATTGCATTAGGCCACTAAGGTGACATCTGAATCAAATTATGCATTTATAGCTTGGCCAAAAATCTCATGACCTTTCGACTTCAATTCCAGGGAAGACACTGTCTTGAAGGTCTCGCCTCTCCCACCGGTTCTCCACTGGCGCACATTTCTGACAGCGAGTTTATTTCGGCACCGTCGGGCACGAGATAAGCAGGGCCTAGTCCCTGGAAGGCTGACAATAACAAAAGCCCTCTGTCAGTCAGGTCCCAGGCTGGCCCGTGGCAGTGTCAGAGTGAAATGTCCAGTAGATAAGCTGACTGAATGAATGTAGCCGTTGGAGCATCCGAGAAACTTCCTCGCTCAGCCATTCCCAGTGTTGCTCAGTGCCAGGGAACTGCGAGTGAATTGTGCGCAGGGAAGCCGTCCAGTTGACATTTGGGTTTCCACTGTTTCATTTCAGTGTCAACATCCCAAATGTCATTTTTAATTGTGCCAAGCGTAACATTCAACCGTTTCACAAAGCCAAAGGATGTTTGAAGAAGACTACAGGTGCTCTCGTCCATTTTATTTCGATTTTAATCTTAAAGTCCCCTGTAGTCAATAATTTTATCCCTTAAAGGGATACTTCACCTCTGTAAAGATGAATGTGTATTTAAAATAGGTCATTTATGTAGAAGAAATGTGAAATTATTTTTGAATTTGGAGCTTTCTAGACTAAGAAAAGCCAGAAAATGTATTTTTGGCTTATGTGGATGAAAGACAACAACTCCCAGAATGCACTTGCTTCGCTGCCCTAGGAGGCCACTCCCAAGCCACGCCTACCGGTAAGAGAGGGCAGTTGACAACAACAAAGCTAAGCTACTTGTGAGTCTCCGTGATGAGTTTGCCCTGGATTTCAAGATCGCCCCAAATGTCCGGGATTCGGCTTTTGCGTTCTACAGTCGCCATTCATCATGTTTACTGTGACGAGCAGGACGAGGCTGAGGGGCGCGGGAGAACGGGGCGAGGCCGGTGGCGTCATTACTGAGACGCACTGTTCTCGCATCTCTCACGGAGGAGCGGGAATTTTCTTAGCAATGTTAAAACGCACATCAACCGATCACTTGTTTAGCGTTCATGTAAACACTACATTCAGATTCACCAATCGGACTGAATTCAGTTAGATTGAAACAAAAGGTGTGCATGTAAACAATGAATGGCGACCGCAGAAAGCAAAAGCCGAATCCCGGACATTTTGGACGATCTCGACGGCTGGACATGTCCGGGATGGCATTGGAAATCAAACGCACTGGCGCTGATCTGTGATAGGTCTGTTAGCGCATTAAGTCCAACCCCCTATGGGCGGGTTTGAAAGGGTGGGAACTAGTGCTTGTAGTCTCAACAGAAATCCCCCCCTCTTACACTTCCTCCAACAATGACGCAAAATGACGATTTTTGCGTCATTGTGGGAGGAAGTGTAAGAGGTAAATAGGGATTTCTCCCGTCTCAGGGGAAAATGAGAGAGTGTTGCACGACCATTCAATAGTATGACTGGGTTTCTAACATTGCAAAGCTTAATGAAAATGGGTGGAGTGTTCCTTTAAAACTCATCTTTGATCACCAAAATTACATATTTAAACGTTTTTTTTCCCTTCAACTTCATGCCTTAAAATACCTTGAATGTAACTCGACACCCTTGCCTCATTTAGTATACGCGGTTCTATGAATATGCAAATGAGCCCCGCCTCCACTCACTCAGCTCAGAGATCCACTGGTTGACGATCACACGTTGATCTGATTGGTTACAAGGTAGTTTGTGACGTCAGAAACACCAGCGATTTCAAAGCGTGTTTTTGAGACTGTCTTTGGTTCACTGCAGTTTTAAGGAGGAAATACTCAGCAATGGAGTCGACTTATGAATTTACACATGCTTTGTCTTAGAGCATATTAAAAACACCACATAGACACATAAACAACATTAAAAGCTGGATTTTTAAAAACAGGGGGACTTTATTAATCAAATACAAAGACAAAGGTTTTGCCATCATTAATTCAGAGTTATCAATATAATTCAAAAATCACCCTCCACCATATCGAAGTTCAAGGATGACAAATGTACATTATTATATTCACACACAAGCATGCATCAACTAGAGCAGCCTTCAGTTTATCATAACAGAGGTCAGCACATCCATCAGGTTTGTCTTCAGCTCATCACACATATGTAAGACATACATTATCATGCTTCGTGTTTTTCTCTTTGTCAGAATGATAGTGGCGGTACCATGTGTCACTGTCAGGGGCCGTGCGATGAGTGATCAATAAAAGCCATGTTCGGTGGGTCATTCAATGGCCGGAGTACAAATGATGACGAGAAAGACAAATTAAGAGGCTGTCACAGCTGCGTTTCTCTGAGACGACCATGACATGGCCTGATCTGCACAACAAAGGGTCACATCTATTGTCATTTGTGTCTTGATGCGACATCGATTCCGAGTATCTCTCATGGAAAAGATAATGTATCGGTTAACAAGGCCACTGTCTGAGATCCTTCTAAAGTCAACACTACACACACACACACACTACACACACACACATGCTTTAGTGGAACACAAGTCTAGACAGATAACGCCGACAGAGACATATCACTGAATCAGAGAACGATGGGCAAAACAAATGGGGTCAAAAAGGTTGAATTGCATCGCTGTGACATGAAGAAATCCTCAGTGACCCTGCAGACATGATTCACTCCACTCCTGAACTTGAACAAACGCCTCTTTGGACATTAATATGATTCACCTTTTATGTTATTCTCACTCTTAAAGAGCTTTCAGATTGCTAGTGATTAAGTCACTCATGTCGCAAAGTCCCTGTTGTTTTAGCTCCCACTTGGCGCTCCAACTCAAATGTATTCGACTGTATCCGGCAGTGGATCACTTGAGCTTCACTTTACACACTCACATTAATATTCGTGTGACGAGAAATGTATTCAAGTTAGTTTCATATGTTTAATGACTCTAAAAATGTCACATGGTGTCACCTTCAAGTAAAAATTACATATGTATACATAAAATAAAATAAAATTACTGGCACCAAACATTTGATTGGTGGTATACTTGGTCTATTTCAAAACATGTTTTATTTTTTTATTTAATATAATTTAATAATTTAATGTAATGTAATGTTCAAGGTGTATTTACTTTTTACTAACGTATTCATTTTCAAAAGTATTAATTCTCTCTCTCTCTCTCTCTCTCTCTCTCTCTCTCTCTCTCTCTCTCTCTCTCTCTCTCTCTCTCTCTCTCTCTCTCTCTCTATATATATATATATATATATATATATATATATATATATATATATATATGAAGAGTTCAGATGCAAAAGCCTCTAAGTGCCATCTGAAATTTTCTTCTAGAATGATCATTTTTATCAAGCTCGTATATTTAAGTTCAATAATTTCACTTAAATGGCAATGCAAATTACCTATTAATTGTCATTTAAGTGAAATTACTTAACTTAAATATATGAGCTTTATAAAAATGATCATTCTAGAAGAAAATTTCAAATGGCACTTAGAGGCTTTTGCATCTGAACTCTTCATATATATATATATATATATATATATATATATATATATATATATATATATATATTCATCAAGGACACATTAAACTGGTCAAACGTGTCAGTAAAGACATTTATAATGTTACAAAAGATTCTATTTCAAATAAATGCTGTTCTTTAGAACATTCTATTCATCAAAGAATCCTGGAAAATAAAATGCATCACAGTTTCCTCAAAGATAAAAGCAGGAAAGCTTTTTTCAACATTGAGAATAAAATAAAAAAAAAAGGTCTTTTATGTTGTAATATTTCACAACATTACTGTATATAACATATGTATGTAACATTTTACTGTATATTTGATCAAATAAATGCAGCCTTGGTGAGCAGAAGAGACTGCTTTCAAAAACATTAAAAAAAAATCTTACCGATCACAAATATTTGAATGGTTTGTACCAGTATTTTTTTTAAACAAATTTCATGAATTATTCATTAAAAAATATCCATACGTTTTTGGGGAGTCACACCACATGACACGTTTTCTGATCTTTTTAGAGACTCATTGACTTTATCACAGTTATGAGGGTATATTCAAGAATTTTATTTTTAATCTTCATTAAAATATTCAGACAGTTGTATCTCCCTGACATTTTTGACTTTATACCCACCACTTTATTCTGTCTTTATTTCTCAGAATTGCGAGATAGAAAGTCACAGTTGCGAGAAATAACGAATTGCGAATCATGCAAATCTGAGAAAATCTGTGAAAAGTCACAATTACCTTTTGTATTTTTTTTTATTCTGTGGCGGAAACAAGCTTCCATAATTGTCGTATTATTATGTGCTTTGTAAATAGGGGTTAGGTTTTTTTTTACAACTAATGAATAGAAATAAATGCCATGTCATTGACCCAAGCGCTGATTCACACTGCTGCTCATTTGTTAAATCAGGAACACTTACTGTCGCTCATGTCGACTCTAATGCAAAAAGACATATTTCCGGTTGCGATGTCGCTGCAAATCGTTGTCATTGTCAACGTTCCTTTAGGCTCTGTTCCAAATGACTCGTCGTCCCTAGCCGTCCTTCTCCCAGTCCGTGCTTTTTTGACACAATGACACATCGACTGTCGGCTAGTAGTCTCGTCTTTCACACAAGGCCACATCAAGGGCACATTACAGCTGCAAAGGGGCCTAGTGAGCACCCTTCTCAACCATAAAATTACAAACGGGACACCCTACTGTCGTGTGCTCAAAGGACAAGACAAGACAAGGCAAGTGCACCATTTGGAACACAGCTATTATAATGTAACCCTACACTGTTGGAAGCAAAACAAGAGGAACCGATAGTCTCAACGCCAAGAAGTGCTTTGACAGAAGCTCGCCAAGACCGTGTACCAATTTTTCAGACCATATGGTTTCCCTTTGAACACAGTGAGATGGCTCCTCCTAATCCACTCAGCCTTTTGTAAAACACCCTCACTTGTCAAACGTCTCATAATTGGGCGTGAATGTGACGAGGGGACGGAGCTGTCGATGTGTTACGGCGTCCGGTTCGCATTGCAGGAATGAATCAGAGGAGTCAGTCAAACAGAACATGAGCAGAAACAGCAGTGAATCTCTGCGATTGAGCCGTAGGGCCTTCACTATGGAAATCACAGCAAATGTGTGACCTTTACCCCTAATCAGACTGATTCTACCCACCTCTTTCTTTCTTTTATTTTTGTCTCTCGCTCTCTCTCTCTTTCCTCTCAGCCTTAGTTGACTCTTTTCTCTCTAAAGACGGCCTTATTAGTATTGCAAAGTCATCCGTGTGGGAAGTCGAGCGAGACTGAGAAATAATAGACAGACGGCTGAAACATATTCAAACCTCAACTACTCTGACATTACGCCGCGACATCCAATCTCTACCGGCCTTAAAACAACAAACACTGAGCCTGCGGACGAGGGAGATAGTGTTCGTTTGAGCGAGGACCAACGGCTCTCTGAGGACTCGCTGTGGCACTGGCTTTTCTGATAACCGTGTGTGTGTGTGTGTGTGTTAGGCCACAGTGACAGGAGGGTCTGCCTGTCTTTATTTGTCTATCTGGGTGTTTTATTTGTCAGGGCTCAGATAGAGCAGTTTGTGAGCGGTCTTATTTTCTCACACAAGTCCACTGTGACGATAACTGTAGACAAACTGCTAGAGATGCTGTTAGCGTTTGCGTTCATGTTTGATGAACAACTTATTTTATGTGTCTTTATATAGGGCTGTCAGTCGAATTGCTGCAAATCTTCCCGTTCAGCTCAAATATGGCACATCTGTGTGTTTGCACTGCACTATGTTTGAATACCAAACTTATTTGAATATCAAACCTTACTGACGGGTTTGTTGGTCTTGAAAATTACCTTAAATATCTTAAAGCTTTGTCTTAGAGGATTAGTTCACTTAAGAATTAAAATTTTCTTATAAATTACTCACACCCACGTCATCCAAGATGTTCATGTCTTTCTTTCTTCAGTCGAAAAAAATTAAGGTTTTTGAGGAAAACATTAGGCTATAGGATTTTTCTCCATATAGTGACTTCAATGGGGTCCAAATGTCAGTTCCAGTGCATCGTCAAAGTCTCGACACGATCCCAGCCGAGGAATAAGAGTATTATATAGCCAAACCAAAAAAATAAAAACATTTATATACTTTTTAACCACAAATGCTCGTCTTGCACTAGCTGAGATGTGTCACACATTACGTAATCACGTTGATCAAGACGAGCCTTTGTGGAATGCAAAAATCCTGGAACATTTTCTCAAAAACCTTCATTTCTTTTCGACTGAAGAAAGAAAGACATGAACACCTTGGATGCCGTGCAGGGAGAGTGAATCATCAGGAAATTTCAATTCTGAAGTGAACTACTCCTTTAATGAACTAACAATTTGGGGACAGGAAGATTTTTTTTAAAGAAATGAATACTTTTGTTCAGCAAGGACAAATTAAAAAGATTCTGTTTAAAATAAATGCCGTTGATCTGAACTTTCTATTCATCAAAGAACCCTGGGGGAAAAAGTATCTTGGTTTCCATTTAAATATGAAGCAGCACAACTTTTAGTTTAAAATATAGTTTTAAATTAGTACACTTTCATTTAGTTTGGAAAAGTTTTTACACACTTGACTAACTTTGTTTTGCATGATCTTTAAAGAGCTTTTGATCTAAAGGCTTATACTTAAATAATTTTAAATCTATCTCACTTAACACACATGATGTGTTTTCATGTTGTATGGGGACATTCCACAGATATTATGATATTTATACTGTACAAACTGTATTTTCTCTCCTTTTACACTAACTCTAAACCTAAATCTACACATCACAATTTTTACAATTTCAAAAATGATCACTTAGTATGATTTAGAAGCTGTTTTAACACATGGTTACAAGGACACACACACACACACACACAAACCTTAAGAAACCCATGATTTAATCAAGCTATCTTTTCCATCTTGTGTAAGTGATCTCATAGTAAAACAGTGGCTGAGTCACATGACCCTGTGACATAAACCCAACAGGAAGAGATCAAACATTAGCCCTATACCTTGAACCTTAACACTTAAACACACACACACAAGAGTTTTTGACCCACACACCCGCAGTCTTGTGTTCTCATGTTTCATGGTCTAATCTCTCCCTGTATCTGTTAATCTTCACTATCTGAGCTGTGCCTGTGTTGTCGGGGCTTTCCTGTGCTTGATGCCGGAGACTGAAGTCTTTGTGTTGCTGTGAGCTGGTCTCGACTCCGAAACCCCCGTCTGATGTGGTCAGCAGGGGAGTCCTCGCACTGCCACCTGTTGAGATAATTATTGACCAAACACATGCTGAATGAGACAATGGGAGTTGTGCATGCTTACTCTAGTCACTTCTGATCTTTGGACTGGTGGTCTTGAAGCCTGAGGTCACTCAAAACTGCAGAAACATGCTCTGGGTCTCATTAGTTAATGTCTTTAAACTTAAATTCGCTGTCTGGGTCTTGGTTTATGGTCTAGAAGACCACCACAGTCTATTTCCAGCATACTAAAAATCATAATTACCTCAACCACAGGTCAAGAACTGGCAAGAAATCCATGGCTCTACATGACAGAATGAGCACATTATTCAGTTTCACTTTATTTTGATGGTCCCTTTAACACATTCTGTTGACTATACGTAACATTGCACCTACATCTCGACTAACTCTCATTGGAGTCTTAGTAGACTGGTAGAGTTAGGGTTAGGATAAGTTGACATGTACTTGTAAAGTTACTTGTAGAATGTCTGTTGGGTAACATTAAAATAAAGTGTTAGCAGATATTAATCAGACAGTCTACTAATACTCTAATGAGAGTTAGTTTACATGTTGCAAAGTTACTTATAGTCAACAGAATGTTCAAAAGGGACCATCAAAATAAAGTGTTATCCATTATTTATATTAAATGCTGTTTTGCAACCTTCAAAAAAAGTATAAAGATACATCTCTTCCACGAACACTTGACTCAGTCCTACTAATGCACTAATTATCTCTATATAAAAAGAAAAACTGTTCTTTCTCTATTGAATCTGTCTTTCATAGCCTGTACTTTTCTGAGCATTATTAAAACTTTGTAGTGCAGCACTTGAAGTCACTGTGGATCAAGTTTTCTACTGAATGCATGAAGGTAAAAGTCTGGGTCTAGTACTGGTCTGGCTTTTACAGGCATTGGCATTGGAGGGTCTAGTCTTCACGTCTTTTGCATAGTGAAACTTCTCCATTTTCAATTTTTTCTCACTTGAAGAAAGATCAAAAGGGGATCCATCTAATTTGCAGCCTGACTCGGTCTCCGCCACGAGGGAAACATTCAAAGGCTGACGCTCACAAAGTGATGCTTCATACTCCGAGTCGGACGGATTTGCAACAAAAACCCAGCTCAGTCTGAGCAGATACTGCTTCATCTCAGCACAATTCCACCTACATAGCGTCTCTCTCTGAGTTTTTTGTGTCAGGTGCACCTCTGCCGTTCTGATATTTATGAAGCTCCTTTTGAGTTTCAGCTCTTGCATATGGATGTGTGACTGGAATATTTCATCCCATGCCTCTTTTCATTTGCAGAAAATGTCGACGAGTATGCTGAAACGCATTGCAATGAAAGGAATCTCCATTTCATGTGAGGTTTTGACTTGGTGTGTCTGCAATCCAATTAAATGGAGGGTAAAGCTTCTGCGATGTAATCCTCGGATGGATCCTTTGAGCGCTGATCATTCCTTTCAGGATGAATCATTTGATTAGGCATCAAAGTTTGCGTGATGACAAATTTGGGTCATTTGAGTCAGTCTTTGAGTAGCATTAATGCAGTGGAACGTGTATGTCTTACATGTATAACTCTCTGCTGTGAGATATATAGGAATCACCTCATTACTGCATTACTACGGTAATGGCACTCGTCAGCGATGTAAAACTAAACAAATTCTGCTCACACTTGCCTTCATTTTGGCTGGTTTCCTCTGATTTCGTGAGCATCGCTCTTCATCTTGATCTGTTGGGGTCCCCGTGGATCAATAGACTGTGGAAGTTGTTGTTTTTTTCTTATCAAGGGATCTCAGTAGACATCGCGTCTACGCTAAGAGCAAAAAAGCTGAAGGATGAAAGTGAACATCAGCCACTGTGTGGGTTTTACTGATAGCTCTAATGAAGCACAGGGCCCGTAAATAGCTCTTGGAAGTTTGTGATATTAAATTAGTTTTGGGGATGTTTGCCTCACTCAGATCACACAGACACACACACATATAAACAAACCTATAAGAAAAATGTTATTAGAATCAAGCTAAAAAACTACACTTGCTAAGTGACTTCATATGTAGAGGAACCTTGTAGATTGAGCAAGAACGTACAGTATATATTCACTCTATGGACCAAAATATTGGGACACATTGGGACACTCAACTTAAGATGCTTTTGGGAAACACAGCCTAACACAGGAGTGGGATTGGACACCACTGGTCTGCAGAAAGTCACTTTAATGTTCCCATTGACAAAAGCAATGGCAACTCTGTGTATAGTTTTAGGAGGTAATGTAGCTTTGTGTGTGTGTGTGTGTGTGTGTGTGTGTGTGTGTGTGTGCGCGCGCGTGCGTGCGTGCGTGCGTGCGTGCGTGTGCGTGCGTGTGTGTGTGTGTGTGTGTGTGAAGTGTTCTGAGGCCAATAACTAACTACAGCTGACACCGGTGTAAATTAATGACAATCTAAATTTTGACTGGTATTCTGGATGCATAATAATTGACACAAATTAAGCAACATGTGGCATAAAAATGCCTTTGGTACGAAATTCAAAAGTCAAAAAGTAAAACAACCTTAGCATGATATCTGAAGCCATTGCCCTAACCATGGTCACCATAGCTTTTATTACTGCTGTAAAATGAGCTTCAGACACCCTCACCCCATCCTATAGCAGCAGAAGTGACTGTGGTGTTTTAAATAAAACACTGGCATTTTCAGAAAGATTAGGAGAAGTTTGTCTACACTGTAAAAAAAAAAAAAAACTTGCTCAGTATTTTTGTCTTCTTTCCAGTCCAAATATCTAAAAATTCTTAGATCAAGATCCAAGTAGTAAAAAGATATTATATATATATATAAGGGGGGAATCTAATTGAAGTGAGTTTTGCTTAAAACAAGCACAATTATCTGCCAATGGGGTAAGAAAAATAAAATGTTTCCATTTGAATTATGATTATTTTTCTTACCCCAAAAACTTCATGTTGATTTTTTCCCCCCAGAAAACAAGACAAAATATCTTACGGCATTTTACTCATGCATCTTGATTTAAGTATTTTTAGATATTTGAACGGCAAACAAGACAAAAATACTAAATAAGAAAATTTAATTTGCACTTTTGCATCATACATGCATATTCAGCTCATGCCAATACTGTCTGCCAGTCACTCATATGAGCTTTTATGACGCTGTTTCATCCCAGATGTACGTGAACATTAGAGACTTCATGCGGTAAATGCTATTTTATTAGCAATAGCGGTCCAAAACCTCAAAAATAAACAAACCAAGTCTTTCATGTGGCTTCGGCATTGGCAGAAGAGATATGAGAATCGGCACACCCTCTCATTTAGAGGCAAGGCTAAAATTATCATGGCTTATTAAGAGGTCGGAATCAGAAAACTGGAAAAGTTTCCAATTAGGTGGCTGTTTTATGGTAATGCCAACTTTCCCAAACACAGTACCACACTTCCCATTAATAAACACAACATGCTATATTAATACCAGCTTCATAGTAATCACATGAATGCTTATTATGTCCTTTTGAGTGGTTACTTGTGACATGAAAGAAAAGATGCATTAACGGAATCCAAATGCACTCAGACAAACGGAATGTGTGCTTTTGTTCGGGAGCTAATTATTCCTCAGGAATGTATGAAAGATAACTCAGGACAGGAAGGAGCAAATTTGTTAAATGGACTCTGCATTGTTCCCGCAAAACCACCACCATTTTAGATATGGCAGCCGTAGACGCTGTGAAATTACTCAATCTCATTGTTACAGAGCCTTATTACCCCCCAGAGAATAGAGTCCAGTCAAATACAATTTTATAGAAAGGCTGCTTCTCTCTCCATCCGCAAAAGTGCCTGGGATTACTAATAGTAATTGGTCATAAACTGATGAGGTGCTTTTGTTTAAGAAACATATCATTACTAAGTGTAAATGCTTAAATTGAAGTGCTCTCCCAAATCTTATCAGAAAATGGACACATTTTGTCTTGTGTGCTTAAAAGCATGGGTTCCTGCAAAGAACACACTCACAAGATAGTCAATATGTCTCTGACACAATCACAATGGAAGTTGATTTGTTTATAACATCTGAGTTTCCTTCAGTGGCGCCTGATTAGCATATGCTGAGCAATGCATTTACACTTCCTTTCTGGAGAAACAACAATAGGTCAGTGAACTGGACAAATGTGTCCGCATGTGATCTCTGTAATGGGTGACCAGAGGTCAGCACATCTGACAAACATCCAACAACAACTAAATTTGTTTAGGTTTCAAAAATGAGATAAGCACTTTTCTGTTGCAAGCAGCACAATAGCTTAGATTTACATGATTAAAACCTTTTGTATAGGCTAAGTGTAAAAAGTTGCCTCATTATTTGAGACATTTGCATACAAAACTGGAATAAAATGCAACTTAAACATGTTTATTTCCAAAGGTGATCACTGCATGGACTCATGAATTAAACTTTTGTGAAAGAGCATCCTGTTCACAGAACATTTTAAAGAAAAGTAAGCAGAATACAGCAAAAGCCCATTTCAAAAACATATAAAAAATGCTTTGGTAGCCTAAATCATAATTATGACATAAAATATCATGATTGACATTTAAAAAAAAAATTTTTTTTTTTTTTTTTTGGTCATATTTATCTCTATCAAAATAATTTTGATTTGTCATAATGAAGATTTTTATGTCATAATTATGATTTAGCATCTTATAGTAATTTTGATTTAGGATGTCACCATTTTTACCTTTTATCTCAGAATTTGGACTTTGTATCTCAGAATTTGGACTATATACCAATATAAGGCAATATACCAAAAGAATAGTAGGCCTATACACTATCATGCAGAATCTGTATTACTGTAATGCAATAAGTGTAAATGTGAATTTTAATATTTTCCATTTGTATTGTAATTTAAGTTAAAGTTTTAGAAATCTTTGGTGTATTTTTGTCATTTTTATTATTTTGATTTATTATGTCTATATATTTTGTATTCATTTTTATTTCAGTTTTAGTTTGCTATTTTAGTAGGTCACATCAAATTAAACTATGAAAATGATAAACGTTTCCTTGGCAACGAAATAAAATTATTTTATTTACTGTTCTTTATTTTACTTTATTTTATTTATTTATTATTTCAACATTTTTTATTGTATTTTTGTCATTTTATTCCATGTTTTTGTTTTAGTTGTATCCATGCTGTGCATGCAGAATGTATCACTGTAATGCAATAAGTGTAAATGTGAATTTTTACATTTTCTATTTGTATTGTAATTTTTAGTTAGCATTGCTTCCCGACCATAGCCTTGCAGTGTTGCAGGGTCTCGGCTTATGAATATGAATTAGATTACGTGACTGGACGCTCCAGAGCGGTTACCAAGCAACGTCAGCGTGGCCTAGTTAATATTCATGAGCTCAGCCCTTCCCACAGCAGTGCAGGACTCGCTGCTGGTGTTGTTGGACTCGACGCGCTCAGTTGAGCAGTGCGGGTTCCCTCAGAGAGGCATGAGAGTGTGTGTGCTAGGTGTAGCGGTCGGGGGCCGTCAGGAAGACTGTCAGGCATCTCAAATCAAAACACTAACCCCGAAGTGCGAAGAATTCGCGCAACAAAGCACCACATATTGCCTGAGGGTTTCCCCCAGCGTTTAAAAACTTCTCATTGAGATTATAGGCTTACCTGTGAAATATAAAATCCGATTCAATTAATTAACACTGGATGAATTTTCATAGTATGCCATTTAATAGACTCAGTTTACCAAAGGGGGGAAAAGCTTGCCTCTGACCAATTTGCCTTCCTTTCCCTGATTTGATGCACGAGAACACTGATGAATAGCCTAATAAAGTAGGCTAAGTCGTGTCATGTTAACTTAATCTAGAATGCTTTAGCTGTTTTGTTATTGATCCCATGTCTAAACAGCTACTTCAAAGTCCACAAGTCCATCTGATCATCATCTAGACTAGATTAGTGAATGATGAAAACATCGAAAACATGGAAATCCAACTATAATTAGAAGTGTAATTCATACAGGCTACAATGCAGAATGAAAACATGTCTGTTTTTCAGTTTGACAGGAAAAATCCAGGCAGTAATTGTTGTATGACATGTTTTATCATTCAGACAAACCCTCAGAAATATGTAGCCTAAATTCACGTTTTCAACAACAAATATTATTGACCATCCAATGATCAATGAAAACCACCATAAAGTCATTTGCAGGGCGGATCTTCCATCATGTGCTCGTTCAGAAAGAGAATGACAACGAATCTTGTGACAATTATTAATGACTGTTACATTTGACTGTCTCCTGATAAGGGCAATCGGTCATAAAACCTATTTGTCCCACTTTAACTGATGGCCCACTTCTGCTGAACCCGCCATACAGGCTATATGTAAATATAATCCATGCACTAAAATACATTTTAATATAAACTTGATGCTTTATTGAGAATAAGTTGTGATATGCATGCAAATTATTGTGAAAATTTTAAAAGAGAAAGGTTCTGTATAGGACACTAGATAACATAGTATACTGTAGGCGGCTTCGTGGATCAGCACGCGACGCGTTCTGGATGGACTCGCGTTCTCGCGGAGTCCAGAAACTCTTAGATTCCTCCAGAATGAAGCACGCTTTCTGCCTTCTCTCCGGACCCGTCCCTCGGTTTCGACCATCGAGTCATTGGAAGGTTTCAGCCTGACTCAATACGACAGGAGCCTGTGATTCCTCGCGTTGAGTTCGGCGGTGGCTGGTTGGTGTTGCGCAAAGCCAGACGCAGAGCCAAATGAAGGATACAAGCGGAGTTGGAAAGGACTGACTCTTATTTTGGGGAGGGAGACGCGATCAGATCGGATTTGAGGGGATTGAAGAGAACGGGCTGGGCGATCGCGGTCACCGGATCGTATAGCGACTGCACTGGATGTTAACGGGTTTGACAGCTTGTAGGCAAGTGCTGATTGTTTGTCTAAACAGAAAGGATTCGGTTGAAGTGACAAACATATTGTGTTTAGAATAAAGACACAGTCGCGCACGAAAGCGAAATCGATGCGCTCTTGTACGACCAACTTATTTATCCATATAGGCTACTGTAACGCGCAATGCTCCTGATTGTATTTATGGATGAAACACGCGCTTTAAGTCACCGTGTAGTGTAAGGAGACAAGGCTGCAACAGATTTCAGTGTGATAAACCTTTAAAGGAAATATGCAGATATCCCCTATATGGACGCTTTTACATATTTCATTGTAATTTTCCATCCTTCTAATGCTTAGGATTGTGTAATATTGAATGAAGTTCTGGATTAAAATATAGGAAAAATCCTATACTTTAGGCTGTTTGTGTACAAATATGCAAAGATGTGAAGTATGGAGAAAATGCATACTAAAATAATATAGACAAGATAGCAAACCAGTAACAATATCAATGGCAGATTTACAGTTTAATTTTTTTCATGTTTGAAACGGTTTCCGTATAAATCAGTACAAACTCGACCGTACGATTTTTGTGCTGTTTTCATTTTGAGAGCTAAAAGTGCCTAATGTTAGTTATTTATTCTGGTCAGCGAGTTCCATCGTCGCTCGGCATAAAGCAACGCTTCCACCGCGCGCGAGAGCTGGCCAGAGTCTCACGGAGAGCTAGGGGTCTCTGGGCTCTTTTATACGAGAGGTTGGGCTCCATATAGGTCGGGCTTTGCATATGTGTAATCAAACCAATGAGAATCCCCTGCGCGTCTGGCACACGGCAGAGCAACAAACTCTAGGAAGAAGAGAAGCGTAATTTAAGGGGTGTATCCCTTGTTTAAGACGCTGTTATGGCAAAGCCAATCGCCAGATGTTTGTGTTCCTCACTCAGATTTTGAGACTAAGCAGAACGCCGGGTTACTACGCGGAGGCTGAATCGCCTATCCAAGTCAGTTTTAGCCGAAGTATAGTTGTCTCACCCGCTTTACGCACAGGATTACGGCCGTCTGCTCGTCTGTTTCGCGGAACTGCAACGTTTTTTCTGTCATTATTTAACAGGCTGAAGGAAATGGCAAAGGAGAGAAGAGCGCGTCTGGGCGAGCGCAGTGGAAACCAGAGCTGAATGGCAGGATGCAAGCGACCTGAAGACGCACAAAACCCCGCGTTTCTACAGCTCTCAGTCCCTTTTACGCGTTCTTTTGGTTTCCTTCCATCCGAACGAGAGGAATTATCCCTATACGACCATTTAAGGATTTCCTTTTTTCTTAATTTTTCAAATTTGTATATAATTTTCACACGCAGAACTCTAGGATTCGAGGATGCATTGTGGATTAGTGTTGATCCTCTTTACGGGAATCTTTCTCATCGTCAGTGCGGTTAAAAATGGTGAGTTACTGGGGTGTTTTAAGTGACTTTTTGGGGGGATTAGATGAGGAAAGCTACAGATGAGGGGTTGCGACTTGAGTCCGGTCACCTGCTCTCACCTGCCGCTGTTTCTGACACTGGATGGCCGGTCAAAACCATGCATTTCATCCGCGCTGATATTCAGTTCTGTTTTTATTACAATAAACGCACTGTCTGATTGTGGTCAAATATGTTGCATGATATTTCGTAATAACTTCTGTTAATAATATTAATGTTTACAAAATCGTGACTATATTATTTTACATTTATATTGTTAATTTTTCATTGTAATTTATTAAAATGAAAAAAAAAGTAGACTTATTTTATTATATTCCTTAAATGATGAAAATAAAGTTAATGTGCGTTAAAATATTTCAAAATGTCATGAAACTCATTTTAATATATTCGTTTAAGATTTGAATACCGATCATTAGCCTACCATTATATTATGTTTGTTAATAACTTTTTTTTTCTTTTTTTTTTTAAAGTGCTACATAAAGTTTTCTGTTTATCTAATGGCTTAAAGGTCTTGTGTTACTGACCCTAATCTCGGCCAAATTAGGGAAACTACTTTATAACATTGTTAAAATTATTCCTGAAAACCTGGCTTGCCCTAATATTAAGAATTACTATTATAAGTAATAAAAAATGTGTCCCATTAGTCGTAGTTGTGAATATGTTTAGGTAAATTTAGCTATAGTATTATTTATAAATGTAGGTTGTTGGAGTATTATTGACTATAGGCCATTTTAGTTCTTTTACTGTAAAGTCCTGTATTTTTCAGTAGTGTCTGCGCGCTCATGCGCGTGCATTGCTAATCACAGAAAGTCACATAATGTGCGTAATAAAGTCTAGAAAGATTTAAGCAAAATTTAAAGAGGTCACTTACATGTATTAGATAAGTCATGCATATACTGTAAATCCATACATTAAAATAAAGATCAAATATTACAAATTCTGGACTTGTAAGAGTAATTATAGTGTTGCTCGACTCTTGGTGTATTTTAACAATATATATAAAAAAGCCTTCTTTTTATGCATTAAACTTTACTGGACCTTATTGTTCATCCAGAGATGATTCTTGACTTTAGAAAGACTCTCAAAAATCTAGAGTTGTTTTTTTGTATAATTACTTTTACTTTTTATGTTGACAATTATACATTAAAGCCCTGCCATATTCATGTTTATTTAACAAAAAGTTAGTTTATATGTAAACATCTCCGTTAAGCCATGTGGAGCTCCATGAGTTTGCTTGTTGATGATGGATCTGATTAAATTCAGTGTTGATCAGCTGTAGAGTAGTTGAAAGAGCAAATAAATAAAATATGGAAGAGACAAAGGTCATGCTTCCCTCCCACATAATGACATTAAATGTAGGCGAACATATCAAGCCTTTATTTAGTGCTTAGAAATGGGTCAGAAATGACTAGAGGAGATTTTATCTGTTATACTGAATATTTGGATATAAACGGCATAGTCATTCTTATGTCAAACTACAGTAGCGTTATTATATTAGATCTTTAAAAATAAACCATTAAGACAATGTCACAATGAACATGGATTGTTTTTGCAGCATGGAAATCATTACTGAAACAAAAGCCACTGTTAACTGTGTTAAAACTCATTTTAACACTCATACTATAGGTATTTTCTATCTTTAGGTATGAATTATTGGTTGGTAAACCAACATAGAAGGTGAGGCTGGTCGATCAGCATGATCTTTCTGATAAACCTGGTTCAGCTAGTTAAAAAGTCTGGTGTGGACGTCCCACAAGCTTCCAAAACACATCATAATGTATTGTATGTTGGTGACCAGCAATGGTATTTTCAGCATGAATGATATTTTCTTTCTTTTCTGTTCTTTCAGACAAATGTGGGGGCAATATCAACATCAGTACTGCAAGTTACCTCACTTCACCCGGTTATCCGGTGTCTTACTACCCGTCTCAGAAATGCATTTGGGTGATTACAGCTCCAGGACCGAACCAGAGGATTTTGATCAACTTCAACCCACACTTTGACCTGGAAGACAGAGAGTGCAAGTGAGTGTTCAGTGTTCAGTATTTGGTGTGGCAGTGCGCCACCTGCTGGTGCTGCCGGAGTATGTGCAACACGCTCATCTGGTGTAGAGCACAGGGCCACATGTGTGCTTGGCTTCTTTTAGTGCTTGATTTGATTTCGATTTTCCAAAAACATTTTTTAACTGCAACACAAATTAAGTCAACACTTGTTTACACTTGTGTGTTGGAGTTTCTTTTTACATTCTGTCTTCACACTGCCAAAAGGTTAAACCATGAGGTATTGAAAGCTATTTTTTAATTATGATTCACTAGTTCACATGTGGTTTGGTTGGTGTAGCTTATTTCCACCGTCTTCTCTCGCTCTTTCTTCTTTCCCATTCCGTCTGTTTCCTTTGTTTGTGCTGGCGGGTCTGAGGCACGTCATTGTACTGTCAGAGTGCGGCCGACTCTGTTACTGTATCCCCTCCACCCAGATAGTCTTCCGCCTGGAGTCCTTTGTGTTCACTGAATGCCTCATATTAATGGCACCGTTTATCAGGATCTTTACCTTTTTATGGCTCTGTAAACCTACAGAGATTTACAGCCCCAGATGACCCCGCACTGTCTGCTCATAGGGGGTCCGTCTCTTCTGAGAGTTCAGGTTTCGCTGCCAGAAACGAGCAGACCCCCCCTCCAGTCACACACACACACACACACACACAAATCTCCAACCAGGGGATACTTAGAGTGAATGGAGTGTGGATACACACATGGTGAGGACATAATGAGCCCTCCTAATGAAATTATCCAGAAATGGTTTGCCTGTGTTCGAACAAGCCAAGTTAAAGAATTGCAAGTTTAGCTCCCGAGGCAGTCAGTGGATATAAATGAGTTTAACGTTAGCTCTTTAAAGTGCGCCAGGCTTTTTATATGGAACTGTTTGGGATTATGAAGTTAAAAGTCCTTCCGACTTGCACACAAACTGGATGGTAGCTTCATTTTTGTCTTTTTGTCCATTATTCAAGAGATTTATTCCAAAAGTCTTCGAAATCTATCAAAATATAACTTTCTCCACCTCTAAAACAAATAATTTTTTGACTGACATCATCAATGCCACTTATTTTTAGCCCCTCCCATCCAATCGGCTTTAAATTGTTTGGGAGTCATTTCAATTTGAGTGGCTTCATCGTTGCTCAAAAAATTCTCTTTGTACCGTTTGCCAAATGCCCATGCTTGGTTTTGCATTATGCCTTTGCATGTGGTCGCGGTTCATAAAATAGCAGAACCAGTTATGTTAAGTGCTAACTTGAAGACACACTCCTGCCTTTCTGCGGGAACTCTGCTCCAGGGCTTTTCCCCCATCCTGAAACGTGCTGCGGTTGTATTTCCCCTCCAAGGCAACATATGCCGTACACTGGGGTTCAGAACCTCTCTGTAATCTTTCCACTTCAATCTATCATTTTAAATTGCTGTGGAGGACGGCCATTCAAACAAATTTGAAGTTGTTTAGTAATTCTAGTTGTGATTGGCTGAAAGTTATGAGCGACACCCCCCACCACCACCACCTCTATCTCTAATTCAATTCTGAGATCAGATAGACATCTGTTTGGCGGATCTGGTTTCTGTAGATTAGGGAGTGTTTTCTTGACTCCCAGATTCAGCTGGACACACATTAAGGGCCCCTTGCATAATGGAAACTGTTGATGGCCGAAATGGCTTCTTTATCAGATGGACTGCCGAGCGAGGGAAGCTACAACACACGCTTCAGTGCGCCGCTCGCAATCTAATTAGCAACAAATGGAACATGCTCAGCATAACATGTCTGTTATCAACTAAGCAAACAAGAAATGCTTCATGTCCACTAGTGGGAGAAAAAAAACAGCTGCCGGATCAGAGTCGACTCTGGGTGTTGCACGAGAATGATGATGTCAGGGATGTTTTGTTTGTGATTGGAGCAAATGACCTGGTTTTATTGCAAAAAAAAAAAAAAAATGATGACAGCGTTGTTGAATATATGTCACACTGGTGTATTTAGTGTTATTAAAGCAGATGGACTTAACTGAGGTCATAGTGTGTCTGACTACACTGAGGTCATAGTGTGTCTCCGTGTGTGTGTACTGTGTTGTGTCAGAGGCCACTCTCTGCAGATAACACATTCCTCTGACTGCACTATGAATCATTGATGCGCCCCAATCCGCTGACCAAACAAAAACTGGAAACATTTCCTCCCGATTGTTAGATTCCTGTCTTGAAGCGGTGAAGGGATGTGTTGGACGGGGGAATTGTTGAAACGTGGCAAAGGACAGAGTGTAGCTTTGCTCTGGAAAGCTTTGCTGCTTAAAGCAATATTCTTTGTACTTAGTCAGAGAATGCACAACAATGGCCAGTCGGTTTGGATTCGTGCATGTGTGTGTGTGCACTTGTGAATAGTCAAGATGGCATTCAGAGAATGCTTGCTCAAGAATGGTCCCAATGGAGGTCACTAAAAGGCCTGACTTAAGCCTGAAAGCACAGCTTTATCGTGACCAACCTTCAGCGCCGCCCTGCTGGGTCAGCCCGCAAAGTGCCACATGTCCCGCAGAGAAAGCAAATACACTCTTGGCTTGCCAAACAAACCACACATCCTGTATCTGTGTTGCTCAGAGACTCGGACAAAGCTGATTAGTCATGGAGACACTAACAGTAGATGCCTTTGATTTAGTTATGGGTTGTTTCATACAGAAGTTTTAGGTTTAAGATACACACTCAATGCCTCCGATGCCATTCAGTTGCTCAGATGCCCTGCTGTTGATGTGAGTTAATGCTATGGCTGAGAAGAGAAAGGGTGAAACAGTCGATCCCACTGGTGTTTAAATATCAACACAGCTCTTCCACTCATGACAGGGTCTCAATCCATTGTTTGTGTGCTCCCGTGGGTCTCCTCTCCCCCACTGAGAGGTGCCATAGCCAGGCTGGGAATGGCCGTAACTTTCCCTGCTTCTTCCAGATACCTAACGCTGGCCCTCTCCTTTTCTCCACAACGAATAAACACAGAGAGAGATGTATGGCATGAACATTCATCAGCGGTTGTCACGGAAGGGAAAACCAAAGAGGTATGGAATGCAACGGGCCTCCTTTCATCCTCAATGACGAGGGTTTTTAAAGGCAGGGAATGCTTTGACCTCTGGGCAGTGGAGGAGGCTTGGCCTGACAGAGATTGTTTTAAATACTTATGGCCCCTGTTAACAAACATAAGCACTGCAATCTATTCTCAGGGAGGGTCAGGGAAGCAATCTTAGGATCAAAAGCAGTACCGGGCCATTCGTGAGCTGTTGATGAGAGGCAGACAGTCGTGCCTGACTCCATCCGAGCTCCTAAAACAGGTGTACCACTCCTGTTTCATTTCACAAAGATGCCATTTTTTTCCCTTTACGGTTGATGTGCTTTGTGTCGCAGAGTAGACAGAAAGCAGACCGCAAAGCAAGGATTTTTGCTACTACGCTGAGCCGTTTGCTGTGTTGGGAGGTTGTTTCTTGTCCCTAGACTGCCTCTAAATCACATTTGTTCTGGCTCTGCGCTGAATTCTGGGTACAGGGAAAGGAGGCAGCAGCTGTCTTACGGAGCAAGAGCAAGGTGGTGTTACTAAAGCCAGTCCAGATGGAAAATGAGGCATAAACACACACAAAAGTGCCCGCATTGGCTACGCATACTGTTGAGAACAGGATATTTCAAAAACTGAGTTGTATAAAGATGATGTGTGAAATTTCTCTCCTTTCATTTCGCAGGTTGATTCCCCTGGAAAGTTTAAACTCTGCGACTTTCAAAAGTTGCTTGTTTGAGAATCCTGACCAGCCTAACACAGAAACAGTTCAACCAATGGGGTGTGGCTATTTGTCTTTTCGACTAGTGAAAGCCAGGGGGAGTATTTTTGTAAAACGTTTATTAGGCCATCTCCTTGAAAAAGGCCTTTATTGTTCGAAGAGATCTTAACAAAGTTTCATAGTGTGCTCAGAGATACAATCAGACTTTCCTTGTGAACTTTTCTCATCAAATTTGCCCAGTAGCAAGTTATCTGAGCTAGGCTAGCAAACATTTTATAGCTCTGGAACAAATGTTGTTTGTTGTATTCATTATTTTCCAGGGTCATGCATTTCTCACTCTAAGGTATGCATTTCATCACCTCATTTTCTCCTTGGCCCTCTAACCCTCTCGCATGACACTGGGCAAGTTGAGGTTGTAAAGCGTTCCGGCTAATGAGAAAGATTAAATTGTGTGTATCTTTCGGCATGTGTGTGTCAGGGCAAGGGGTTTCCGCCGCTAAAGCGCTTCACCTTGGCCCCGTGTGTTGGAAGGACAGGCTGATTGAAAAGCTCTCTCTCTCTGTGACATCTGCTGTCCTCCCTGCTGTTCTGTCACTGGCTTGATTCATGTCCTCCTCGTTCTCTCGCTCTCCGTCTCTCTCTTAGAAAGCCTAGGCACTTCACCACTCAGCGTGAGCTTATCTATGAGGGGAGGAGAGAGTGATGAAGTAGGGAAGTGGGGAACAAAAAGGAAGAGACTGTTGGAAAGTGAGTAGATGAAGAGGAGGAGGTAGAAGGCGGATAGGATGAAAAAGGGAAAGATTTAAATGCAAAACATTACAGGATGTACAAGTTATAGTTGGATAAATGAGAGAGAAAGGAGTGAGGAGTGAGAAAAATCAACTAGGAATTAAAAAAAGAAGTAGCAAATCTCCTCCCTTGTCACAGTAGAGCACAGAAGACATTAGAAATCTCAAAACTCCCCATCTGACAATGATGAAGCTTCTAAAGAGAATTTGGCAAAGGGCTCTCCAGCTTTCCACAGAGAACAGGTTTCCCAATATGGAAGTTTCTGTTCTCTGCTGTGAGCCGTCACAGCTGAGAAAATCCTGTTGCTCATTTCCTTTTTGTTCCAGCTCAGATGTTCTTAAGTGGATCTTTACAAGATTCATGATTAAAGAACAATTTGTTTATCTCACCACTGGATTATGATTTAAAGATATGACTTGGTGAGATGATAAAAAAGCTAGTAAGGAAATCTGTTGTCATAGGAAAGCTGTTGTTGAAGACCCCTTGTCATTAAGTTAATATCGATTAGCTTTG
Source organism: Abramis brama (assembly GCF_963993115.1). Lineage (NCBI taxonomy): Eukaryota > Metazoa > Chordata > Actinopteri > Cypriniformes > Leuciscidae > Abramis > Abramis brama. The sequence continues at coordinate 2,292,504 of NC_139986.1, read as the reverse complement.
AGGCCATCTATGGGCTAATGTAGACCTACAAATTTAAATGTAAAGTCTTTATCTTTTAGGAAGACCAAAAAGATGATGACGTATCTTGCATAAATAGGCATGTATAAATGTCCGTGCCGTCTAGCAATAGCAATATGAAATACGTCAGCACAGGAAAAAGGGGTCATCTACAAAAAGTAAAAGTTCTCTATGTCTAAACTGATGTAATGTAATTATGCATTATGCATGTAAAAATGAAGTGGAGCATAAATCTCTAAGTTTGTTTAGATGAAGCTCATTAGCAACAAGGCAAGATGTTTCCATGTAGAGGCCCAAATATGGAATCCGAGAACTTATGAGAACACACAGAGAGAGAGAGAGAGAGAGAGCGGTGAATGGGGGGAAATTACCACTGCTTTGGAACCAAGAGTTAAGGTTCTCAGCAAGATTGGTTAAAAATCTGATTCAAGACAACCTGTATTTTTAAACTCCCCAGGAGAACATCAGAAGGGCCTAAGCTTTAATTGATGTGGTCCTGTTTGAGAGCTAATGCACCATGTCTGCACATGCTGGCCTTGTTTAGTTTGCCGCCAGAACCGCAAATGGCCCTTTATTTTTGATTGATGGGGCTCCTGCCAAGCTATGGTTCAGCCCACACCACTCTGAGCTTAAGGGACCAGTTGGATGGGAATTTGAGTTTGATAAGGTTCAGCTCCATTTGGGCCCCACGCTAAGATGGCAAATTGAGTTTTTCAGGTTGAATATTTGATTATTTTTCTTGTAAATTTTGGCGGTGAGATCTCATTCTCATTCGTTCACTCTAGTTTGATCGTAGCCGAGGGCTGTCCATCTTTGTTTTCTCTGCGACAGTGTTGGTAGTAAGTTTGATGGCTGGAAAGAGACAGTGATGAATGGGGCAAAGGCTCTCTGATTGAGTTGAGGCAGTTCACACTCCGCTCGTCCGCCCCTTTTGTTTGCTTTTCTCTTGGTCTTGTCTTTCAGAGGATTAGTGTTCGTTTTAGGGGGTTTTATTGTGTGCGAATGTGGTATTTTTCTCACACTGTAATTTGCCATTAAATAGCATGTCATCTCAAAAGCTGTAAATTGACCTGTGAGTAAATCAACCCCTTAGTGGGATGTTCGTGGTCTTGTAATGTTTCAGACTCAATGCCAGCTTAAGTCTGTCAGTCCCTCCTTTCCTATCCTCTCCTCCATTTTCCAGCAGGTCTGCTGGTCATAGCATGCATACTGAGCTAATTATCTTTCACGAGGTCTCCAAGTTGGCAACGGCAGTGTGGGTTTGTGAATGGATAGGTCATTTTGCCCTCCAAACTTTGGCATCATCTTTGGCATCAACCTTTTGATCAAACTGCTGCACGGCAAGACACCGCACATATGCATGCACACACTTTGACATGAGCACATTGCCCGGGCCACAACAGAATGCACCGGAATTGCAATAGAAAGAAAACAACACACCACCTGGTTGTCTCAGTGTGTGCCCTCTAGAGTGTGTAATTCCAGGAACTTGATTTCCTTTTTGAAGATAACAGATACCCTGTTGGAAAAGGAAAGAGATACATTGAGAATATACACGATAATGAATAAGGACACACAAAGAATAAGGAAATTAGTCAAATGCCAAGATGTTGAAACAAATGTCAGACAACTGACAAAGCAGATATTTCTCTTTTTTTCTCCTTCCGCTTATGTAATCGAAAATCAACATCGGAAGAGTGTGTGTGTCCTGATTCCGTGTGTCACTGTTGACCATGACACTGTTCCCATGAGATATGATGCTTACTTAGTCAAAGGCGGCACTTTCTATCCATTCTCTGCCTCCTTTGGCCGCCTTTATTGTACAAGCCTGAATGAGGAGGAAAGCGAGGGGGTGAAGGGAAGGAAAGACGGCAAGACACGCAAGGAAAGCAAGTTAATTCAATTACTCTCAGTGCAGTTATAACCACAGTTTTCCTCTAAAAGAAAGAATGAGCTGGACATGAGACATTATGGGGAAACTCCAAGTGAACCAGGACATAGCCCAGAGGGACCTCATGCTCTCATCCATGCACATTCTCTCTAAATCTTTCTCTTTCTGTCTACCTCTCTCTCTTTCTCTCATGGACGCCACCCACTGGTTTACCTCTAGTTGACCTCCCTAAGCAGTCTGTTCATTACCAACTAGAGAGCACTTATTGGACTGCAGTATGTAGATGGGCCAGATAGTTAAGCAATGTTCTTGTTTCCTTTATGTAAGCTCGTCGTCTCATACTCTACATTAACAGTCATCATTTGGGCAGTAGGTCATATCTTTATCATCAGCTTATTCTGGCAATGCTAAATTGGATTTGTGGGTTGTTTTATTTAATAATGCACTTAGATACACATCTGTTATAACTCTCTTTTCCTTTTTTTTTGCTGTCCGAGTAGTGCCATGTCAGACATTCTAACCTGCGGGATCTTTTCATATATCTCCAAATAATTAGTATTAGTAATTTTAATAAGCATAGCACCTTTAAGCTGACCCTGTTTCTCTCTGCACATAGTAAGAATGAATTTAGACCTCATTAGAGGAGAGGCTCACATGTCATCTTCTACCACTGCAGAATCAGTTACAGCCCAGGGGTGGAAGACATTGGGGTTACTGGGTGGTAGGGGGATTGCATAGTATTTTTAATGGAAGACCGTGCACATCTGCCCTCTGACCCCTTCCAGCCACCTCCTTCCCTCATACTCAATCCACGTCCTTTTCTATAGCTTGACTTTTCATCTTCTTAACCATGGACCCTTCTCCAGAGGGCAGTGGCCACTCTGGCTCAGTAATAATACCCCCTATCAGATGTCAAGGTGGGACAAATGGTGGCTATTCTCCTAGTAATGGCCAGTGAAATGGGCTCCTGACAGAGACCGAATGAAGACCTGTGTCCCTTGTACACCTTATAGTGCAATTTCTTTTTCCATTGTCCTATTCATGGGCTAGAATGGATTTTTGTGCTCTCTTCCTCTCCTATGTACAACAACATTGAATATTTATACTACATACTAATATAAAATGTATTTTTAGCTGAATCCTGTATTAACATCTAATATCGTTTAGCACTCTAATGGTTTATCTCTTCAGAATGGAAATTAACATGTGAACTCAAGTGATTAACCAACACATAGCCACTGCTTCAGTGTTCATGCTGTCTAGTTATACATTTTTGTGAAAAGTCCACAGTTGAATTCCAATCTGTAGTAATAACATTTAACTCTTGCCCAGGTCATAACTTATTTTTTTCCTAAATTGCAGCAAGTTTGCAGCAGCTTCCTTCATGTCATTGCTACACTGAGACTAAATCTCTGAGGTAAAGGTAAGCCAATTTAGTGCAGTTCCTCATCATATCCTGTCAGTGGATGATACACAGATATCCATCCTGCCCTGCTGGCTGATGACAGAACTTCCTCAAGCTCCTTCAGCTGTGTTTATATTGGATCATTTGGGAATTGTACATTAGCAAAGAAGTGTGGCACTCTGATGTAGCCTAACCGAGCTCTATGCCGCGGCTCGCTTAGTGTACGCGTTTCACTTAATCAGTAAATGCATATTAGCCATTTTGCCCCCTGGGCAGAACTCTAATTAATTGCTCTTGCTCCTTCCTCCAACGAGAACAGGATGTTAGATTCTAAATAGGGGCATTTTGTGGTCTAATATGGCTTCTGTGTTTCTTCGAATTCTAAACTATAATGCTTTCTGTTTTCCAGCAAAATTGCTTTAATGGATAATGACAGATGATGTATTGAAGAGAAACAGAATCGTTTGCTGACGTGCACCATTGTAGAGGAGAATTAATAATGTAGTGGTAGCACAGTGCCCTCTTTGTCTTATGGCCCTCTTTGCTTTTCCCTGACAAAAATTTAAGTTCAGCAAGTTTGGATGTGGTTAAGAGGAAGGACAAGGAGTTGTCTCAGAGGAGTAAACTAAAAATGGATAGCTTGCAATCAGTGTATCACATGTGTTTACACATTTCCTCTTGTATCTTTTGTATATTTCTCAGCTTTTACTGCTGCCTCTTACATCGGGTTATTGCCTATTAAAGACTGTAAACTGTTATTAGTGCAGTATGCAATAATTCCCTCAAAATACTGGGATTCATTAATGTGATTGTTGGGAATCCGTGTCTCTCCGAACAGCCTAATTAGCAGTGCTAATGAAAGCGGACACGCTAAATCCATCAATGTTAATCATAATTGCCATTTATGAAAGCGTGCGGCGAGGTCTCCTGCACCGCGCCCATTCTAAATAAATTAGCATCTAAAAATATGTCTCAAAGATTAAGCATGACGCTCAAGACCTCTCTGCGATTGTGGCTACTGGGGCTGGTTTGATGTAATTTACTCTCACAGAATTGAAAAGTATTGAACCGCTTGACATGTCCACACCCTTCGCCAGCCCTGCACCACATGCGCTCAGTGCCACCCATTTCTAAATGGTGCTGCTCTAATCATTTGTGTTTAGGAAGGAAGGTTAAACCACTGGATGGTTGTTTGGATTGACACATCAGTCACTGGGGAACATGAAACATGATTTGCACCCATTTTTAAATTATGTTCTGTTAATTCTGATGTTGGCTTGAATTTGAGAAAGTCTATTTTAGGTCAACAGCACACATGCAGTGTGTAAAGGTACTTTCACACCCAAACTTAATTGAATAAACAATATTTAATTATCTTGAGACAAAAACAATGCCCTTTTCGACAGAAGGTTGCTCATAGCCAACCAGTCTCAACCAGTCATTTCAAAAGCTATAGTAAAAAAATTAACAAAATAAACAAAAGCACCCCCATGCCGACAAAATAGTTACTCAGTAATCATAAAACACAGGTCTAACTTCATAGCCATGGCCTCAAGTCATGGCCCCTCCCTCTACACTCTTCAACAGTTGTATGTAAGCTAATAACTCCATCAGGGAGTGTTTTCATTCTCTGTACTGTTGTAACAGACTCTGGTCCCAACCCCAACTCCTTTTTCATCAGTTTTACTAACATTTTGAGTGACAGCGGAGAGGTTATTATCGTTCCGAATGCAGCTTGCGGCTGCAGGAGCCTATTACAGTAGGCTTGGTTAACGCTTGTCACATACTATGGAGAATGGTAGACAGTTTTGGTGAGCGAGCTGCTACCGTGTCCCCTAAAGGCTTGAGCTGTTATAACTGACAAAAAGTCTAGCTTGCTTCGTGGAAATGTTAACTTTGTCCGGCATGGGCGAAGTAAGTGAAATATGTTGTTTTTTTTGTTTGTTTTTTTTGCACATGATGTCTGGGTCAGAGTCCCTCAGCAGTTTACAGCTCTACACTTTCTTTAGGACAATGATGACTTGTACATCCCCTCAGCCTTCTCTATCTGAAAGGAAAATATGAGAAAAGAGTGATTGTTTCGAAAAGGGCACGTCGAACCTAATCTTTCCCTCCGGTGATGGATAAAATGTTCTGCCCTATTGTAGATCACGCTGGTCATATTTTGTGTCTGTGAATGCTTATGGGGGGGTGTAGGTAACAGCCCCAAGTCTGTGAGTCTATGGAAAATTGTTAGCTTGTGGTTGATTGTCTGAACCCTAGGCGTGCAAATAAGAGCTATTTTTCCCATCTGACCGTTCTGGATGGCATAGGCATTACTATCCCTGTAGACAGGATTGTCTGCTAACATTGTAAGGCAGCGAAGTGAAGGTCTCTGAGAATTAGGTTCATCCTTTTTGTTTTAATTTCCCATTTGGATTGGCAGGCTATTTTCACCACTATTATGGTTGAGTGAGAGTGTGTGTGTGTGTGTGTGTGTGTGTGTGTGTGTGTGTGTGTGTGTGTGTGTGTGTGTGTGTAGGGTAGGGTAGGGACCTTAGAGACTCTAACTACAGTCCAGTGGTGTAGGCCAAAAGATCTTGAACAATCAAAGAGGGAAAGGCAGAGCAGCAAGACAGAGAGAGGGGGAATGTATTAAAAAACAATCTGTCCGTTTTCTCTTGTGGGGTCATAAAATGAAGCAGGCGGAGACCGGGTGGAGCACGGGGATGGTTTAAGACCTGGGGCAGGTGAAGAGGTGTCTGGTCTGAGAAATTGGGACTCTGTACTTGATGAGAATACGTTACACCTCTCTTCTTAGCTTCAGGGGCAAAACCTCATTTTAAAATGTTAAAACCTCATTCCCTGCTGTTTGTTCTTGCTCTGTTAACGGCAAACTCCATCTTGCAGTTTCAGACTCCCGCAAGTTCCCGAAGAAATAGATTAGCAAATACTGTTCTACACAGACCACTCTAGGAAAAAGTCTTTCTCCAAATGTAAAATGGCCTCTGCAGTCAATCCCATAATGCCCTGCAGATGATTAGCAGGGCCAAGTTGGCACTCCGGATCCACTAAGCTTGCGGAATGGGATGAAACCATGCGCAGCCTCTGCCGAGTAGTCTTTAAAAACAGAAATGAGAATGTGGCTAGAATGCTTAAAGACATTTCTTTTTTTCATAAGCAGCACTGGCCTTGAGGCGACTACTGCAGTTCCATCTGCATCTTATTCTAATACCTCCCACTCCAGCTTTACAAGGTCCATCTGTGTTAGGGAACAAGTGCCGCGCCTGACTAGAGAATGCAATAAACAAGATTTCTGAAGGTGCTAAGACTTTACATGCAAGCCGGCAGGAGAAGCCTGCTGTTTTTCAAAGCCATAGCGAAAACGATATCTTGAGGAGAGCTTGTAGTACAGTATAATGTTACCTCTGCTGTGACTACGGTTGTGCAACGGTGACTGTGATTCTGTGACAGACTTGCTGAAATCCGATAACACACCTTTGATTCTCACGGCACCACTGAGGAGGAAACGACTTCTTAAACCCACAAATCTTTTGCAGGATAACGCCTGCATCAATTTTTCAAAGGTCTGGTCACGCTTGAGTTTACCTGGGTGGAATTTAAAGTAGAGAGAAAATCTGTGCATGCATGTGTGTGTGTGTCTCAAGGCAGAGGTATCATTCAGCTAGCCATAAGAGCAGGGAGAAATTACAGACTGAAAGAGGAAGGAGAGAGCATAACAGACAGATCTGAAGAAGACTGATGCTCTCCATCTTGAACTGTCAAAGATCTTCACACATTACTGCACCAAAGCATCTTCCCAAGCTGCATTCAGACCAATCTCTGATTCACTACAAAGTGTACTCTCTTTTTACTCTCTTGGTTGGGATTTTACAGCAACTTATCGTGCAGACTTGCATGTTCTTGCAATCGTGATGCAATTTAGTCAAGTAGGACATGCTCCTGAATCAATATACTTGTTGGAGCTGGAACAGCCTAGAAATAATCTATCTCTAAAATCAGAGAGGAAGTGTTTGGTTAATAAAATTGTTGAAGCCCCAAATTCTAGTCCTAACCCAACCCATCCCAAACAAAGGCAATGTCCTAAATGTCCTTTCAGAACACTTTTAAATCCACACTTTGATAACATATTTCCATGTAGACTGTTGGGCAGTGCGGATGTGTGTAGTCTTATGGTGGCTGTTAAGAGAGGGAAATGAAACCTTTGTCAAATTTGACACCTTACATTCTCATGGTCGTCACAAGTTCACAAGCACAGGTACAATGAAATGCATAATTTGAGACAGGGGCAAACAATCAAGCTCATAACCTAAACCTAATTCTCAGATCAGGGGCCTTATTTATAAAACTTTGCGTAGGATTTGCGTCAGAAGTGGCGTACGGATGAAACATAGGACGTGCGTACGCACAGAAATATTCGGATTTATAAAACCGTGCGCACACACATCCTACGCAGTTTTCCCTTAATAACTCACAATCCATTCTAAATGTGGCGCAGCTTTTGCGGCTTCATGTCACGCCCATAGTTGCCCATAAATAGTCCGTGAAACGCCCACAAGTTAATATTCATCGATTGCGAAATCATGGCATTTATTACCATCCATTTGATTGCATCTGACAAGCTACAGATGTGTTATGAGGATGAATTGCATAACATGCCAATATTATTGCAGAACATGTTTCACTTTTCGTTTTGCAAATATGTGTTAATTTGCATTTCTGTTGTAATCTTCGTTTGATTTTGTTTGTTTTACACTGCAGATCGATCAAACGGGTGTTCGTGTAGGCTATTAATTGTAAGACTTGCTTTGTGAAGTCTTCATGTTATTTATGAGAGGCAGTATTGCCATTTCTTTTACACAGCGGTCTACAGTTTCACACACTTTCACACACTTTCTCGTGTTTCTTCCATCTGCCGACGGTGTCGCCATTTCTCATTTCACACGTTTTTGTGCGTACGCCTGGGTCAGAGTTTGCGTGAAGGACCGCACATTTTCCCGTCAAGTTTGCTTTTTTATAAATACCAATTATTGCGTAGAGAGCGGCGTACGCCTTCTTTTGTGCGTACGCAACGTTTATAAATGAGGCCCCTGATCTGTTTGAAATTTTGTTCTGTTACCAACAACGAAAGTAGTATAAAGTAGTCCAATCCACCAGGCAGATTCTTGGGTTAGAGTTAGGGCTAGAGCCTTGGACAAGATTCTTACCAAACAACGATTGCCTTCTGGTTTCAGTGATCGGGTAGGTCTATGTTTGTTTGAGGACAAATGTTGATCCAGGAACATGTTTAGACTTGAATACAGGGGTTTACATCCGTACTAAAATAATGATGTTGACGGTCAACATAACCATCACTCTAAGCTTTCCTTCTCTCCGTCTTCTCTTATCATTTACTCAGAGCTCTGAATCACTTGACCTAACTTTAGTAAGTCAGGCTCACCAGAATGCTAGTCAAGCCAGAGTGATGAGAGAAAACAAAATAAGTCTTTGGGAGAGTTAATGACTGCTTTTTATGGCCACTGTGCCGTAAAGGCAGTGAGTAAAAGCATAAGTGCATTGGCTGGATTCCTGTGTAAATGTACCATGATGGGACTGAAGGTAGACTGAGTTCTCCTGCTCAGACTGATAAAGGAGAAGAGGAGAACAGAGCTTGTTTGTGTGGGTGCAGAAGCGCTGTTTCCACAGCTGGCCTTAAGAGGAAGAGGGCAGGGACTGAAAAACAGAACAGCGTGCAAAAAAATGGCACCAAGCACAAAACAGTAGACCCGAGCCAAACAGAGTGAGGTCATAGCTCTGCAAACGTCATGTGAGCAGCAAAGGCTTGGGGAAAGCTTTCTGAAAAGAGCAGCAGGTTTGTTTGCACATGTGTTTGTTTTTATTGTGTCGATATTTGGGTCACTGAAAAAATGTTTGACATACACAAACACTCATGAGGGTCCATATGGGTCCTCTCTGTATTGTCCTATTTTTAATAAATTGCATTTTTTTTACGAGTTACGTCATTCCCTATTTGCATGAACGTATAGTTTCTTGAGGGGTTGACATTAACACCCGCCAACCTTTATTTCAGCAGTGGCGTGTAACACAGTCTACTAGCCACTTTGGCATGTTGAACATATACAGTTTTAAATTGTAGCCTTTTAAAAAGGCATCTGAAATAACAAACTAAGTGCTATGTAGTGTTGTCTGAAATATCAGAATAGATAAACGATACCAGCTGTTCTTTCTCTCTCTCTCATCTCTCTGACAGTGAGTGACACACAACCCTGCCTCTACTCACTCACTCGATTAATTTGCTCCGGATGAATATTGTTGTTATTACAGGGCTTGAATTTCGTTGTGCTCTTCAAAGTATTGTGTATAATTTCACTCATTCCTGCAGTTTTAGTGATCACACCCAAAGTGCACGCACATAAAGCCATCTCTCAGAACTAAATTGAGTTCTTTTTCGCTGCTTATTGCGCTTAATCAGTCAAATACACATAAAATAATGTCAAAATGCCAGTCTTGACAAATCTTCACGTAAACACAGTCAGTTATGTTTTAAGTGAACGTAAACAGTTGAGAAAGAAAACGCACGTGTAACAGTATAATGGATCCGTGCATCAGGTCTTAAAGTGACAGCAGCCTAATATTCCTGCTGCCAAATTATGAGATAGTATTAAAAATATCTATATGGCAGTTTTTCCCCATGGTATTGATGTCAAAATTGTGGCCAGTGAAATGCTGAATGGCTAGAAACTTTGGCTGGTGAGCAAAAAGGTTAATGTCAAGCCCTGATTGTGTGGTATTTTCGCAGAGACTTTCCTTACCTGGCAGTTTAAATGTGTTTTCATTGTATATGTGGCATTAGATCCGTGGCACTCTCTTCTGCTGTGACTGATGGAGTGCTAGGCCTCTTCCATCAGGCCAGCCAAGCGGAGAGACACGGGTGAAGTCATCTCTACATTACCGCCCCCTCAGGGGACCCAATTTCAGAGAGCGGCACGCTTCTCATATTCCGTCCCTTCCACTCGCACACATACGGTATCGTCACCCCCACCGGTGTGAAACAAACCAACCTTTATATCACTGAATGCACAGTTTGAGATGCGCCCCAATTTTAACGCCTCCTATAACCCCCCCTGGACTTACTGACACACAGACACACATTCTGTCTGCGATACCTTCGTTAAATTTTCACACATTTCCTCCTGTAATGTGTGGCAGGTGGAACAAACCATTTTCTTGAGCAGGGAGATCTTCAGTTGCATATCTAGGCTATTATGCACATGCATAATATATATGTATATATATTTTAATACTCCTCTCAAAATAATGAAATGATATTATGCACGGGCGAGATTTTAGTTCTGCATCCCTCATATGCTTTGAGAAATCAAACTGCAGTTCTTTGAAAAGAAAGACCGTTCTACTCCCCATGATGCTTTGCTCTCGTTTCTTCCCGCCTATCCTGCGGTTACGGGTGTCAGGGGTGATTAAACGCCATGGAAACAAGACCCTGCTGTCAATCATATTCCACGCTGAGCACACCCCCAATTGAAAATCACCATTATTATATCAGTATGTGGAGTGTATTGTACAAACAGACTTAAAACAAGGGAGAATTCACATCAGCTTTAGTTTTTCATCCCATCTCACTCGCTCGCTAGCTGAGGCAGGACCACCCACCCTCTCTCGTCTTGTATTACAGACACAATATTAGCGTATGTGTGTGTGTGTGCACATGGGTTTTTGTGTGTGCACGTGCTGCCATTTGTGCAACAGTCTTCCAAACTGTCGCCGACTCAATTATGTGGCGGCACAAACCAATAGCTTTAGGGTTGAAATTCTATTTTGAGGACAAGTGGAGCATGCGTGTGTGTGTGTGTGTGTGTGTGTGTGTGTGTGTGTGTGTGTGTGTGTGTGTGTGTGTGTGTGTGTGTGTGTGTGAGTTTGTTTTCATGACAACTGAGGACATTTTTATGATAACACACCTGCAAATGAGGACACTCGGGAAAATAGGTGATATATGAGGACATTTTGGGTGTCCTCATTTTTCAAATGGCTTTAAAAACATACTAAGCAGTGTTTTTTTTTTATGTAAAAATGCAGAATGTTTCCTGTGATGGGTAGGTTTAGGGATAGGGGCAGTGTAGGGGGATAGAATATACAGTTTGTACAGTATAAAAACCATTACGCCTATGGAATGTCCTCACAAATCACATAAACATGGCTGTGTGTGTGTGTGTGTGTGTGTGTGTGTGTGGAGGCAACACCTGTCCCACTCATATAAATTGAAAAACCGACATTCAAAGTCAACTATGAGTATTACTATCTTCTGTTATTCATATGAAGCAATTTGCACACACTCTCACACACACTCTCTCTCTCTCACACTCGCACATACACACACACACAGACACTCTCTCTCACTCACTTGCACACACGCATACACTCACACTCTCTCTCACACTCGCACACACATAAACACTCTCTCTCACACACACCTCTCTCTCTCTCTCTCTCTCACACACACACACACACATACACACTTGCACAGAAACTCTCTCTCTCTCACACACACACACATACATGTTGGGTTTTCATGCTTTGTGGAGACATCCCATAGACATAATGATTGTTCTACTTTACTTACAACTTTAGCAGGTGTTCACAACCTAGTCATTGTTTTTTAAAGTGTTTTTTTTTTTTTTTTTTATCTTTATAATATTATAAATGTAAGTGGAAATATTCATAACCGGTTCATTGAAAGAAACTGAACTGACACGCTAAAATATGTAATAATAATAAATAAAAAAAAGTGTGTTGTTAACAGTTTAAATGACCAAATCTGTGTGTTTGTCTCTCTCTGTGCAGATATGACTATGTGGAAGTGAGGGATGGGGTGGATGACAGCGGGCAGCTGGTCGGGAAGTATTGTGGGAAGATCGCTCCCTCTCCCTTGATCTCCTCTGGGAACCAGCTCTTCATCAAGTTTGTGTCTGACTACGAGACTCACGGCGCTGGCTTCTCCATCCGCTACGAGATCTTCAAAACGGGTGAGTGAGAACGTGATGAGAACTCACAGGCGAATAACCGGGAATCATCCAATCAGATTTACCATATTACTTCAACATCTATAAGTTTAAGGAAGATACATATAGGAATTTACAGGAGGAGAGTACGACAACCATATAAGGACAGACATAAATGAAGGAGACCACTTTCTGTTTTCTCTTTGTCAGTCCCAGTGGGAGAGTTGCCTGAGGAGAAACGATCAGTTGATAACGCAGACTTGTAGACCTTCAGGGTCTCTCATTCTGCCATTGTCTGGCCCACAGAGACACACACACACACACACACAATGATGGACCGTTGGGCTTATCTGGAGATGTCATGGCAATAAGCAGAAATTTCCTGTTGTTCAGATCTGTTTCCCGTGTTCGAGGGAGGGCTAGAGACTCAGAGAAAGTGAGAGAATGTGTGTGTGCGTAACCTCGGGACAGGTGCCGTACACATCATGGCCAAATACTGACCCTGGGTTACCCCGAGTGTGACCTCAGGATGAGGTGGATGGGGGTTATTTTCATCTTTATTGTCCGTTAGTGTGTAGACATTCCCACAGAAAAGATTTATCTCAAGTGTTATTCAAGGAGAGCAAATGGAGAATTATTTAGAAATATCAATATTATCACAAATGATGATCATTTCGATTTTCCAAGATAGACAAATCTGTTATGTTTTTTCTTATATTTCTGCTTACCAATGCTGCATTTATTTGACCAAAACACAGTAAAACAGTAATTTTGTGATATATTATTACAATTTAAATGAACTGTTTTCAATTATAATATAAAAAAAGCATCATTGCCTCAGTCTTCAGTGTCACATGATCCTACAAAAATCATTCTAATATGATGATCTGATGAAATGTTTCTTATTATTATCATCAGTGTTGTAAATCAGTGTTGAAAACAGTTGTGCTGCTTTCTGTTTGTGTGGAAACCCTAATCTTTTTTTTTTAGGATTTTATGATGAATAGAAAGGTCAAAAGAACAGCATTTATATATGACAAATTATATTTATTAATATTATAGGTTTTGATTCATTGTGTTTATTTATTTATTTGAATATATTAAAGAACTTTTCCCTTAAGGAATTTCAGGAGAAACATTTGAGACAAAGTTGATATACTTCATAAAACTGAGATTCTCCTGAGCTTTAAAAGAGCAAAACCTTTTCCTCTGGCTTGCCCCCACCACACCCACACACACACACACACACCCCCCACACACACACAGCCACCCACCCCACACACACACACAGCACCCCCACACACTTTGACTCATCAATAAGATCAATACGTCTCCCACAGAATTCCATTATCTCAGTGCTGGTTTTCTTAAACTCGTCTTCTTGATGTGTCTGATTGGAAATAAGGTTCCTCTGGAGAGAGCAAAGACGTCTGAAACATATCGACTGTGTGCAGTCAAGGGTTCTCCGGCCCGTGCTGGGTGTGTTCCTGCAGAAAGCCCTGTTTATCAGCATGGGTGGGCCACGAGAGCCTGTGTGAACAACAAACACTTATGTTTGCAGTCCAGGACATGGGAATTTGTTGTGTCTATGCAAACTCTGCAAAGCACACAGCAACCTTATCAAGTGAAGACCGCGAAGGACAGCGAGCAAGCAAAGGAAAGAATGTGAAAAGGAATAGCGAGAGCGACGAACAGTGAATAAAGAAAACGAAAGTGATTTAAAAGCCTTGTCAACAACATCTGATCCGTGTGTGTATGACATACAAGTAAACGCAATGATTACACACAGGTGTTGAAACAGGTGTGCAGGTATTGAAATGAGAGATGATTATAAGAATGCAACAATGAGATAATACTCATTTAAAGCTGCTGCCGCTGCATACGGATGTGGATTAGAGCAGGTTTCACACACACACACACACACACTCACACACACACACACACACACACACACCCACACACACACACACACAGTGTGTGGGCTGCATTGTTTAAACCAGAAGCACAACAGAATATCTAATTAAAGGTACGCAGTGTATTTTGTGTGTTTTATAGAGCTCTCGGATAGCTAAACTGATTTCTGAACAGGCATCTTCAACTTCAGCTGCTTCTATATGTTTTTAACTCAATTAGATGAGAGAATGTACGTTACAAGGATTTTACTCCACCCTGTCCGTGAGAAAACCACTGAACCACGGTTAAAGCACTTTAACACGCATTTCAAGTGGCTTGTTGCTTTTATAGAATGTCAGGAACAGCAATATGATAAAATATGTTAGTATTGACTATAAACTTTTTTTATTGGTAAGCAATATAGGTCATGGATGGATGGATGGAAGTATGGATGGATGGATGGATGGATGGATGGATGGATGGATGGATGGATGGATGGATGGGTGGATGGATGGGTGGGTGGATGGATGGGTGGGTGGATGGGTGGGTGGATGGATGGGTGGATGGATGGATGGATGGATGGGTGGATGGATGGATGGGTGGGTGAATGGATGGATGGATGGATGGATGGATGGATGGATGGATGGATGGATGGATGGATGGATGGATGGGTGGATGGATGGGTGGATGGATGGATGGATGGATGGATGGATGGATGGATGGATGGATGGGTGGGTGGGTGGGTGGATGGATGGATGGATGGAAGTGGATAGATAGATAGATAGATAGATAGATAGATAGATAGATAGATAGATAGATAGATAGATAGATAGATAGATAGATAGATAGATAGATAGATAAAGAAAAACAGGGAGAACAAAAGCAAGAGAATGAGAGATATTTTAGATGAGAAAGGAGAACTAAAGTGAGCACTATAAGAGAAGGAGAGAATAAACAGAACACACAAGGAGGGAAGAATCTATTCAGAAAAAAAAGTGTGAAGGTGACAAAGAAAGTGAGGGAGAGAAGATGAGGTGAAGAGAGGGCGAGAAAGGCTGAGAGACGCACACACACACACACACACACACACACACACACACACACAGGAAAGATAAGAGATGAGAATCTCTCCACCACTGCTATCTATGAATGCAATCAGGCCTCACCCAAGCACTAACACACACTCTCAGAGTTCCCTCACACCATCCTTAACAAGGGGTTTTTAGATGATTTTTTAGAAACTTGTGTATCCCATCCCATCCGTAAAAAGAGGAGTCTGTAGTTATCATGTCACCCTGTCTTGTCTTGGCATCCCTAAAATGGCCTTTCTGAGGGTGGAAAGGGACACAGGTTTTTAGTTAACAGCTGTGCAATTTTCAGAGCCACATCATGTGTGAAGAGTGATCCACAAGTGGAGTGGAAGGCGTGGGTGTGGGATAGAAGGATGGAGAAGTAAGTTACACTCGTAGGATGGGACTATGGAAGTCTGATTCTATGGGGGGGGGGAAAACGAGATGGACCACTAATAGAAATGGGAATGGGAGAAATCGTAACATTCAAAATGGCGTCTGTAGGAATGGCAATGGTAAAGCTATAATCTGATGGTCCACTTTAGACATTCTACTCATAATTACTTTGTAACTACATGTCAACTAGCAGTCATTAGAGTAGTAGACCGTCTGATTAATATCTGATAACACTTTACTCTGATGCTCCTCAACATTCTGCTGACTATAAGTAACTTTACAAGTACATGTCAACTTATTCTACTAACCCGAACCCTAACCTAACAGTCTACTAATACTCTAATGAGAGTTAGTTGACATGTAGTTGCAATGTTACCTATAGTTAGTTAAAATGTGTAAAAGTCTCTTCTTGCATACCCAACCCTTCATTGGGAAAACCTGCCTCTGGTGACATTTCTGTAAAATTATATTTACTGTATGTTTTGCAGTCCTTTCAAAGTGAAATATGGCTCTAAAAGTATCACACAAAACATATTACCGTGAATATGCCAACATTTTATTACGTTGGTTATAGTATGAATCGGGGCTAAATGGTTAATGGTAAAAGATTTCTCTAAATGTGTCAGGGAAAAACACTTTTGCTGAAGCAACTGTGCTCATTTCAGTCTTTTATCGTGACTCGGGTTTCACAGGACTCGTGTTACACAAACGCTTCACATCACAAGAGCAATGTTGTGTATCAGGTGAGCGACAGGGCAAGTTTACTACATCAGAAAAGCCAAACATATGGAGCTGGTTATGTGATGCAAACCTCAAAATGTATTAGTTTACAAATCATGCACTATGGTAAAAGTGTAACATAGTATTGTCCAAGGAACCGCATGAAAATAAATGTTTATTAATCGATAATCTTTCTCTGTAATCCTGATTTGTCTGAAAAGGAATCAAAGTTGTTGGTGTGTTACCGCTACAAAATGTTGTGTGTAACTTTAATAGCTGGTCATTAGCAGGATGGCCACTTCCTTAAAGTAAAGCGAAAGTCTGCGCTAACTCACATCTAGCTACAGTAGGCCATTCATCATGGAGATGTTATCTGAACGTCTTTACGATGGCACCTGTGTCAACACAGCAGGACAAGGATTGCGTGAGGAGGGCAGCTTGTTCATTGTGTCCAGTTTAGTTGTCTTTTACAAGTTTAGCTGCTTTTTAACAGGCCAGTGGCATAGGTCACATCTGGCACAGCAAGCCTGTCTTTCTACGAGCCCGTCTTCTAAATAAACCCCCCTACATTAACACTCAGAGCTAATGAAATCCAAGGCAGAAACTGTCTTTCTGTGTGTTGCCCGTTCTGGATCTCGAGAGGACCCGTCAGCGGTGCCGGCTGGCTAAATGATGTGTCAGCAACTGTATGTGTGTTTGTGTGTTCTGGGTAAACCCACAGCTGTGTCTCCAGATTAATGTTTGTTGGAAAATGTGGCAGAATTTTGCTTCTCAAACTCTCATCGTGCCCATTAACCTGTCTTAGTGTAGCCACGGGGGTAAACGGCAAGGAAAAGTATGTGTGTGTCCAGATTAATTACTCTCCCTGCGGATATATGGAATATAAACAACAGCGATTAGCTCACTAGACCCAGAACACCTTAAGACATTTCATTTCTGCTTCAGCGTTACACAAACTTTGTCGTATGCCGAGGGATCTCGTAACACTAATACCGTAGCGTTAGCATAGCTGTGTCAGCTCAGGTTTTCCAAACTGTGTGCAGTGTAACTAAACTTCAACATTTACAGAGAACCCTTAGAGAAACAATGTTACCATAATGGAAACATTTAACAGATAACAGTTTAAGTAAGCAAAACTGGCAGATTTTTATTTTGAACTCATTCATTTTAATTGCTCTTAACTTGAAATATTTGAGTAAACTCATTCAGACATTTAACTTAAAATGATCATGTAATCTCAACTTAAATACTTTTAGTAGTGGATACTTGGTTAATTATATAATTATATAACACTTGATTTGAGCTCTCCCGTTCGAGTGTCATGGCAAAGTATGCTGGGGAATAGAAATCTAAAAATTCATTTAAATTAAAATAAACAAGTTCTTAAAACTCAAAATAATGAAACAATTCAGATGACTTAAAATGTGTCAGTTTTGTGAACTCAAAAGAAAAAGAAAGTTCTAAATACTCGTAAAAGTGAATTTGATTGAACTAATTTGTTTATTTTAAGTTTACTCTACTCAAACCAATTAATTATTTTGAGCATTAGGGTTTACAGTAGTAGTTGCCACTTTTTTCATGTAATAATTATATATTATTTTCTTTTCAGTTTTAATTCAATTAACGGAACTATTTTTAATAGTTTTAGTTAACAATAACAACACTGATACCTATATAGTTTCTACTTTAGGGTCAAACAGAGGCAGCTTCAGTGATATCTGGAGCTGAGAAGAATTTATAAATAAAGAATATTAAAAAAAATGGCTCATTTCTAATTTACTGAAATGTTTAGACACGTTAGATATAGCCTACGTCATTGGGGTCTCTGGGAACCAAACCGTGAAAACAGTAAAGTTAATCTCAGCAGAACATGAGGATTAAATCTATGACACTTTGCTGGGTTTGTTTGCTCTAAAGGGAGACCTGAAAGTGATCTTTTTAACAAGCATCGCCTCTGGCCTATAAAATAAACTGAGCAAATATTCCACAGAGGCCGGAGGCTTTGGCCACTTCACCACATTGAATAGATAAGCCCTGTGTATATACATTATGTGCAGAAAAGCAAAATAAATTATACAAAAGCTAGCCGTTAATGTCAGGATTAGCACTTAGCTGCTATGAATCAACCCTGTGTTGTTTTTTCAATACCACTTCACTAGTCTCTCATAAATTCTGGTGTTTAAGTGTAAATTTAGTTCAAAACGACTTGAAAGTATTTGTGGCTGTGAGAGGGAAAGAAACCAAGAGAGAGAGAGAGAGAAAGTTGGATGGCTCTCACAAAGCTTTATTTGTTTGGCTTGAGTTTACAGCCTCCCGTTTCTCATCTCAGCTTTCCGCAGTCTTTCTCTTGTAAAGTTTTTTTTTTTTTTTCTACTATTTGCAAATAACTGTAGAAACAAACCAAAGGACATGTGAATGTGTGGAGAATTTGTGGTTAGTGACAATAGCAACCCGTCTCTGAATCCTTATGAGACGCGCATAATCAGAAACGCGCACACACACACACACACACACAAAGCAATCTGTAAACAGCAGTGGTGCGTTACAAAGCCAGACACAGCGAACAGCAGCGAAGATACACAGTTCCAGCCAGACGGATAAATGTACTAGTTGACCCACAATTCTCTATATTTTCTACTCTCTAGCATCCACATAGAGGACCGTGTTGACAGTTTAGCTAACTTTAACTAACTTACTCAGCCAGATTCTTTTAAATTGTTGCTCCACCTACACCTAAGAAACCTAAAGAAGAAAAATCATCCTATAAGACGACAGTTAGCCCGAACAGTGCACTTTTGTAGCAATGAGAATTGAGTTCTGATATGTTTCATAAATCAGAAATGAGTGGAATCATGCAAACGTAGAAACATTTGCTTTCATTTGCTTGCTTTGAGTATGTTCAGGGTTGCTTTACTAAAAAAAAATAATGTTATTATATGCATTTTATATAAATAGTTCTGAAGAGATGTGTTCTTATCTTGCGAAAGGAAAATGCAATTCCTTCTTGCCCGTGGAACAGCCACAGAACTTTTTCCTCTGTCAGAAGATTATCTTAAGAATAGTCTACAGTATTCAGTGTTTCTATCAGCTAGCACTGGAACTATCAGACAAATATGATGAAAGTTGAAAGCCTTCTACACACACACACACACACACACACGTGTAATTGCAGGCACAACAGTTTTCAATGGATTAAAGTAGAGGCCTGTAGGGTTCCAAAGGCCACATTAAGCTTCATTTGTCTAGTTTAAGAAAGAAAATGTAATTTGAAATGTCTGGAATTCTCTGAAATGAAAAGGACTAAAAGTGTGGAATTTATGTCCTGCTGTTTAAAAACCAACCAAGTAGTACACTAAATGTCAGCTCACTTTAGCTTCAAATTCCCGTGCTGGTCATTTTCTTTAGAGCACATGCAGGAAAAATGGAAAAGAAATAAAAAAAGCATATAAAAAGAAGCAGTTAACCGTTTTGTGGTAGAATGTGTTCGTGAAGAGCTTTTGATTACATTAAATTATGCACCTTATTGTCACGATCGCAGTGAATAAGGTCCTCAGAAAAAATTGAATTCAAAAATAAAAGTGTTTAATCAAACAAACTTACCAACAATCAAGGCAGCGAAACGAGGAACTTAAATACACGCTGATAACGAACTAAAAGACTAACAGGTGTGATGATTGGATACATTGCCATAGTAACTAATGATGGCGGGAAACATGAATAAAGACAACAGGATATAATGAGAAGCAAACTAAAAGTCCATGATAATGAAACTAAACGAGCAAATAACTGAATATCCCTGACACTAATATTCACAAAAAAGAAAGCTCTTCAACAACCAAAAATTATCATTTACACACCCTCATGTCAAAACCCATATGGATTTATAGAACAAATTAGGAGATATGTAATAAAATGTGCATGCTGCTCTTTCACACATAATAAAAGTAAGAGGTGATTTTGGCTGTCCAAACTAGATTTTCAGTGAAATATTGATCTGGCTTCAGAAGAGCGAATTACTTATATGATGCCATCCTGGAACATCCCATTCAGTTTTTATGCAAGCAAGCAGCTTGAAAATTCTTCAAAACGTCTCCTTTTGTGTCCCATTTAAGAAAGCAAGTAATGTGGGTTTGGAAGCACATGAGGATTTTCTGCCACAGTGACTTCATTATTTGTCATCTCTGTTCTGGTTCAGGATCTTTAAACTTTTGCACCCGCAGTAATAATCACGAGATTCCACACTACATTAGGTACAGTGCTAACGTAATGTTGACATTTCAGAGTTGATGATCCAGAGGTGATCCGATATGCATCACTCTGTAACAAGAGTGTATTTACTCTGAGCTCTGAGCCTATTCATCACACAACAGCTTTAGACGAACGGCCGTCATGTAAGTGCAAAGTAGTGATGTATGTGTGAACTTCAACAACACACTGCATCAGCAAAGCTAGTCCACAAGGAGTTCAGGGTGAATGTTTTGACTTGTTGATATAAAAGTGTGTGTGCACATTTTTAAAGGGTAGTTATATAAAGCACGATGGACATATTTTGCTATTTATCTTAATTGTATTGTTGTAAGCACCAACCATACTGCCTATGAAACATTTAATAAGTGCAGTCTCATATGTGCATGTACTTTCTTTTTGGTCTCGCTTCGTCTTCATCATTAGCCCACACACCCAAGCAAAGAGCATATCCCGATCAGGGTGGGCCTCCACCACGGCCCATAAACCATGCAATCATCGAGCAAAACAACACAGACCACCGTGTTCCTCCTCCAATGTTTGTTTTTTCCCTCCTACTCCCATCTGCCTCTGTGAACAAACAAAAAATCCTAACTTTTTCCTTCCTCTACCTCAGGTCCAGAATGCTCCAGGAACTTCACCTCCAGCAGTGGAGTCATCAAGTCGCCCGGCTTTCCAGAGAAGTACCCCAACAACCTGGACTGCACATTCATGATCTTTGCTCCTAAGATGTCGGAGATCGTTCTGGAGTTCGAGAGCTTCGAACTGGAGCCGGACACACAGCCTCCCACTGGAGTGTCCTGCCGCTACGACCGCCTGGAGATTTGGGACGGTTTCTTTGGAGGTGAGTCGTTGGAAAGATCTGTTGCTCCAAACAAGACAATCAGAATGTTTGAAACAAAAGATCATTTAGTTGGATGATGTTTACCCATTTATTCTCAAAAGACCGACAATAATATACTCGGATAAATCAATATAGAAACATCTGCAGAAACACAACATGACATCAAATAACAAGAATGTTATTTAAATAGATTTTACATTTTCTTCAGAAAATGTGAGTGGCCTATGTAAAATGCATCAACAGAATGTTGGGGAACGCTAGGTGGTTGGGAGGGTATCAGCTCGACTGTCAAATTGTACCTTTAGGGGTACAACGGGGTCACTGGAGCAGTGCTCTTGAAGGAACAACTTTGTACCTGATTTACCTCTAAAAGGTGCATGTTTGTACCTTAGAGTATTATGTAATATGTACCCTTAAGGTAATACTATGGGCACTAACCTTTTATGGGTAAATCAGGTACAAAGTTGTCCCTTTAAGGGTACTGCCCCAGTGGCAAGCTGTCCCAGACAGCGACTTAGTGTTGGCCCAGATCCAGCCCACATCTGGGCCAACACTATGTTGCTGTCTGGATGTTGTATCCCTAAATGTAAAATTTCTGATATTCACCAGTTTTATCTGCCAGGTGAAAATGGTCAATCTGATTATTTGGAAAGTAATAGCAGACCTTTCCTCAACAAGCCACATGATTTGAGATATCATACATCTTCAAACAAAAGTTCAATACTTACCCAGACAGCAACATAGCTCACATGTGGGTCGGATCTGGGCCGACACTATGTTGCTGTCTGGGTGAGAAGGGGTCTGGAGAATTAAACATTAATAGTGGTCAGTGGAAGGGTCTCATCTTTGGCCTTTAACAGAGAAGTCAAATGCATGGATCTCTAGGCGAGATGCCTGACTTCAATCGATTTGCTTTGTTTCACAAGTTAAACAAAACTCTCATAAGCATGGCCAATTTTCTATAAGATATTTGGTTCTGCACACAAACTATAAGTGTCTGAGAACATGTCGGTAGGATCTCTTTATCCCGTTAATAGCTGTTCTCTTTTTCCGTCTCTCTGGACATTAGACTGTAGATCGTCTCGGGCAGTTCGGGGTGAGGGACTCTGGAATGTAGACTGTTGTCATAACACCAAAAATATTTTGTTCTTCAAGATAATTACAGTTTGTATTTGCGTGTATTTGAACTGCAAAAACAACCCAGCAGCCCAACAGGAAGATTCCAGCTCAAAGTGGGAAGGAAGTCTGCGAGGACCAGAGGTCTTATTCGGTTTCCGCTTCATTATCGACTTGACGGAAGAGAGAAGCCGTGAACAAATGGCACCTTTGATCCGAGGCCGAGCCTTTTGAGCTTTCTCATGAGTTGTAATTTAAAAAACAATTTGTTTCAGCATCTCTTCTGAACATAGGTTGTGAACCTATAGATCAACAATTATGATAAAATGAAGTCTGTTTAACTAAGTGTTTTTGAAAGGTTACACTAAATCTTTAGTGCTTTTTGTGAGAGCAAATTCAATATAGGCCTGAGGGAAGTGTAGAACCTGGGATAAAGGTTGCAAGCTTTTTTTTAGACTCAGCAGCCACTGTTGAAAAATCTACAATAAAAAGGTGAAAGAGAAAGAGCCAAGAGGGAGGTTGAAGACAATACTTTAAAGGGGAGTCCCTGGTGCCTTAGGGCCTCAGTGTAACTCCTCTCTACGGTTCAGACACAAGCTGCATTACCTGTGGAGCCACACCAATCAATAAGTGCATTAGTGTGGAAAGACTGCAAGGCATGAGACAGAAGCTTCAATGACTTCCACGCCTCCATCACCCACCGGCCGCCCACTTTGAGGCAGTCTCGGCCTGGCAGAGGGTGTATGAAACCCCCTCCTCCTCCAAGACCAGACATGCTGGATGGATTCATGGAGAGGCTCTTTAAAATTTCATAGCTCTGTTGAGTCATGCAGATAATCCGGATGCTTCACCACACCCAACACACACACACAAAGCGCGCACACATTTATACACACTTGGATGCACCTGTTTTTCATTCTATGAATTCTTATGAAGATTAAGATTAATGTAAACCCGTAGATCTGTTTTATGTAATCACACACACAAAGCTGGCATTTCTGTTTAATCTCTTTAATGGACATCTTCTTAGAGCCAATCACTATGTTTCTCTTTAAAGAAACAGCTAACCTTGAAAATGGAACTATTTTATTTCTTTCACTTGTTTTCGATATTTTTTTTTTATTACTCCTCCTGTGTCATACACTGTAAAAAGTGATCTGTTGACTTAACTTAAAGTGAGGAAACCTGTTGCCTTAAAATTAAGTAATAAAGTTTGAATTTGACAATTTGACAAAAAACTTAATTTTTTCACATTTGCATGGTTTATTTACTTAATAATTTTAAGTTTGCAAGTTTCCTCACTTTTTTTTAAGTTAAGCCAACTGATCACTTTTTACAGTGCACCTATTTTAGTAGTAAATTTTAACCCTGGGTTAACATAATCCTGAATCTTTCATATTTTACACGGTTCATATTTTGCATGGATCAGTGATTAATCCTTTTATTCAGGATTAGAGATTTTACACTGTATAATTTCAAACACTGTGTTTATTGTGCTATTTTCAATTTTACAAAGTTAATATTTTTGATTAGACAATCCAATATGCAAAAACGCACAAAAATGTGCAATTTCTGTGTGGTTTAAGTTTCTGTGACTGTACAAAGCTCATGAATAATTAATAAGGCAAGCAATGGGACCATTTATGATTGGTTGTCTGTTGTCAAACAACTTACCGTTACATTCTAGCAAGTTTGAAATGTTGCTTAACCCAAAGTTTAAAAGTGGCCTTAACCTGGAGAGCCTACTGTTCCTTCCTTCTCAGTACTTTTCTCAGCTGAATGTACTGCATACCTCTCCATTTACAGACTTAGTTGTGTTCAATTCTTTTTTTCATTTTTTTTGTCCCCTCCAACTCCTACACATTTTTTTTTCTTTTAAAGTGGCTTCTGGGAAGTCACATCAGAGTGGCCCTGGAACAAACAATACGTGCAGGAATTTATGATCGCCACTGAAAACAGAAACCCAAGGTCATAGACACTTACAAAACAGACAATGCCCTTTTCATTTCCATCAACAACAAAAATTGTAGGGAGAATGTTTTGTTCAATTAACACCATTATACAAGATCAACCAATGTCACTGTCCTTGACGTTGACACACTACAGTATCAGCTGTGATGGAATGGCATGCATAGTGGATTATTGAATGCATCTAATCAAGCACTCTCATTTCTTTGTCTCTTTTTCAGTTGGTCCATACATTGGAAGATTCTGTGGACAGAATACTCCAGGACGGATCATATCCTACACTGGAATCTTGGCTTTGATAATCACCACAGATAGTGCCATAGCAAAAGAGGGATTCTCCGCTAATTACACTGTGCTGGAAAGGACAGTCCCTGACGGTAAGTCGAAAGTGCACAAAGTAATTCATGAAATTAATATACATTTTTTTACACTCATGAGATGAAGACCCATATGAAAAAAACCTGCATGTTTCATATACAGCAACCATATATCTTCCTTACTTAAATCGGCCAGAATTACCTTCTGTGTTTCATGTAAGGCCAATACATGTCCTATACAAAATCAGACCGATTATGGCCACTTTCATACTAAATAGCACACATACAACTTGTAGGGGATTTTTGCGTTATATATGAATACTGTAAAAAGTCTTATATGAGTTTTACATGACAAAAGTATGCAAATGTGTATGGTATTAGTAGAAAATAACTGATATTCATATATAAATCATTTAAAGTTCTTATATTGAATCATATGCTAGTCAAATTAAAGTCATATAGAATTTATACACATTTTGTGTCATTTGTTTATGTGTTTCATACAGATTTCATGGTTTGATGACCAACATCTGATTCACTTATATGCAGTTGGCAAATTTTGAAATTGTACAGTGCAGAAGCCGGTTCGAGGATGTAATGTCAAAATATCACTGACCTTTATGAGGACTGTTCATTTTCCTACAGGATTTGAAAGAGCAGTTGAAAAGCAATGACATTGTAAGACCGTGTATTTACATTAATTGTGAACTGTCTGGGCCTGTTGTTTGTGAACAAATCATAACATTATTGCAAATGAACAAAGTTGAGTCAAATATATTTCTAGGACAGTGATTAAAATGTTGAAAATTGGCTGGAATATATTTTTGTATATGTGACATGAACTCTGGTGGTGATGCACTCTAAAAACTTTTAATATGATTTACTCAATTTTTTTGGTTAAACATTTTTACACTTAGAATATTGATTACATTTTTAAGCAGTGAAATCAATTACATACACTGTATTAACTGAGTAAATGTAAGTAAAACAAATTAAATAGATCTGAGTAACTGCATTTGGTACATTAACAAATAAAATTGAGTAGAAATAATTGGGGGGGAAACATTTAAAAACAAATATATATGAGTAATATTAACTGTTTATATGCGAGTAATATTAACTTTTTATTTCCTCTAAACCTTTGTAAAAAATATTCCATACAACCACCGGTATAACTAATGTTACATGACATTGGCCTTTATTGTCGATGAGTAGCCTACAGCAATACAGCATATTTTATACTATTTTTAACACGTATACAATATTGCCTACATTTAAACTCATGTAACAAACATTTTCGAAGTAAAAATTAAACATTTAGGCCTAAACATTTAAGTAATTCAAGTGTAATCAACCGGTCTGTTATCCAATATCCACCGGATCAGCGCTGGTTCTCGTGCCGGAGATGGACTCGCCTCTGCGGGGGAACTTCTAACTTTACACCGCCGTCCTGCGTCACTCACAGCCGAAAGATGCTGCGACGCGACTGACTCCATAACCTGCCAATAAACAAACAGTGCACAGTTCTGAGGACATTTTATCATCCAAATTAGTTATATTCATTATCTTTAGGAATATTAGTCGTGTGTTTTTTATGCAAGGCGTTACAATCACGCGAAAAGACAGGCGCGAGTCGACACTCGTTTAACTCGTTTAAGGTGAGTAACATTGCGTCTCTGTAGCCTATGTTCTTTCGCATTAAATAAAATGATTTAAAGCACATTAATGATTATACAGATAAAATAAAACATACACACATCTGAATTTCACAGAGGAAATGCACCAATTCTGCGACGCTGAGAAGAGGAGAGGAGAACTGTTCTTCTGGAGACTCAGAGAATTCAAACAGCGCGCGCTCACTCAACCGTTGATTTGTTGAGCTCAAGTCAGAGGGTGGGGGAGGGGTGCGTTGTTTTAATTGAGTAAACTTAATCAATTTCTTATGCGTGTTAAATATTAATAATATTGATTTTATTTAAGTAATATTTGTGGTTCTTGAAACAGATCCGTTTAATTATCCATTCTCAAATATTGTGATGGAAATTTCACAAATATATTAGCTAAGTGTATTTTAAATAAATAATTGGTTAGTCAAATACTAAATTATTTTAGTGAAAAACTTAAAACTTAAATATAACTGTTAATTTCAGACAAAATTAATTGTTGGAGTTTTAGTCAATTATTTCGGTATGTTCAACTCAAACTATCAAGTAAATGATATTCATAGATTTTATTAAGTTAATAAAGTTAATTATTAGGCTACTGTGATATTTACTAAGCCACTGAATTATTTTTTAGAGTGATAAGCATAAGAATCACTTCAACATTTAGGAAAGTTTTATGTTTGTAGGTTAAGTATAGAACTGTTGTATACCATAGTAGTACTGTGATAAAGTTTAGAGAAATTGTCACAAATGAAAATGAAATCTGGTGATGCAGGATTTAAAATGAAAACTATTGATGTGTGAGATATGCAACTGTATCTTGTAGAACACACTCTAATAAATAATTTTGTAATTAAAATGTGGGCTTGTGTATGTAGTTTAAATGTGTTTCATCTAAGGCTGATTATACAGTATATAACCATGATTGACTACAGGCATAGGGCTCAACTTAGGACAAGATAAGAACAAGCATGAGTGAAGTACAGCCTTATACTGATTGGTAAACTGGACTGTGTTTTATACACGTCCATGCTGGACATTCATATTAAATTAGCATTATTTTCCTATGTTTTTACATCATGAAAATATATGGCTTTAGATGGACATATATGACATAATATGATTAAAAATACATTAATATTATGCAATTTATATATGTGTTTTTTGCAGCATATATGTCCCTTGCAATATTCTGTTGGAATCACAGGTGTTTTTAGCAAACCTTTTCCATATGGGGACTCCAGTCATTTAGGTTAAAGGATATTTGAACAACGTTAGAACTTTATTTTGAGAATGTTTGTTCCAAACGTCTTTAAATAACGTTAGCCAAAGTTATTGAAACATCTTCTGTTGGGTGGGGTAGAAACCCATATTCAGTGTACGCACATACAACATGATGTAACACGGGAAGCTATTAAATCACCATGTCCCTCTCAGCTGTGGCCCTCTTTCATTAAGTGATTGTGTTAAGAGTCATGACCCATCTGCCCTGCTTTTTGGAGGTGGGATTACTCTCTTTTTCCCCCAAACCAGCTCACCCAGAGGGTTCACCTCTTCACCCCAATTTGAGAAATGCTCCGACTAAGCATTTAATTTCAGAACACACCATCAACCCTCACCTGCAATCATGCTATGCATTTAAATTTATCCCTAGACACTTTTCTTTCTTTCTCCTTCTCTATCTGTCTTTTTGTCACCTTCTCTTGAGAATATACCTTTTCAACATTAGAGCTTGTGAATCAACAGCTGTTTTTGTATGCATTTAGTATCTATTATAAAGTACATATTGCCATTAATGCTGTGAACTGATGTACAGTACCATGTTATATTTCAGCTTGCTACATCTGTACCGTCCCGGCTCATGATCAAGAACACATTCGGTGTGTTCTCAGCAGAGGCTTTGCTGAACAGTCGCAGTCTATCAATTATTTATTGGCCTCATAAATTTACATTCTGTGGCAGCTTCTCTCGCAGTTCGACATGTTTACCAGTATACATTGTGCTTTGCAGGAAGGAAGGAGATCGCCATTGGCAATAAGTCTTTATGCGAAGGATTTTGTCAGAGAACCGTCATAGATTTATGGTCTCTGCCGAGTGGGACCAAACAGTGACGGATGCCAGATGTAATCAGACGATCGATCTGGTTGTTTTCAGTCATTGTTCTAAAGAATAAAAGGGTGGATAGAGGATAGATGGCTTGAAGAGATAGAGAGATAAAACAGAGCACTAGAGAATGAGTAATCATGTGAAGATTAAGTTGAGCTGTAGTTTCAAGGGTAAAAGAGAGAAATTCATGAGAAGCACATAAAAGACTCAACACTCCCTTTTGATTTTAATAGAGTTTGGCATTAACTCACGTTGCTATGCTAACAATGTGATTCTCTAATACTATAGTACACTTTTATAAATTGACAATAGTAGTTGTTATAATAAGTTAAAGTCCCCCTGTGGTGTAACCTTGTAGCCAATCAGGTCAATGTGTGATCGTCAATCTCTGAGCAGCTGTGAGTGAGTGGAGGCGGGGCTAATTTGCATATTCATAGAACCCGTATACTAAATAAGGCAAGGGTGTAGAGTTACATTCAAGCTATTTTAAGGCATGAAGAATTTTTTCAAGGAAAAACTTTTAAATATATAATTTTAGGGATGAAATTATTGACTACAGGGGGACTTTAACATTTTGACAGAATCTATTACGATGGTATATTTTTCTATGGATACAATTGCCTGTTATTTAATGATACTTTTCTATATTTAATTAAATTGCACATATAGTTATATTTATTTACAGTATATTAACATTTCTCTCGACCCCAGCCGCCACCTTGGATGGGTTTTTTCACTGAGTTTGTCAAACTGCTCTGTCGAGTTTGCTAATTTACAAAGAATAAATGTGATGCTTACTATTTTTAATAGGCATAGTAGCATTAATCCGATGCCTTCAAGTGCTGTCTGGGCAGGCGACTCACTACAGTATGTTTTCAGAACAGGGCTAATGGCTCAGTGTGAGTGAACAAATAAAACTACTGGCCAGTTAACACACATGCTTTCTCCATCTGCTACATGTGTTTAGGCCTGCATGTTTGGCCTGTGCTGTTTGAGTATGTGTGTATCTGACCTTCTTGCACCTTTCACTGTTATATTAGGGAACATGAGCTCACCCTGTGTCAATGTATTTCCTTAAAATATGTGTTTGTTTGGTGTCTGTGACCTCCCACCTCAGCTTCAACATTTCCCCATTCTCCGGTTTCTGACAGTCCTAAATTCTGTGCCAAAGTGTCTGGATAAAGACCCTCGGGGGTCAAAGTGTGAACTTTGCTTGTCTCAGACACACGGCCAGCATGCCCCATAACATCACAAAACAATCAGTAATGCCCTTATCCTGGGTGGCAAGGCATGTGGAGTGATATACAGCCTGCTCTCCTGGCATCTAAAAACACAGACATTCTAGGGCCGTCTCTGATGCTGACGCTGGGGAAATGGCCTTCCCATGTGCCATTTAACTGTGCACCTTCCAAAGGCTTTTCTTTTATGAACCTCATGACTTTACTTGTTGCTGGACTTAAGAGCTTAAACTGAATGTTTTATGAATAAAGCTTTGCGTCTTAATGTGGTACACTTCCCACTGTGCTTCCATTAAATTGTGCTTTTCCTGTGAGAAGTGTTTTATTCTGGTCCTAAGAGATGGAAACCTGTGGTACTTTGCTGCTGAGTGGCCCATTCCCAGGAGGAAGGCCTTAGTTTGGGTCAGGATCTGATGTATTCTTTATTTAGATCATGAAATGACATTTTAACAACTCCCCCACCCCTCTTTCTCCCTGTGATTTCTTCAGACTTTGACTGTACCGAGCCTTTGGGTTTGGAAACTGGGGAAATCCATTCTGACCAAATCATGGCCTCATCCCAGTACAACCCCAGCTGGTCTCCAGAACGTTCTAGACTTAACAATCCAGAGAATGGTTGGACCCCTGCAGAGGACTCAAACAAAGAATGGATTCAGGTACTGCACGATTCACATGCATATACTGTAGATAGCAGTCTATTATGAATGATTAATGGAGGAGGGATTTGTCCTTGGCAGAGAATAGACTCTGCTGCGATATTTTTTTGAAGAAGCTCTGAAACTCCCCCACACTTTTATGATTTTTGTGTCTAGCTGAATTCAACTTCAGCTCTAACAGGCGGCCTTGCAGATGCTTTTGCCACTGGCTTGCTTTTCTCTATTGAAGACCAGCAGCAACATCTGTTGAATGTTGCCCTTTGGTCGACAGCCATGGAATGTTAAAACCCAAATGTACTGGTTCGCTCCAACCCCAGTGAGTCTTCCCGGCCAACAGATGCATGAAACCTCAACAAATTCTGTCTATGAGATGTATCTAACATGATCTTAATGTCCGAGAGACAATGAGAAACCTGAAGCCTGTTCTAAGGAATGTGGCCACACACAGTTACAGTTACATGTTCTAGGACAACAGATTATTTGTGCATGTCTATTTCGGTTGCATGAATCTGTGAAAAACTCTTGGCAGCAGTTATTGTGTTGATTGCAGGCCTTTTCTTGCACTTAGGGGCTTTTCTGTGACCCAAACCCCGAGGGTACCCTGAAAACCCAGACTTGTTTTATAATCTTTGGAAAGCTTGGGCCAAAGAGACTCCTCAGGAGGCTAATAACAGACGTGACCCGCGGCCAAATATTTGCTAGGGGAGGTCTGTTAAGCAGATTTTCCTTATTGCAATCAAAATATTGTCTCTGAAAACTCGTGTTCTAAACCAGAGACTAATTGAATTAGGGGAAGGTGCAGAGAAGAGGAACTGTGATGTTTAATTCTTCATTTCACTGTGGAAGCAAGACGTATGCATTTCCCAAAGAAACTGGAGACAAGTTCTCTCCTTGCGGCTGCAAATTCTGCCCCACATTTTTAGGGAGAATTTCCATAGCTTTGTAGAGCAGAGCCCTGAGGATACAATGCTGAGACTGATCAATATGAGGATTGTGCCGTTTTATCTGTTGATTTCTCGAGTGGTCTTGATCATCATGATATTTCAAAGTTCTTCTTTGTTTAGATGGGCTCATTATGCTTATGGATTACCAGTCTCTGTCAATAAGGTATTGATTCGGGACTCTTGTACAGAGCACAATGAACTACACTAAGACTCTACCAGGATGTTCTCTGAGAAGCAGTCGATAATTAGCCTCTACTCTTTTTACAGACCATCACTTCAACTGAAGGATTCTCATGTTCGTCAGATGACAGTATATTTGTCAATGTTTGGCATGTGGTTTTGACATGCTGTTGAGAACATCCTGGTTGAGTCTTAGTGTAGTTCATTGTGATCAGTACAGGAGTCTTCAAAAGTTAAACATTCTGCATTTGTGACTCAAATGAGTCTCAAAGATCAAATTTAGAAAATGTATATTCTAGCACCCAAACCAATCGGTTCCACATCATTTCACAGTTGCCACTTCATATTTTATTCAGGATAATTAAGTAGACTTTGCAAATGTTCGCCCTCTTGGCTTGCTGAACTTGTTTAGTCATTTCAGATATTAATGAAACTCTAAATGACTCGCCTCCCACAGTGCAGTATCGAGCTGAAGAGAGCACAATTTCGCAGTCGCTTGGAATTCTCTAAAGGGTATTGATTAGAGGAAGGGTACTCTTTTTGGTAGGAGAAATTTCAGCAAATCAAACGTATTCTGTTTCAGCCCTCATGTGCCGTGCCCCTGCAAATCCCTTTCCGCCAATCAGATGTCAAAGTTGAACCCCGCACATCTGTTTCCAAGGGAACAAAGGCGGAACCCTGCCGAGGATGAATGATTTATAATTTGGAGACGTCCTGCGCTCATTCTCTCTCTCTCGTGCCCAGCACTTGTGGAGGAGTTTAATTATAACAAGCGTTATTAAAAGAGTGGAATTCTTCATTTCGCTTCCATTAAGCAACACAATCTAATAGCGCAGTCCAACAACTCGCGCACTCCTGTGTCCTCCAACGCATATTATCAGTTCATTATTTATTACATTTACACTCTCAAATGTAATTTACAGCAGACACTTATATTATTCACAGAAGCCTTGTTCTTCCTTGTTAAAAATCCCCAATTCTAGCAGGTTTTTCTCCACACAGAAGGTGTCAAAAAGACAGCGCTTGTCATGCATCTTAATGCGGTTTCAAATTAGATTCAGGGTCTAATGCTCCCAGCTTGCCACTGCTGATAATTAGTCAAGGGTCAGGAGATCTTCAGCTAAGCCAGTAAGCTACACAGGCCACTATTCTCTATGTCCATTTACAAGAGTTTGTGCCATCATGCTGACAAACAAATGTCCGTTAAGGTCTTTATCAGATATGTGATGGATGAAAAAGGGGCAGAGTCTTGCAGAACATGGGATTCTGGCTCTGAAGACTTCCAGTGTGCTATGTTTATGGAGACAGCCTGGTTTCAATCGGAAGACTGTGTTAAAGCGTGACATACCTACATCTGTACAACACATTTTGACTCTCACTGGGAAAGACTTCCGATATATAGAAAACCGTAACCTAAAACAAAAGACACTGTTAAGAGTCTTATGGATGGCAGATTTTCAATCCCATGGAGAGCCTGGCACAACAACAAAAACAGATCCTGTTTGGTAGACAGACTGAGATATTTTAACATCAATGCACTGCATACTGCATGTGATGCAATACATGCACGCTCATCCACTCCAGAAGCATCAAAGCACTTCTATGAATTATGCATTTTGATCTGGGAAAAAGTCAATTGTCAATAGTTGAAAGCTCCTGTCTACCTACTAATGGTCGAATAGAAGTTGCTCATTATAAATCATGTTCTGTTTCATTAATCTCAGCCTCGCATTCATTCTCATCCACAGGTCTACCGAAACGCGTCAGCTGTTGCATTTATGCAATGGTGCTTTGAATACACAGTGGTTCATTTATGAAGCTGCTGCATACGCCTGTCCTGCTGTTCAGCTAAATGGTTTGATCAGGGCTTGATTCACAGGGATGCGAAGGCTTTTCTCCTTAGCTTCACTGGAGAGGATGTTTACCTTCATCTTGTTCATTAAAGCATCTCTGACAAGAGGGCAGAGCGTTCAAAACAACAAAGCGATGTTTTCAAGTCTGGAACTGTAGAATGCCAACCAGGTTTTGTGTCAGCTAGTTCAACAGGAAGCCGTCAGCTTGATTGATGGAGGTGAGGAGGGAATGTGCCAGGTCCGTAGATGGAAACAATGATTGAGACACCACCCCAACCTCTTACTTTTATCTGCTGTGCCAATGCCTCGAGTCGCCGACCCATTTTGCTACAAAAACAGGTCGGAATTCCCATCAAGCAGGCACTAATTACAGACTTCCTCTGAGAAAAACATTCCTCACGGGCTCTTGAGCGTACGATTATCTAGGAAGGTTGAATGCAACGAGGGAAATAGCAAAAAATAGAGAGATTTAGGGGTGAATTGTCACTCCAGAAACAACGCATTTACCTTCGCATGTCATCTACATATGTTTTCTATTAGCGATCATGTAGACGTAGCTATGTCCGCTCTCCATTGTTTTGCTTAGATTTTTTCTCTCTTCAATTAAAGGATTAGCTGCTGCTATTTTGAGACGGGTGCTGTTCTCCTGCCAGCTGATGAGTAATTAGACAGTAGGACTGTAATTAACATGAGAGTCTCTACTGACAAAGCCTGCGGAGCTGGTGTCAAGCTAGGCCACCCTGCTAGCATCACACCTGCGCTAGGTACATTCTTATGATTTTAAACCATCTTCAGTGCCTGCATGTAATTAGCTTGAAGCGTTTAAAATATCATCGTTGATATCATTTTCTAGCAATTAAATGAATCCAGGTGTATGCTGGATAGGCTACATAAGCTCTTATGCTGGTGTGAAAGAGACTCAGAAAAAAGCAACATTGCATTCATAATAAATTAATGTCAGAGGAAGTTCATTTCTAAGACAGGCAGGATATTCTATTGTCATCAGTGAGGTTATTGTTGTCTTATTGTGTTGGGCTAGTAATAACAATAATACATGACCGTGAACTTTATGATAACAGACCTCTAGACTGGTTGACCATTCTCTCCAAAAATCAGCCATACAATGCAGCAGATTAAACAACTTTCAGAAGCTATTTTACTTGCATAATGTAACATATTGCAAGGATATTTTGCAAGGAAAAAAAGTGGTCCAGACTTGGTTTCGTAATCGATTGGATTGTGAAAATGTACCATTATATCAGGTGTTTGAAGGAAAGAAGCTCTTTTGGGTTACTTTTTTTTTTTTTTCACTCTACTAATATACTGTCCTCCCCATTACACTGGTTTGGGTCATAATTCTTTGGAAGAGAAGTAGATAATCACCACTCAGGCTCATGCATAATTGTAAAAATTAAAAAAAAAACCTTTAGAAGTTCTAAAAATAACGCTGGCTAATTCTGCCAGGTAAATTGGGTGATGAATGCGAGGTCTTTGAGGAGCCTATAGATCTCTCAGCTGGCAGTAATACAATTTTCATGAAAATGTGAATTAATTATACCTGTGGTTAATGGAATTTTAGAGGAGCTTTCGGAGCAACCAGGTGTCGTGGGATGGGATGGTGGGAGGAAGCCGTTGTTTGATGGATGAAGTAGAACTTTGCCCTGTGAAACCTGCCGTCCCACATTTGTGTTTGCTTTGACTGGCCCATCGCGCATCTGTCTACTCAACGTCTTAGTTCCTCCTGGCTAACCCGCTCCAGATGGTGCTTGAGCCTTAGATACACAAGAGCAGTTGTGCTTTTAATGACTGACCAATTTGTGGATTTTTGTTGTGCACTAATATGCAAGAGAAGTGTGAAAGAGACAAGAAAATAGACTGAATGGAGAAAAATATTTTTACACAACGCTTTATTTTTTTACGGACCAGAATATGTAACTCCCTACAAGCACACTAAACAAAAGAAACACCAGCTCATGCTAGGATGAGCACAAATGTCACAGCTTTAGGAAGCCAGCAGACATGTTTGACGCTTGTTTAATTCAACGCAATTAGCATGAGAAGCTTCAGTGAGCGTGAACTAGGTTTAGACAGATTCGATTTCTGCCGCTTCCTTCCATGCGGGCCGAGGGCAAGGCAAGAACTGTCCCTTCAAACACACACACACACATACACACACACGGGCTCTGATGTAATAAAACACACACTCTTTGTAAATTTAATTAGCTGTGAAAAATCTAAGCTGAGGTCCATACTTGACAGATGGACTCTGGGCAAAATGAACCGGTTTTAACATGCCAGGACTTTCCCATGGCTGAATTATAAGAAGTAGTTACACTTGAGTTATTGCCAGCAAGATATATTATAATGATATGTTGTTTTTTTCAATTTCACAATTCAGATTATTGGACTTGATATCATGAGAATGGCTTTATTTGATTTGTCTATTGGGTGGGATGTCTTCAGACAGACTCTCTTACATAACCCATAACATCCAAACAAAAAGAGTCGAAATAGAGAAGAATATAAAACATGATTTGCAGAGTCAGCTGGCTTGAGCACACATTTTCCTCCGGAGATGTTTGGATTCACTTTCTCACAGACTGACCATTATAAAACTGCATATTCACACTAGTGACTAATACAACTACTCGGCTGGCCAGGTGTGGTTTCAGCTATTATAAGATTTTCTTACCAAAAATGTTTTTGATTCTGTGGTCATGATATTTCAGATGAAATGCCCACAGTCGAGTCCGACTTGTTTCCTTATAAGGAAGCGTAATTCACTTTTAGAACGGGTTGTTTTCTGGAAGCCAGAAAGTGGAGTTGCTCAGCCAGGGAATTCCCATGAGGAACTGGGGTTTTCCCTCAATCTCCTGTTTGTTATTGCTTTTAAATGTGAAGTGTGAATTTTTTTTTTTCTTGATGTTTAAATATTTTCTCCTTTTCTCCTATCCTAATAAGCAGAGGCAACTATAAGTAAACTATTTGTAGGTTGATTTCACAGGAAAGTATACACTATGTTATTCTGGTTGTGTTTTTAAAACATTGCTCTGTTTATTTAAGAATTCTGACCTGCCTGGCATAGCAACAACTCAACCAATGGCGTGAGTTTGCGGTGGAACTCACTGATTGGCTGACCAATGGCAGACATGGAGTGTATTCAGGAAACCTATTGGAAAACAATCATTATTTTTGTTGAAATTGATATTTGATTGGTTGTTAAGTTGTGTACAGGTCATGTATAGAAAGGGTTACTGTAGTATAGTACTGTAGTCATCAGTTTCTTATTGCTCTAGTTTCTTTCACAAAGCAGAAAGTGGTTAATAAATCACGAGGCGCTCATTAGTTCTGATCTGCGATCAGCTGGTGTGAGGGAAACTGATCCAGACTGTCTTTTCTCCAGCCAAGCTTTCTGATCTCAAATCGCTGGCTGCGACACAGCTCTCTCATCTTCCTGCCATGTATATTTCAGTATAGCCAGAAAATCAGATCCGCACACATTCAGCAGACTTCAGAAACAAAGACCTTATTTTTTAATACCGTTAAACTGAGTGAGGACTATGTCTTACAAATACTGTACAAAAGGGAACAGACCGAGTTTGCAATTAGCTCTTTCAGTGTTAAATGAGTTATGTAACAGTAATGCTGATCAACTTTATTAGAGTATCTAAAACACATTCTCCACTACATTGATATTATCCTGCATTTGTAGCCAGTTTTCTGCGTGGCACTGGCTCTACTGTAAATGTTAGTGCACAAGTGACATGTTTTGATAATGTTCTATGGGATGACATCAGTTTCAGATTATGACAGGATTTATTTTAGCTTCCCCCTGCACTAAAGAATCTCCCCAAAAACCACAGCTTTGCACTGTTCAGTGTCAGTTTGCTCAATGTATGATCACCCAGTTGACGTGAGAGCGCATATTCCACTCAAAAGAGTGTTTTTGCGTCATTTGTTTTCTTTTGAATTCAAAAATGGATCTCACTATGATTCCCGTCGTGTGTTTTACAACTCTGATATTTCTGGATTTTACCAAATCACAGACATCTCCGTCCACATTTGCTCTTCCATCTTCCAGTAACCCCTGACCACTCTCTCCCATCCCTCCTCTCAGACACACTCACGGGAATGACATCAGAACTCATGACTTCTTTATGAAGCATTCATTTTTCAATACAGCACGCGTCTGAAATACACGTTTCCTTTCAAGCTATTTCCCCCCCCCCCCCCCCGGCACGGACTCCATGAAGTTAAATATCCTTCCTCATCCAATAAGCTCTTGTCTCCCATTCAGGAAATTAAATCGTCACATTGACTTTGCTTTATTAAATTGGGATTCATTAAAATTAATCTTTCATTCTAATATTCACCTGGGGTCTTATGAGCTCAGTATGTGACACACGATAAGCCACTTTTAAAGTGATACTCCCTCTGTTCTGAGCAATATACCAGTAATATGTTCTCTCTCCTCAGGTTGATCTTGGATTCCTGCGCTTTGTCTCGGCAATCGGCACACAGGGAGCCATCTCTCAAGAAACCAGGAAGAAGTACTATGTGAAGTCTTACAAGGTGGATGTGAGCTCAAAC
This sequence comes from Abramis brama, assembly GCF_963993115.1. Taxonomy (NCBI): domain Eukaryota; kingdom Metazoa; phylum Chordata; class Actinopteri; order Cypriniformes; family Leuciscidae; genus Abramis; species Abramis brama. The sequence goes on along the minus strand of NC_139986.1, from coordinate 2,254,373 downwards.
GGAGAAGACTGGATTACTATTAAGGATGGCCCAAAACAGAAGGTGACTTGTTTGATTATTTCCATAAAGGTGCAGTGCATCCACTGTTTGAAAAACCGGCTTATTTAACCAGTGTTGCCACAGAAACAAAAAGCATTATGTAAGAACTACTATATGCACTTTGAAACAATGTAGATTCTGCTTTTAAACTGCCACTGTAATTCCACAATTTGTGTTTGTTTTTCGAAACTAAGCAACCGGTAAATAGGATTTTCTAACGCTTTACTCATTTTGGACCTGGAACATTCCCTAACCGTTAAATATTTGAAATATTCAAATAACAATGAAGTAGTGTTAGAACATCCTGGTAAGAGCTCAGGTTTGATTTTGAACAGCTCATTTTCCACTAAACGATAAATAGGTCTATTTTCTCAGAAGTAATCCCTAACTAGGTACATTTCCAGTGCTCCTTGGCAGGAAGCCCTGTAAACATCTTGCGTTGTAGCGCTGTCACCGTGTGCATTCGTTACACCAATCCACGCTCCAGCTCCAGACGGGAATGCCACGCTCATGTGTTCTGCAGGGATTGTGTTTCTCTGACTCCATTATGTGCCCAGTGTGGTATGTTAATCCGCTCTCTTAAAAGACTGAAAGCACTGTAAAAACTCCAACTCTAAAGCCACCACAGTAGTCTGACTGATTTTCTTTTCTTCCCTTTAAGGAATGATGTCAGCATTTGCGGTAGGGCTTTTTTTTTTTTTTGAAAGGAAAGAACAAAAGAGTTAATAAACAGAGAGTGGCTAATTGAGAGAGTGAGAGGAGGAGGCATTCTGGGAAGGTTTAGAGTGTTTGAACAGCTGGTTGGACGCACTTGACCATGTGACTCATTGAATGAGGGCCGAGGAGACGCTGATCGATTAGCCATCGGGTGAGCTGACTCTAATGTGTCCCTAAACACAGGACAGTTAACTACAGGAAGACATGCCTGTTACATTTGACACACTGGCTGTCTCTCGAAACCTTGTGAGCATCAGACAGCACGTTGGGGATCATAGCCAAGACATATAGTCATATAGAACAACATATGTGGAACTCATGACACCTGTCAAGGAACATTTGCTCTTAAAAACATTTGCTCTCCAAAATATTGGATATTACCTTAATGCAAACAAAGTGTAATGTGAAAAATATGATATATTGCATATATTATATTACACTGTTAAAAAAATCTGTAGAAATTACAGTATTATTGGCAGCTACTTGCCAGTAACTTACTGTAGATTTAAATTGATGTTATTTACTGGCAACAGTTTGTTCAAAGTTAAATGAACATTAAACATTAACAAGTCTTTATCTTTACAGAATAAAACTAAAATAACAGCCTCATGCAAAGCATTCTGGGAACCAAAATCTGAAGGAAAAAAACAGAAAAAGGTTGATGAAGATTTATGGTTCCCAGAATGCTTTGCATTATAGGTTGTTATTTTATAGTTTTATTCTGTAAAGACAAAGACTTGTTAATGTTTAATGTTCATTTAACTTTGAGCAAACTGTTGCCAGTAAATAACATCGATTTAAATCTACAGTAAGTTACTGGCAAACAGCTGCAAAACTACAGCACATTTTTTACAGTGTACATATTCATGCTTATACAAATTACTTTTTAATGTCATTAAAATAATGTCACAATGCAAATGTGAAAACATTCTAAAATAACGTTTCTTGCTAAATAGAATTTCTTTTTCATATTCACTTGATTTTGATGCTGAATGATCCAAAGATTCGGTCTCTGTATGCAGCTTCATGGGTTTTAAGACACTTCCAGTGTGTGAAGATTGTTTCACTCGTTTGTGAGCGTAGGACCTGTTCATATGCATGTTTATATCTGCTTGGCAGACATGCTCTAACAATACAATTTTTTGAAATAGACCTGTCAAGCTAAGCAAGCCAATTAGATGGTTACGTACGTGTGTGTATGTGTGTGTGCGTACACATCTTCATGCTTGGAAGTAACAGTGAGCTTAAATATACCCAAAGGCCCAATTTCTGTGTCGACCCTCAACTGAAGTACACTGTTCTCTTTTTAGAGCGTGCATTTTTAAGGTGCGGTGCCTTGTTTCTGTCTGCTTGGCTCTAAAGTGCTTTTGTGAGGTGAGGGCCCATTTACAGACTGCTGAAACAGCAGTTCGGCTGTGAGGTTGTTGCACAAAGGAAAGCCTTTTTACTACTTAGAGCAGTAGGGCAGAGCATTGGCGTGACATTTAAAGATAGTGGATGGCTCCTCATGTGTCTCCCTCCCAGACACACACGTTTTGAAAAGTAGTGCCCAGGGACATGATTAGCAGCATGGATTCTGGGATAGACGGATGGCTGAGCGCCCTGACTTGGACTTAGCAACACTTGGCCATCCTGTATGGCTTATAGTTTGACCTTGTCTTGTTTAGAATTGTGTATTGAATGTACTATAGCAATACACTGAGAGAGAGAGAGAGAGAGAGAGAGAGAGAGGGGGGGGGGGGGGGGGGGGGGGGGGGGCTTTACCATTGGTTAAGGTGGTTTCCAAAGTGTTAGTGTGGCCTAGATTGATTTCTTGCTTAGGAAAACTGGAAAATCAGCTTTATATTTTTTGTCATCTATAAAAAAAATTAACACTTTTTCATCACTGAGGACACAAACCTACATAAATTATGAGCTCTTGGCCCGACAGGTCAGTGGCATTAGTCAAATTCTATATTTCCTTTAGGTAATCAGGTGTGACGACATGATACTATCAACAGTTGCTGTTTATTCTTAACTCTCCTATGAGTTTATCTCATCTTGAGAGCAAAAAATCAGGAACTGAGAAAGTGTGAAAGAGAGCCTTCAAGATGTACTTAAAAAATCAGCTGACCTTTATACAGTGGCATGATGCTGTGTACAACAAGGTTGGATTTGCCTTCATTTGTCTTTCTTGTTGCATGAATCCAGATCTTCCCTTCACAGAGAACATGTGCTAGCTGTCAGCAAGTATCAGTGCTCATGGACATAACACAGTTTGATTCATCGCTATGTCTGTTGAAACAACAACAGATACCATTGTGTAACTGAAGCGTCCAAATCATTCAGTGCTAGTTGAAACCCAGACTATGACATCACAAAGTAGCTTTTGTATTTTGCTACACAGTGGGCTCCAGAGATAATCCAATTCAGGCTGTATTTAGGTTGTCACATTTGAAGACGCTGATCTAAACACATTCCTGTCATTTCTCTGTTTCAAGTGTTAGGTGAGTCCCAGGTCACAAAGGTCTGTCCTTGGTGGCTCCCTTAAACAAACCATGTTAATAATTAATGTGTTTGTTCTTCGTTTGTCAGATTTTCCAGGGTAACACCAACCCTACCGATGTAGCCAAAGCCGCGTTCCCCAAGCCCACGTTGACACGATACCTCCGGATCCGACCCTACACCTGGGAGTCCGGCATCGCCCTGCGGTTCGAGGTGTACGGATGCAAAATCTCAGGTTGGTTTCAAAAGAACTGGTTCTTTTCACTCACCTCAAAACAAACTGTCAACAGCACAACTGGGATACATCAAAAAAATCAGTTTGGAAGCAGTGTTAATTCAGATTTGGAAGCAGTTTTTTGTCAGCACACCACTCCATCATGATCTTTCAATTAGATGGTTTACGTTTTGCTTGATTTGGAGGCAGTCGTATTGAGAAGTGTTTATTCATGTCTCTGAAAGCCATGTGCAATAGTCAAGGAGATATTGCATTATAGACAAGTGTTCACGTCAACAAAAAGGACAGTGTATTCATGTTTCCCCACGTTTGGATGTACTTCATTCAAAATGAATGGCGTGCACAGCATGCAACCTCTCCACTTCTACCCCATTTCTGCATCTACCCTCCTCCTCTGAGCTTTAACCTCTCAGCGGCTCACACACACAGATGTACATATTGCACATGCAATTGTGCACGCCGAGATCTACACCCACCAGCCGCAGTCAGGCCCAGCTGGCCCTGGCCTAATTTGCATACTCATCTGCATGTTTTGGCATGGCTCCACCCTACAGAGCTTTGATTGCAAAGGCTTTCGTATCATCAGTGCCTCCCTGCTGAGAACATTTCCTCATATGTGTAGGAGGAGGGCGAGTTTGTTTTCCATCACACACCGTCTATCAGCTTTACATTCAACATGCACAGAGGGCGTATTTTTTAGACTCTGTGTGTGTGTGTACACGGATTTAGCACTGGTTGTATATTTGTGTGTGTATGTGTGCGGTTCACCGCCGATCTGGAGCGCAGCTGTTGCAGTCATGTTTTGGACGTGGTGAACAGACCGCATTCTAAACACATCACAAGAGCGAAGGCCTCCCAGTGACATCATCAGTGTGCATCAGGCTCCCTTGTGATGATGCGGCCAAGCTGGGCGAATGCTTAGAAAATAATGTCCCCCTAGTTTCCCTTACCGTTTGTTTTTCTGTACAAGGTACCATGTTAAAAAATATATTTTTTTGAAGATATACATTGAAAAGACCATGTTTTTTGGATATTTACCATAACAAGAATACCATGGTGCATGTCCAAAAAGCATGAAAGTACCCTGGAGTACCATATTATTTTTGTACAAAGGAATAGGTCAAAATACCTTAGTATTACTATTTGATGCCAGCACTGTTTGCAAGGGCATATACCAAGGAAATGTACTTGTTAGATACCAATATGATAACCATTCATTATCATGGTAAGTATTAAAGTACCAAGGTATTACATTGACTTTACCTATGTACTATTCCTGGGCACTATGATTGTTAACACTGTACACACAGAGGATGCCGGCTGGCAGTTAGAAGGTGGTCTGATAGGCTTTCCAAAGCCATTAATAAACTTCCTCCCACTGTTTGTAAATAAAACCATCTGTGTGTGTGGTCATCCAGCCTTTATGTGCTGTGCACAGACCAAACCAACAAATTAAACACGTGATGCATATCAACCAGTCCACCCTCAGGGTGTGTCTGTCAGGGTCTACCACACCAGGAGCTTCTACCAAGCATCCCCATCTGAGATCCATAAACAGGTCCGGAAGACAGTGCCAGCCAGCGGATTGAAAATAAACTTGGTTGACTTCCAAACTTTGAGGTCCAACCAACCCAGTGCAGATCTTTTTCATTCGGATCCCGAAACAATTCGGCATGCAAATATCAGGAATTATACACAGAGACATCTTGCAAATCTGGCAAGGGTATGAGAAACCCAACCTTGGCTGTGCATCCACAAACAAACAAAGGGAAAATCAAAGTCCCATGCATTTGTTGTTTTAGGAGCCTGGAACTCATATTTTGGACCCTGAAGGGGTCACAGACAAGTGCTCTTTCCGTTCCAGAACTACAGAGGAAGTTCCCTACATCAGTACAAAGGCAGTGTTGTGAATGAAAACTCTGTTCTGGTGGTATTTCACGGGACATTAGGTCCATCTGTGACTAGTCCAAGATTGTCTCTGACGCTTTCCTGCTCCACGGGTGCTGATCGTAGATTAAGGTATCGCTGGCAGGTCACGAATCCCACAGCGTTGAAGAAGTCATGACACGCAACTCACAGACAGTCAGTTGGTCGGCGCTGCATGTCTGATCATTTCCCTCAAACTCAACATGCCTTTCCCTAAAAGTAGCAAAGCGTGAAAAATCTTATTATCAACACCGGAACAAAGAAAGTCAGTTTGTAGAGATGAAGATAGATTACAAGAAGGATGAAGGAGGTGAATAAGAAAGCAGGTGAAAAACAAAAGAGAATGAAGGTAGGAGTGGAGCAGGACTGAGGATGAGAGCAAGAAACTGTTCGGAAATGAAAGGTAGAAGCTCTAGAGAAAGGCTTTAATTAGGTGGCTTGAGAAAAAGAGTTAATGCACAAGGTCATTGGTGAAAGGAAGATGGAGAGAGAGAGAAACAAAGAGAACAAGAGGCTTCTTATCTCTTCTGTCCACTTCATCTGTCTTTCCTGTGCAATGAATGTCTTTCCTTCTCTCTTTGTTCAGGCTCTTTATGGCCTGTGACCTCTTTAGGTTGTTGGTAAGAATGTTTCCCAGCTCACCGAGACGTGACCGTTTCTACCAAGTTTATCAGCCAACATAATGTTTTCTTCTCTTTTCTTTCTCTTTCACTCAGACTCATCCACTCACAGCTAATCTAATCTTTGCTAACTTCCTTCTCCACTATGTACTCAAACAACTCTCCCTTTCTCCGTGTCCATGTGTTTTATTGGCATGACAAATAATGGTACAATTATTTTGCCACTGCAGTGGCAGGTTAGACAACAGTCTAAGGGATCAGGTCAAGGGATCAGGATATGGCTGGTTCGGTTGGGTTGGGTGCCATAACTACACAATCCGGGTCCAAATGCATCTTTCTCCATTGATCGCAATTCAAAGGTTTTTTGAAGGCTCTTAAAAACATGAAATGTACTTAGGTTTGTCAGTAGGGAAGGGTTTGAAACCCTCTCTTTGTCCCTCAACAGAGTACCCATGTTCAGGAATGCTGGGAATGGTGTCAGGCCTCATCGCAGACTCTCAGATCACAGTCTCTTCCCACACCGAGCGCACATGGGTGTCAGAGAACGCTCGTCTGCTGACCAGCCGTTCGGGATGGACGTTGTTGCCGCAGCCCCAGCCGTACATGGACGAGTGGCTACAGATAGATTTGGCCGAGGAGAAATTGGTCAGAGGATTGATCATCCAGGGAGGCAAACACCGTGATAACAAGGTCTTCATGAAGAAGTTTCGGCTGGGCTACAGCAACAACGGATCCGACTGGAAAATGGTGATGGATGCCACTGGCAACAAGCCCAAGGTAAGATATGGGGAAGCTGGAAGGTAGTTGGACATAAACTGGATGCTCATTTAGAATGGTTCTGAATCACTATGCGGTTCTTAAGTGCTAGTCTGAGATTGTTTAGCCTGACTTTCAGGAAATGACTGAGTTTAAGAAAGTTGAATGTGGAGCTATAATATATTCTTCCCAAAGCCTTTAAATGGACAGAGGAGAGAATGACAATAATTAGACTAATGCTGTGAGCACAATATTGGGGAAATGTCCCAAATGCATTCAGCAATACTACTAATAAATTTAACCCTAACAATAGTCGTAAGACAAAACTAAATAATGTTACACATATGTAAGATATAATGTACGGTCAGGCAACTGCACATTATCCTGTTTGATCTTAAACCAAAAATAAATTAATTAATAATTTGACTTAAAAGTATTACGCGAGAAGAAGAGACCATGGAGTGATATTAGAAACGTAAAAACTGCTATGTAGCGAATCAGATAACTTCAACTAGAGATGCACTGATATGAACATTTTGGCCGATACCGATAATTCTTTATATCTGAAAGCCGATATATTGGCCGATAAATCTAAATCCAAATTTTTATATAATTTTTGAGAGCCTGATTACAAAAACAAAAGTCACCATTACAAGCCATATCCCAAGCACACAATTATGAAGATGTTCTCAATATAATTTGATGTAGCTTATATGTCAGACTTGTGCTGCACATGAACTGTATTTTCCTTTTTGAAGTGATTTCAATCATATTCCAAGCAATTCAAAACCATCATGATGAACAGTGCACATCTGAAGTGTAATCCATTATTTATCGGCTTTAAGATATTTGCCAAATTTTCTTATCAGGCCGATAACGATAACATTACAAATGAACATTTATCGGCTGATACCAATACGGTGGCCGATATATCATGCATCCCTACTAGAACAATGATCAAGTACATAGTATAGTGCTCATTAGCAATCATGATCAACAAAAATCTACACATGAATCACATTAAATTTGTCTTATTTTTGTGGAGCATAGACTATGTGCCTTATCCCCTATAAAAAAAAAAAAAGTAAATTGGAGTATCAGTCCTAGAAGGCCCCTTTCAAAACCCTCATATCTCTTTTTTAGCTTGAAGGACGAAAGGAGACACATTAGCTCTGATGGCCATTAATGTTCTTTCATGACTCCTCATCTTGTTCTGTGCCTCTTTGTTACCTCTGGCGAGTGTCTTTCTGTCTTTTCCTCTTTTTTTCTGTCTGTCTCCTGTGGTACCTTGTGTCTGGGTTGTAAGACTTCAGAAGTGTGAAGTCAAAGGCGGATGCTTTTGAAAAGCTGAGCATCCTGCTGTCGTAGACTGCAGTTTTAGCCCACAGCCTTTATTTTTGGAGCTAGCTCAGCCATACGATGTCAGAAATAAAGTTGAAGACTTTCTTTTCTCTAGTGCTTTGTTGCATTAGACATACAGCAGTGCCCAAGTTAAAAAAAGGTGTGAGCTCGTTCTCTTTCATTAATTCTCTGTCCTCTGCTTTGCCTGTCAGACTACTCTTAATAAAACTTTCCCCTTTATATTTTTCCTTTTTTTTTTTATCTTTCTGAGTTCTCTTTCTCTCCTTGACTGCTAACTATTGTCTTGGACTTTGTCATTGTTCTTGGCAGATTTTTGAGGGGAATTTGAACTATGACACACCAGCATTGAGGACGGTGGAGCCTATATTGACACGCTTTGTTAGGGTGTACCCAGATAGAGCCACTCCTACTGGGATGGGACTTAGACTGGAACTCCTGGGCTGTGAAATGGAAGGTAGGTTGAAAACTCATTCTCTCTCTCACACACACACACACACACACAACCACTCATACTATAGTAAGTACATTTTTCAGTCACATAACTGTTGCTCAGCTGTTTTCAAGGTAGTGTAACTTTAGCCAAGTGTAGCAAGTTAATTATTCCAGACATTTAGCACATTTTCAGTCTCATTGCATTGCCCACACAACTTTGTAGTCAAGCAAGCTAAAACAATAATCTTATAAGTGAATCATAATCTGGGGTGTGTTTCCCATACAACGTAACTCGCTGCTTTACTACCATAGTACGATGCATCGTTGAAGAAACCAACTAGCTTTTTCCCAAAACCATATTGTCGCAAATTGGTTGTTCAACCACGTTAGTTAATGATGTTGCGCAGGTGGCAGTAAATAAGTAAACTTATTTGAATGAATAAAATTTTTTGCTATAAATTACGGACATTACATCTGAGGACTAATTCTAATTTTCTTAATAATTCTAATAATTCTAATTTGATTTATTTCCAGATTCAATCATAGGCTCATTCTTGCGTACTGGAGCACGTACGCATCTTCAAAAACAGCGCTTTAAATCTCTTGACAAACTAAAAGACGTAAATGACATTTGTATTCTAAATAAAAGATATAGATTGTACTGAATGTCAGCTTGCTTATTTTGCTCAAGACAAGGATTTGTTAAGTCATGCAAACAAGAAACTCTGCTTCTAACCACAGGACGAGAGCTGTCGTTCCAAACACACAATTTTGCGATGCTGTTCGTTGGAACTATGGATTCGGGAAACACTTGTCACACTGCGATGATAGCGACGTAACTTACGCCATAGTTGGCTAACAATGCTTTTGGGAAATGCACCCCTGGTTGACGAGATGATTCACTGATTAATTTGCGTCCATGCGCAGAAGATACTTCTCTCTTAAATAACTTCACTTTGCTAATACCTTATACCCTGCTGAGAAAGGATTTTGTTGCTATTTCAGATGCTATTTCATTAAATTTGGACTTATCCACTCAGGAGAACAGGGTATGGCTTAGCTTTCCTCATAATTACTTGTCCCGCCGATTCGGCATCTCCTACCCAGAAAAGCAAGGGCCTGTGACACTCCTAAATAACAGGACTCCTCACAGCTGGAGGAAATCTTTGGTCCACCTGCCTTGAAGGATTACGGAAAGGTCCTTGATGTCTTTCCCTCTGTTTTTCTGTCTGAATTAGTTTAGCTCTGATGGGGGGGTTGGTATGTGTGTGTTTTCTGTTGAGGCAGCGTTAAGTGGATTTACATATTGGATTTCCGAGAGACTGTGAGACTTGCTTGTGTAAGCCACAGCATCCCATCGGGAGCTTTAGTCAGATGATAATGCTTGTTTTCACTTTTAACGTCAGCACAGTCCAACACTCTGTATATTTCTCTATCTTATAGCTAAAACTCTCACAATCAAACAAGTGACCCCTTACATACATGTGCGCACTCCTAACAGCGGGACGCCGAGTCCTAGCAGGAGTGTGTGATCAACAATGCAGTCCAGAGCCAGCATGATGACCTCTCCGCGACCCCTCGGCTTTAGAGACTCTCTTTATAATGCCCTCGGTTCACCCGCACAGCTTACACTACAGCTCCCGTTTCCCCCTCATTTTTTCCCTCCTTCCATCCCGGGAAAGCCCTACAGGCTTATGGGCAGCTCATTACAAGCTGAGAGTAAACACAGGGCTTTAGGCAGATGTAGGCAAAGGCCACATCCAAAGGGGCACGGGCAGCCATAATGAGAGGACACGGCAGTTTCAGGCCCAGGGTGGAGCATAACATCCCCAACCCTGCAGCCTAAACCAGTCACGCACAGGACAGTATCAAAGGGCTGCAGACTTGGAAAGACTACAGAAAGAGCATAATCATTAAGATGATTTGTGGATAGGGGACGCAGTTGATCCGTGGTCCGTACGGACCGGGCCCCACGGTTCGGCACGCATGTGATTCGCGGATTAACTGCTAAACTTAACCATCGTAGAGTGAAAGTTTATAGTTTGGACGTGTTTTGTCTTGCCAATTTATACATTCGAACAATTTTAAACGCGGAAGAAGAGGCGAAAATCGGGACTTGCGCGTTATCTGTGTGCACAGATATCACTCGAACACCATTGATTCCTCTTTCGAGTTTCCTTGCCCATGAACGGACACATACACACAAAATCATGTCTAAATACTCGTCTAAATACCCGTCTCGGCAAGAATTCTCTCGGTTATGTCAAAAGTGAACAGTTGAGAAAGAAACCAGTTTGTCAGTTTTTTCTGTCCGTGGATTCGGTCTTAAAGTGACAGCAGACACCTCATATTCCTACTGTTGTCTGTGTCATAAATGTTAATAAAACAAGGTTATGCAACAAGTTTACCACAATATATTAAATTATTATCAACCTTTAGTTCAAAAGACATTTAAAAACACGTTTTTCCACTTAGGCTTTTGATCATGCATGAGTGTCGAGGTACTGTTGTCACAGATGTCGGTTTTTAAGAGTTTGAAGATGTTTTAGGTGTGTTTAAGACTCCTAAGAGTCTGTGGGCCTAACAATCTGAGACTACATATTTGCATATACTTTATTTATAGTTATTTGTGTTTGTTATATTTTTAATATTTTATTGTTTGTGCAGCACTATGGTCCACATTGTTGTATTATTATGTGCTTTATAAATAAATTGGAATTGGAATTAATATAACAAAATACAGCTTTAACAAAGATGAAACTATATTTAATTTCTACAGTGAACAAATAGAGTTATTTTACATTTAGGCTTAATTATTAGTTTCTGTACATGAATACTACTGTTAGACTTTGTAACTTTGTTATTTAGTATTCATCTCTGCTTGCAATTTGTGTATTTGACTGTTCACTTGTTTTTAATAATGTTTGAACTTTATCAGCAAGGCTAGTAGTTTTTTATGTGGATTCGAAAAACTTCAAGTGAGCTTTAAGTAATAAATGGAAAGCAAAGTTACACAAAAATTATATATATATGTATATATATATATTTTTTTTTTATTTTTTTATTTTTTTTTAATATATATATATATATTTTTTTTTTAATTATATATTTTTTTTTTTTTTTTTTTAAATATATATAATTTTTGTGTAACTTTGCTTTTCATTTATTACTTAAAGCTCACTTGAAGTTCTTCGATACCACATCAAAAAATACTAGCCTTGCTGATCCGAAAAATGATCCGATCCGTGGCTCAAAAACCATAAATGATCCGAACCGTGAATTTTGTGATCCGTTGCACCACTATTTGTGGAGTGACCTACAAAAAAATACCCTGGTTGTACATGGGCATTCAGTAACCACTGATATGCCATGGTTTTATAGATGAGAAGTGATTCATCACTTGTCGCTTTATGGCGTGACACTTGTGACATCTGTGTCTCTCTCTCTCCGCAGTGCCCACAGTGCCTCCTACTACACCCGCTTCCTCCACCACTCCTTCAGACGAGTGTGATGATGACCAGGCAAACTGCCATAGTGGAACAGGTGATGACTACGACCAGACAGGTGCTAACACTCGCCTGCAGAGACTGCACCCTTACCTACTGCATCTTGCTCCTTTTGCTATGCTAATCCCACTACACTAATTGTCCCCGTTGCTTCTGCAAACACCAGCCGCTTTTCTGCACTAAACACTCCTCACGCCAGCGAACCCAATCATCACCTCCCCCATAACCACACTTACCACACTACTCATGCTAGAAATTAAGTATACGGTGCATGGTATATGCAAATTTTCTGTATGCATCTCATATTGAAACAAAGTACTACATTTGCCAAATGTGCTCCACTTGACCTTCCATTTCATTATAAAAGCCAGACAGTGATGAATGAACGGCGAGCGATATCAAATGCAATCTCAACGTCTACTTTGTGACTTCGCGGTCTGCCAAAAGTTAGGGTTTTTTGATGCAAAATTGGATTAAAAATGCAAATTTACTGCATTTATTTATGAGATGTCCCACAATGACGCATTCTACAGTTTAAATGGTTCATTATCCTTGAAGACTACATAGTGCTTCACATTAGTTTAAAAACAGCTGTATGTGTATTTTAGTATGTAGAATTCAACATGTACATGCTAACGGCATATACATAACAATAAAGGATACTAAATAAACTGTTTGCTTACTACATATTGATTTACATAATATTGAGGAATTAGTATGCAATATACAGAATATAGTAAGTTATTATTCCATTCCAATTCATTCCATTTCATAACTCATTACGTTTCTCATAAAAATAAAAAGTTGTACCAGTACCTCACATTATGTAGCTTGCACTACTACATTTTCTTCTGCTCTCCTAGTTGCTAAAACTAACACTTGATTTAATATTCTGCCTCTAATCTCCTCTGTGTTCACATCAGTGCAGTCTCACAGAGTGTGTGTTGCACAGTATTACACTCCCCTCTGGTAAATGCTAAAAGTGAAGGTTCCACATGAAGAAAAATGTATTTGCATGTCTCATCTGGCAAAGTTCATTTTAAAAAATGCTAAGCACACACAAAGAGGGGAATTAGCACAGTCAGATCCGTTCCTCCTGATAATGCCCGAATAAAACATTACCCAGTGTCTCGCTTTAACTTTTCATCTAATGGCCTTCACTGTGTTCACACGGCAGGAGGAACCACTGCGCCGGAGACGACCACAGAGATGAGCACCATTCCAGGTGAGAAAGGTACACATCTTATAATACTTCCCTTCTTTGTGCACTCGCTATCTGTAATTTCTTTAATTATGCTGGATTTTGCGAATGCAAATTCTCTTAAAGGTGCGGCGTGCCATTTTTGCACCCCAGTTCAATTTGCAGAAACCACTATAAGTAAACAGATAACTGGTCACTTCCATGAATACTTTAAACACTATTTAAAATAATTGTGTGTTGTATGTGGTCCAGCATGAGTTTGAGGAGGAACTATCTGTTGTCTGAACAAACAAAAAAAGGGATGCTGCATTAATTTACCTTATCTGACGTATTTGAAAAACGTATTGAAATTACACAGAAATTACACACTGCACCTTTAAGAACGGATTTTCTTATTGTATGTTTTCTGTGTTCTGTTTGGTTGTTTGCTATTTGAGATGAGTTTGTAATCTTGTTTGTGAAGTGTTCTTGTGAAAATCTATAAAGAGCCTCTTTGATTTGCTCATTCAGCATAATGACTGATTAGCCATTCAAGACTGCTCACTAATGGGCAAATGAGAAATGCCCCTTAACTGACCTTGCCTAATTAGCCAGTGTGTGTGTGTGTGTGTGTGTTTGGCCCTGTCTGAGCTTCATCACATCAAAACAACTGAATAGAATGAAGGTTCTAATAAGTGTGTGTGTGTGTGTGCGTGTGCGTGTGTGTGTGGTCCTGGTTGGTTACCATTGAGTAGATGTGTGCGCTTTCTATTATTGGATGTGGTTTATTTGCTATGACAAGCATTCAAAGCTGGTAGAACGTTCTGGACTGCGGTGAAACGTATCCTCGCTCTGTCCTCCACTGCGACAGACACAATCCATTTAAAGATGGAAAAGAAGAAATAACTTTTAATTGGAAACTGGCATTTTTTGCAGCGGCAGTGGCTGCGTGCCTGAGCTGCGGCTTTTAATGGGAAATTCTTTACTCCGCATTCAGTGAGCAAATACCCTCCGAAACTCGCAGAGAATCCTGGCATTATTACGCGAGGCTTTATTAAACTGTCTAGAGAAGAAGCGCTGAGGATCTGCAGACACCGGTGCAGCTGACATACTAGACGAGCTTCTGCTTCTCTGTCCATCTCAATTCATTCTCTCTCTCTCTCTCTCTCTCTCTCTCTCTCTCTCTCTGTATCTCTCACTCAATCTAACATAGTTAAATCCCTCCCTCGTTTTTTCACGTCAATTTCGATTTCAAAGCTGTATTGTTTTGTATGGTCTGTATTCTCTCTCAAGATCTAGCTATACTTGGTGTATAAATGTGGATTTGGCTTGGGCATAAAAGAATTTGGAAATGCTCATGCATAAATGCTGGGATTTTCTCATTTCTAAAAATAACTCTCTATTGCCATCAAGTGGACAATATAAAACATTCTGTTGTGGCCTATGGAATCAAACACACTGGTGTTTCAAAAAATGATAATGTTATTATGTAGTACACAACCGTTCAATATTATTAACAAAGATATTTATAATGTTACAAAAGATTTTATTTCAAATAAATTTCTGTTCATCAAAGAATCCTGAAAATTAAAAATCTGAAGCTGTTTTCAGCATTGATAATAATCATAAATGATTCTTGATCATCAAATCATCATATTAGAGTGATTTCTGAAGGATCATGTGACACTGAAGACTGGAGTAATGATGCTGAAAATTCAGCTTTGATCACAGGAATAAATTACACTTTACTGTATATTCACATAGACAACAATTACTTTAAATTGTAATAATATTTCACCATTTTTACTGTATTTTATGATCAAATAAATGCAGCCTTGGTGAGCAGAAGAGAATTTGATCATATTTATTCACATATTATAATTATTTCAGAATAGTAAAATATATTAATATAAATATAATAATAGTATTATTGATTAATTATAATAAATATAAATAATAAAATTACTATTAAATATATTATAAAAAATATTCTGTAAAAAAAAAAAAGAGAGAGACTGTTTGCAGATCACTGGTTTGGTAATATAAAAAAGTGCATAATAATAATCTTCTCCTGTGTGTGTGTGTGTGTGTGTGTGTGTGTGTGTGTGTGTGTGTGTGTGTGTGTAGCGTTCCTGTGGTTTGCCTGTGACTTCGGCTGGGCCAGTGATCCCTCTTTCTGCGGCTGGATGTCAGAGGACAGTGGCTTCAGGTGGCAGATCCAGTCCAGCGGCACCCCGACCCTCAACACCGGCCCAAACATGGACCACACTGGTAAGAGAAGAATCAACCCATAGATCTCACAGCACAGAGAGTGTGAATCCTCCAAAGCTCACACACACACACGTCTCCTGCCTCAGGTGGATCGGGGAACTTCATCTACACACTGGCGACAGGAGCTCAGGAGACAGAAGTGGCTCGGCTGGTGAGTCCGTCGGTGTCGGGACAGGACTCGGACCTGTGCTTGTCTTTCTGGTACCACATGTTCGGGTCCCACATCGGCACGCTCCACATTAAACAGCGCAGGGAGACGAGCCAGGGCTCGGCCGACGTCCTGCTCTGGACCGTCAGTGGACATCAGGGCAACCGCTGGAGAGAGGGCCGTGTGCTGATCCCCCACTCCAGCAAACCCTACCAGGTATTACAGCGGCGTGCAACTCCTGCCTCACTTTGGCGGGTTGAATTTTACATATAATCAGGGCTTGACATTAACTTGCTCACTGTGGCGAGTGGTTTTGAAAGTTACAAGCCACTCAGCATTTTCACTGGCCACAATTTTAACATTGATACCATGGGGAAAAACTGCCATGTAGATATTTTTAACATTATCCCATAATTTTGCAGCAGGTTTATTAGGCTGCTGTCACTTTAAGACCTGATGCATTATCCATACTGTTATATATAGCCAATATACTTGTCTTTATGTGCCGCACTTTGGGTGTGAGCAATAAATCTGCAGGAATGAGTGAAATTATGCACAATACATGCAATCCCACGCCGAAATTCAAGCCCTGTAACAGCAACAATATTCATCCGAATGAATCGAGTGAGTGAGGAGAGAGTGAGGAGACTCACTGTCGGAGAGATGAGAAAGAAAGAACAGCTGGTATCGTTTATCTATTCTGATATTTCAGTATGAGATGAGAAGAGGGTAATTCATCGAAAAATCTATATTTTTTAACAACACTACATTGCACAGTTTTTTATTTCAGATGATGCCTTTTTAAAGTCTACAATTGAAAAATATGTATATTATATACAGGGCTTGACATCCTGCCAAATGTGTGTGTATTTCAGCAGTGGCGTGTAACACAGTCTCTCCTACTAGCCACTTTGGCTGATTGAATTTTATTTAATATAATTTTTTCAATTGTAGTCTTTTAAAAAGGCATCTGAAATAATAAGGTAAGTGCAATGTAGTGTTGTCAAAAATATCGATTTTTCGATACATACCGACACTGAAATATCAGAAACGCTTCCGCAGGATACATACCAGCATCCAGAGGTGGACAAAGTACACAACTTCCTTACTTGAGTGAAAGTACAGATACTACTGGTCAAATATTACTCCGTTACAAGTAAAAGTTGTAAAGACCGATTCTCACTTAAGTAAAAGTACAGAAGTACTCGTTTTTAAAAGTACTTAAGTATCAAAAGTAAAAAGTAAATGTCAATGCATTGTTTTATTATTGTTGCATTGTTGAATGTAGTACTTACAGTACCTTATGCCTCTGAATCTATGCCTGCCCTCATATCAATATCACATTTATTTCTAGAACACAGTTCCAGTAGTGGGATTGAATATGAGATTGAATAAGTCACTCAATAACGTCTACAATGGTTTCAGACACCCAAATGGCTGTTCCCTCAAATAGTGCCCTTGGCTTAGTTTTTTGGCTTTGACGTCAACCCGACTTTCATTTCCAACCAAAATCCAACGTCTGTCCGACGTCGGGTTCTGACGTAAATCTGACGTCGGGTTCTGACGTAAATCTGACGTCTGGTTTTGACGTCAACCCGACTTTCATTTCCAAACCAAAATCATCCCCTGACTGACGTTACTACTTTCTACTCAAGGACCTTGACAGAAACGTAGTGGAGTAAAAAGTACGATATTTGTCTTTCAAATGTAGTGAGGTTAAAGTAAAAAGTTTCCAGAAAAGATAATACTCAAGTAAAGTACAGATACTCAAAAAGTGTACTTAAGTACAGTACTCAAGTAAATGTACTTTGTTACTGTCCACCTCTGCCAGCATCTCTCCGACAGCGAGTGACACACAACCCCGCCTCTCCTCACTCACTCGATTCATTTGCTCTGGATGAATATTGTTGGTGTTACAGGGCTTGAATTTCGGCGTGGGATTGCGCGTATTACATCATTTTACTCAGATTTAGTGATCACACCCAAAGTGCACGCTCATAAAGCCATCTCTCAGAACTAAATTGAGTTCTTTTTCGCTGTTTTTTGCGCTTAAACAGTCAAATACACACAAATAATGTCAAAATGCCAGACGAGAATTCACGTAAACACTGTCAGTTATGTTTGAACGTAAACAGTTGAGAAATAAAACGCACGTGTAACAGTATAATGGATCTGTGCATCAGGTCTTAAAGTGACAGCAGCCTAATAAACCTGCTGCCAAATTATGAGATAATATTAAAAATATCTACATGGCAGTTTTTCTCCATGGTATCGATGTCAAGATTGTGGTCAGTGAAAGTGCTGAGTGGCTAGAAACTTTGGAAATCCATTAGCCACAGTGGCTGGAGAGCAAGAGTTCATGTCAAGCCCAGGTATGTCATTAGTGAATGTAAAAGATGATTGGCTTTTTTGTTGTTCCAAACATGTGCGCTGTTATTATTTACACTGATTACATATTTAAAATACAATTTTGGTGTTTGCATTTATTTCAGGTGATAATTGAAAGCGTAGTGGAGAGGAAAAGCTGGGGAGACATTGCTGTGGACGACATCAAAATCTTAGACAATCTGAACATGGACGACTGCAAGGGTGAGTCAACACAGAGCTGTGTCCTTGTTACATGTAGTTACTATAGTAATAACAGTAAATTATGCATAATTACAGAACATGCAACTAACCCTCAACCAAACCCTAATCCACTATAGTAAGTGCATGTAGTTAATTAATACTACTCTGTACTTACACTGTAACAAAGACACCTAATAATAAGTGTAGCCCAAAGATGACAAATTTGTCCAAAAAAATATTTGACTCCTATTGTCAACAAGGCAAAGAAGTGACAACATGTGCAAATATTTAAATAACATAATTTTAAATAAATATCTAAAATTCAGTAATTTCAAAAGTTTCAATAATTGAAAAATTTTCAGGGTTAACACTTTATTACAAATTAATTTAAATAATTTTTCTAGTCAATTGTGATTAGTTTTTTTTTAGTTATTATTATTATTATTATATTTACTCATAAATAGCCATTTATAACTGATTAAATCATTTATATCTTAACATAACTAGAAAAAAATCTATTTATAAAAAAATACAAAAATAAAATAATCCATGGCTTTTCTGGGTCTAGAAATCACACTTTTAAAATTCCCTCATTTCCAAGACAGTAAAACCCTGCTTCTTCATTAAAAAAGGCAGTTGTTGAGGGAACATATTAAAATAAGAAATATGATTTTTCCTTTCACCTTAATATTTTTATATGCTTGTAAAGCTAAAATCAAGATATTTATAGTGTGTTTGTTCTTATTTTAAATAATAGCCACCGTGCAGCTGAGAACCTCTGACTTAGATGACAATACTGGACTTTATACAGTCCCTGACTTGTTTTATGTCCCCCTTTTGCAGACCCAGATGTCCCAGCAGAGCCGATTCAACCCGAGGACACCTTCAATGAAATCAGTAAGAGTCTTTCTCAAATCTGAGGCACACAAATGCTGAATAATGTTGAATCACTCTCAAGATTAGTGACTGAAGAAGGCTTATGTTACAGTGTGTTTGGAGGGCGTTTATTTCACATTGCATTCATCTAAATTAAAAACATTTATTGAGCATCACTGAACCAACCTATATACATTAATTTAAACCACCATAATACTAATTTTTAGAGGTTAAATCAGGTAGAAATTACGGAAGCCCTGAACCGCAACGTAAAAAAAAAAAAAAAAAATCCATAAAAAAATATATTCTAAAATTACGAGAATAAAGTCAAAATATTGCGAGAATAAAGTTGAAATATTTAGAGAATAAAGTTGCATTTCTTAAAAAAAAAAGTAAAAAAAAGAAAGAACTTCTACAGAAGACTGTATTCTCGTTTTTTTTTTACTTTATTCTCAAAATATTACGACTTTATTCTCGTAATGTTTGGACTTTATTCTCAAAATATTTAGACTTTAATCTCGAAATATTTAGACTTTAATATCGAAATATTTAGACTTTAATATCGAAATATTTAGACTTTAATCTCGAAATATTTAGACTTTAATATCGAAATATTTCGACTTTAATCTCAAAATATTTAGACTTTAATATCGAAATATTTAGACTTTAATCTTGAAATGCCACGACTTTATTCTCGTAATTCTTTTTTTTTTTTTTTTTTTTACGTTGCGGTTCAGGGCTTCCGTAAGAAATGGCTCTTTGCGGTAAAGATTTCAGGTTTGCAGGTACTCTGAAACAGGCTTTGTTTTAATATCTGTTCTCTTCTAGTTGTGGACATCACAGACTTCCCCGAGATCGTGGACAACCACGAGATCAGCGGAGCCGGGAACATGCTGAAGACGCTGGACCCCATCCTCATCACCATCATCGCCATGAGCGCGCTGGGAGTGTTCCTCGGCGCCATCTGTGGTGTGGTTCTGTACTGCGCCTGCTCACACAGCGCCATGTCCGACAGGAACTTATCCGCCCTGGAAAACTATAACTTTGAGCTAGTGGACGGCGTCAAGTTAAAGAAGGACAAGCTCAGCTCACAGAACTCGTACTCGGAAGCGTGAGGCGGCCAACCAATGAGAGGGAACCTCTCCTCAGGGAGGGCGGGGCTAAACGGACTGCCGATGCCATCCGATTGGAGGAGGACAAGGCTCTGTGGTTCAGTGAACCAATGGGAGGACGAGGGACTGAGCCGTGCTTTTCTCAGGAGCTGCAGTGAACGGAACCTACCATTAGGGGGACACTGTGTACAAAACATTGAATTCAAGGATTTAAAAGAAGCAAACAAAAAACAAACAAAATGAAAAATAAGAATATGTACAGATGATTGAAATTATTATTTTAATTTTTAATTTTATTGTTTTGTATTATTTTTAGTTGATCATTTTTACAATCGGATGCTGGTGTTGAGACCAATATATAATAATGTTATAAAGTATTTATCTTTTTTTTCTAGGAGGGAAAAAAAAAATCATTTATTTTTTATTTTAAAAGATTGTTTTGCGCTTTAAGGAGATGTGTAAAAAAAAAAAAAAAACCCAAATGAACCATATACGACCAAGGGAAGGTAATTACCCCGTGGTAGGGTAAAGATCAAAGGGGGTGGAATATCATCCAGCCCTGATGCATTCTGGGTATGGTTCAGTCAGTGCCTTTGGTACATCTTTTTTGGCCTTTTTTTTTTTGTTGGTGTTTTTAACCCTTTAGTTCTCAAAAAAGGCTGTCGGTCGAATCTGCAAAACAAAACCCGGTGAATTCATAAGCGCTTTAATGTTGAAATCCTGCATATTGTACATAAGTTTTAATATATTTTAATGCCCTTTTCAAAGAAACGAGTAAAAGGACAAAAAAAGAAAGCTGCAGTATCCCTTTTTTTCTTGGGTTGTATGTTGTAAATACAATCGTCTGACTGTTTTTGTGAAAGTGAAACGTGTGCTTTTTTTCCCGTCCTGTTCGGTTATTTTGCTACGCTCCCAAAAGATGCAGCCCTTGTTCAGAACAGATCCAGTGCACATTTCATCCTGGGAATCCATCATATCGGCGTTATAATCACACCAAACAACAAAACAAAAAAAGCTCATCATTGCCTTGCTTTGTTTTGAAGTGAACGGCCCCAAATATCTCATCAAAGTGCTTATCCCACCGTCCGTCGAGCTGGAATCAGTCTCTCGTATCAGTATGCTGTCGTATACTGTCACTTTAAGAGTGGTGCTAATAAAGTACTTTTTTTTTTTTTTTTCTATTAAAGTTCTCATGCGAGCGCTTGATTGCGTGAAGATGTCATAGTGGAGTTCTGTCATTGGCCTTGTGTCTGTACCAAAGGACTGTTGCCTCAAACTGCAGGGTCCAATCACAACAACCCATTGTCGTCATGTGACATCTCGATCTCATCTCATTGGTTGGCTCATTATCATTCCGTTCTGGACTGGTGGATGGATCTGACTTTAGCAATGACGTCACATATAGTTTAACCAATAACAGGGCTTCACTGCTGACAATACTAATGTTTTCTACAGGTTTCTTGGTATGTTCATGTAATGTGTTGTATACTGTGGCAAACACTTTTTTTTTTTTTTGTTCTCCCATTTCTTTCCGATGACATGAATCCACGTGCTACATGTGTGTGTTAATGGTGACTGGCTTCAGTCGGGATTCTGTGAGAAAGCATACTGTAGCATTAACTAAAACGAAACAATGTTGCACTGATCAATATATTTGATGAAGTTTATGTGTTTATAGCATTCATTTGTACAAAAGACAACGGAGATGAAAAAAGACAGTGTTCATTTTTTTTTAAATATAGTTTCAGAATATGTAACACGATTCTGAAATGGTCAATTATCGAGATGTTTTCATTATTGAAAAAGGTATACAGATTTCCTATAGTAAAGTTCACATTTACCTGACCCGGTAATCTTTTGTTTTTGTACTGTCGTTTAAATTTTGTGCCGATTTTCTTTTCTTTCTTTTTTTACGAGAAGATGCGGAAGCAAAGAAAAAACTTTTATTTTCAATACTGCCTCTGTAATTTGCTGTTGTAGGAAGGAAAAAAAAAATGAATAAAAACAGCAAGGCCTTAAAATGGATTTCAATGTTTTGTATTTGAGCATCTGCATCACAAGAGGGAAAAACTCTGTCTCTGATCCAATCAGATCAATGACATTCCAAAGATTCAGCTCCAATAAATGTTTCTGAAACTAATTTTCTCTTTTATAATTTATTTTTCTTTCTTTCTTTTTAATGCATCTTTTTTTTTAAATAATGTTTTAATAATTTCCTAGATTTGAAGCAGAAAGACATGCATGCGGATGTAGAGAGAGGGCGCCGTTGAGCAACTTCATGACGAGAGAAGAGTTTGGAAATGTGGGACTGCAAATAGTTTCAATAGAAATTACATGTGTTTTAGTTCACCAAAAATCAGTACATTCGGCAGTACCGTATTTCACTGACAATAGAATAAGTAATTAAGTAATTAGCATGCAATTAAGTGTCCATGAACATTACATTTAATATTATATTATTATAATAGCTTATATGTCTTCTGTTATAAGTAATCTTTTTTTTTAAGTTTGCTTCAGTCCATGTTCTGGGATGATGGCTGCATCCGAAAGGTACTTATTTTGAATAAGAAATTACTTCACAAATGTTAAAAAAGTATGTATGTATGTAGTAGGGAAGTATGTGATTTCGGACGCAGCCACACACACACACAAGTGCATTGGCTTGAAAAATGCAGGTTTTTTGTCATGATTTCAGTGTTTAGAAACAAAACTTATGAGACAGTTGTTGTCAGATTTCATTAGTGACTTCAAATATGAAATTTAATCATAAGATTTGGAGATTTTGATGTTTCCACATTCAAAGAGATAGGAGCTGTCCTTGCATGAGGCGTTTCAAAGATGGCCGCCGACTGAAATGACTTGTCTTAAGGGACTTCGACTGGACTTTTTTTTATGAGATATAGTCTTTGTGACAGCTAGTCAAGTCTTTGGATTAAACACATTTGGAAACAGACAGAAAATATGACACTGGTCTCGTTTAAAAAGCAGATATATTTCCTTGTCTTTCTCTGAGTCCACATGGATGTTTGGAGTTCAGCACGAAACACCAGGAGAGAGTAACACAAGCTGTCTTTCATTACTCAACACAGCTCCTCGATGCTCGAGATTATCGATCAAAACAAAACCAATTGCCGGAATATACAACATGAAGAGGGTTGAGCTGAAAATCAATGCAATCTTTCAGTTAAAACAGCTTTAATCAACAAAAACACACACACCGCCTCCGTCACAAAGGACTGTTCGCACATGCTATTAGTTCTGTGCTCAATCGAACAGACACACACAAGCATGGGAAATATGTGGGTATTATAAGAAATCTCAAATTATGAGCTGTTTCATGTACAACATTGCAAATATAACATTTAGCAAAATAATTATTTTTAAGTTTTGAAGTAAATTACTATAAGATTTTCAAGATTTTCTTAACATTTCAAACTAAAACCGCGGCTGATCAGGTTAGCATTAGCATTTAAAGGGGTATCATGTGACTTTTCTATAAATAGTAATTAGCAAATAGTAATATTAGTAAAACTAATGTTATTTATGTATATTTTATGGGGTAGGGTGGGTGTGTTATACTTGACTTGTTAAGAGTTGTTAAGAGATATAGGCCTAGTCATGAAAAAAAAAAAAACACATGTCATTCCAAACTTCAATGAACCCTTTTGCATTCAGTCTATTGTTTATTTTTGTATGAGTGTGGAATATAAAATAATAAATAGGCCTATTGAGAATTTAGGTAGGTGAAAAGCAGTATGTGACAAGAGTCTTATGTCTGAATTCACAGTAGGCTACTCATAAAATAGTAGGTAAAAAGTACGCGTATGAGATTCTGAAGTGTGCACATGATGGACACTTTACTATCCCATGAGGCCACGGGAGAGGGTTTATGAATGACAGTGAAGCGACACAACTGACGCTGGTGGGTCATGATAATGGCGAATGTAGTGCAGACACACACATTCATGTTATAAAGAATGTATTTTTTAGAAGTCATGGAGTAATAAGTACCTACTGTGATTTCAGATATGCATCTCTTCCGATTCAGGTCTTTTGCATGTGCTTCGTTTTACTCAAGAGACCTTTAAATGAGTGAGCAAAGATGAGCATAACTGATGTCCATCATATGCAGATTGATATCTAAAAGTTTTTTTTCTTCTAATCTTCTCACTAACATTTAGATATTTAAATCGAATAAAATGCCAATGATAAAAAGAACTGGCAAGGTTAGCTGATTACCTTATCGCACTCAGTTCATTCTGCTGTAACTTCAGTGAAACTACTGATCAGTCACGTCATTTATTCCAGATGATATGCCAGATTGATTCCGCAATATTACAAGTGCTGCTAAATTCTGAATTTACAGCAGAAATGTGAAAGATTTTTTTCTATCAATCAAAATAAGTATGTATTGAAATGCCACCTCTTCTTCTTCTTTTGGTATTTTATGGCGGTTGGCAAAACAAAGGATAGATGCATTCCCGCCACCTACTGGGCTGGAGTCTGGACCACTGATGGGATGGGATTGGAAGAATTTTTTTTGTAGATAAAATAATTCTACCACCTTCTAATCTAATCCATTTAAACAGTTCCATCTTTTTTTAAATCCCCCTGTAGTCAATAATTGTATCCCTTAAAACTCATCTCTGATCACCAAAATGACATATTTAAATTGTGTTTTCCCTTGAAAACAAATTTCTTCACGCCTTAAAATATCTTGAATGTAACTCGACACCCTTGCCTCATTTAGTATGTGCGGTTCTATGAATATGCAAATGAGCCCCGCCTCCACTCACTCACTCAGCCCAGAGATCCACTGGTTGACGATCACACGTTGATCTGATTGGTTACAAGGTAGTTTGTGACGTCAGAAACACCAGCGATTTCAAAGCGTGTTTTTGAGACTGTCTTTGGTTCACTGCAGTTTTAAGGAGGAAATACTCAGGAATGGAGTCGACTTATGAATTTACACATGGTTTGTCTTAAAGCATATTAAAAACACCACATAGACATAAACAACAAAACTTGATCTTAAAGTAGCTATCTCATTAATGTATTAAATATATTATGATGGTTCAATCCATTATACAGCAGTGTTTTAAGTATAACATTTCCTATCCTCATTTCTCTTAATTTCTCTCAACATAAATATTCTTTCATTTTCATATAGTTCAATATATTAGTGCATGCTGTGTTCAGTTTCTGCTGATCCACATAAACAACTCCCAGACTCATGTTTGTTCATTCTATCTAGGGAATAATTTAGAGTTGTGCCCACGACATAAAGTCTAGATATGAAGTCCTCCGATGCAAAAGCCTCTAAAAGCCACATCTGTCAAAAATGAGATAATACTATTGAGTGAATGCTCTGTATACGTTCATCAAATACTTTAACTTCAAACTCACTAATCCCAGTCTCAGCCCATTCAGAAATGTCGGTACTTAGGTAGAAACCTATACATAGGAGCCTGATAAAAATGTTAATATTAAAGAAAAACGTTAGACGGACTTCATAAAAGTCTTCTTTGTGGAACTGCATGTAGTTCACACAGAGGATCACGAGAGGGCAGTGCTGTACATGCAATGGCAATTACAATCTGCTACAAACTACATGCATCTTCTGAGACTAGGAGAAAGATTTGTTTAATGACATGAATATGTATACTGTATATATTACATTGATCAAATACAATTTGCTCTTACTCCCTGTATATAATTTAAATGAGTCCAAATAATGAACTTAAAACCTGCAACATTTTTACCCCGCTTCTAGAGTTACTCCTGAAGTATTCCAGGATTCAGGAATTCGTTGCGAAAGCTGCATTGCCTCTTTTGGGCGTCTCGTTTTCTTGTGCTTATGTAATCATAGCAACCAATGCTTTCTGGGTCTGTTTTCTGAACATGATACAGGATCTTTTTCCATCATTCCTTTTTGTAATGAATCCACCCAAAGCTTTCAACATCAAGCCTGGTTTCCCTCTTTAATTTTTTTTTTTTTTTAACTGATTTAGAAACATAACTTATTTCATTATTTCTCTCTCTCTCTCTCTCTCTCTCTCTCTCTCTCTCTCTCTCTCTCTCTCTCTCTCTCTCTCTCTCTCTCTCTCTTTTTCTTTGGAATTTATGGTTTAATTAAAGCTATTTTTTAGATTCCAGGGATCTATGTTTAAAAATTTCTTCATAACTCCCAGACTACCACAAATCTACTTTTGATCTTTTGGAATAAGAAACATTTATATGTGCTAAAACTGTATCAATAATTATCTAATTATTGCTGTTTATCCTTATCAAATTACAGTTTTATCTCCAATTAAAATAACATGTAAAGATTTAATTAAAAGATTTACCTTCTCATGGCATGCTGTCTTGTTACTTTTAGATACAAATGAGTTTGTATACCAATAAAAATAAATACAATTAAAGAATAACATCACATATAACATAAAGAGAGATTGGGCTACAAAATAAAATGTAAAAAATACAGAAACCCTAACCCTAATTCATAATATAATCTTTTTTACAGAGGCTTACATTTCTTTAAATGTAATTTAAATTTTACCCACCTTATCTAGTGTTGGAGTCAGAGGGTCCGTGACGTCATAAGGCAGTTGCGATGAAGTCAGGAGGGGGCGGGGCCTGTGGGAGACTCTGCTGACCTCATACTTTTTCATCCAGCGTTCACCAGCTCTTCTTTCTCTCCGATGCGAACGCTCAGACGACCATAAACGCGAGTTTGTGGAATACTTGATTTCACAGCGGGCGGACGCGGAATGGATTGTTCTGTGTGATTTGTTTTGCCTGAAGGATTTAAGAGAAGCTCTTTAAGGGTTAAAGAGAAACAGAAGGATACACGTTGACAAAAGACCCCTATGAGGCTTCGAAAGTGAAGAGAGAAAACTAGTAATAAAAGCCATAAGGTAAAGTTATGCTGTCCGCCGAATGAAAGAGCGCTGTTTTCATCGTGGTTTTATTTTGTTTTGAGTATAGTAAATGGTGAAGTGTTTTTTTTTTAATCAGATGTGTGTGAAATGTGAGGTAAAGTCTTGAGTAACGGTCCTTCTCTCGCAGATATTTTGGGTGGTTTATAAAAAGATCTTGTATCTTCTTCGCCTCGTTGGCAGTTTACTTTTTTTTTTTTTTAATTTTCGTTTGTGTGTGTGTGTGATTTCTAGCACACAACAAGGAAAAAATGCTCGACCCTACACTTTTCTGGTGTTTTGCGCCATGTGTTTTCTCTATCACATCCAAACTTGTTGCTACAGGGAGAATCATTTTTCTTAGCATTTTGTGCTCGTATCCTATGTTTATTTATTTGGCTGAGCATTTCGTTTACAGTGATTTATTATTAGTAATCAAAATCTGTTTATTTATTATGTTCCACAGTTGTATTTCAAAATGGAAAAAAGGAACGATGACGTATAGAACGTTCGAACGTGTATGATGTCATTTGACTTTAAAATGTAGCGATTATTTCAGGATGCAGGTTTGTGTGGAACTTGATTTGGACTACATGTAACAGTAATACATGTAACATGTGTAACAAGGACACTGTAAAATAAAGTGTTACCCACTTTATTTTATCAGTGTCCTTGTTACATATGCTACTTGCCATAGTAATAATAGAAAATTATGTATAATTACATGCAACTATACCTCAACCAAACCCTAACCCTATAGTAAGTACATGTAGTTAATTAATATTACTCAGTTCATAAATGCATAATTACACTGTAACAATGTCACCTTCAAATAAAGTGTAGCCTAACCTAAAGTGCTTTCATAATGAATGTGCTCATCTGTTTTCCTAGGTAAATGCAACTAACCGCTATCCAGTATTTAAACACAGCCATGGTATTGATCTGGACTAACTATACAGTACAGAATGACATATTCACAGATATTCCTCCTTATACTGTAGGACTAGTAATAGGATTCCAAACATATTGGACACAAATGGAAAACATGAGTGAGAGCAACATAAAAAAACAAACATTTGTCATCATTTCTGTTTACAATCCTAAAGCTTCCTAAAGCTGCCATGTTCCTTAGAAATGTCAATACTGCAGGACACAGACTGCATTGATGAATGGGACGCCGTGACACCCTTGTACCCATTCTAATCTGAAGGGGACGTCCGGCTCGTCCGTCCTCTAGATCAACCTTGCGTCTGACAGCAGAGGAGCTGTTTTAATCTAGTAAATGTACGTTGGGTTCCAGTAAATCAGGTGTGTGGTCTGTTGCATGTGTTCGCTGACGGCACGTGACCTCTAACCTTCACAACAGCTGCCGGACAGAAACAAAACCTTGTTGTTGGACCTTTAATAGTGAATCCTTTTGACAGATAAGTGCTGTGTCACAATCCTGGGATGTGTTTCTGCTTGGTTGATTATATATGAAGGTATCAGTAATGATTATATCTTTAAGTTAGAGGTTAGCTTTTCTGGTGAAGTTTATTTTTTTTATTTTTTTTTGCAAGTGCAATGGAAAGTGTTGAAAGAGTTCCCATTTATTCTATGGTCCAACACATTTCATTTGCAAATGCTTATGTTTTTCTACTAAAACTAATTTACTTCAAGTGTTTAAGTACAAGCTTTTAGATCGAAAGCTCTTTAAAGATCATGCAAAACATAAAGTTAGTCAAGTGTGTCCAAACTTTTCATTGGCACTCTACATGTGCATTGTGTACAGAATCATATTAGTGTGATTATTTTTCATGCACTCTTTTCATTAGAAATCTTAGGAAAAATATTTAAAAGAACGGATCCGGTCATTGTTTTCCAGAGCTTGTTTGGCAGTCGTTCAGAACCGGGTTTGATCCTGCATCCAGTGAGAGGCCAGTCACTATGACATCTCAATTCTCTGTAGTGCTTGCATATGTTCAAAGAAATCCAAAAATATAAAATCCAGACTAAAATGCAAAATCTTTCATCATTTACTCACGTTGTACCAAACCCACATGATTTTTCTTTCTTTCTTTTTTTTGGAAGTTTTTTCATGTTGCTCTGCTCCAGACAGTAAAAGTGAATGGTGATCTGTCAAACTCCCTAAAACAACAAAAAAGTACCATAAAAGTCGTCCATATGACCCGTGCACTGTATTACAAGGGTTTATACAAAAGCTGTGAGTAAGAAACACACCGAAATGTAAGTATAAGCCACTGGAAATCTTCCCTTCCATCGTAGCTCGTGCATATTATTGAATAAATAAGTTCATATTCAAATTGGACACTTTACAGTCAGTAATAAGACAGTAATCAATGACATTTGGCATCATGACATCAAACCTGGTGTTACATTCTTGAAGCTTCTTATTAGATTATACAAAAACGTGAATGAGATTTGAGAACAATAGTGGAGGAGAAGATCAGTGATATATTTCTCAAGGTTCACACAATGTCATGTCTGTGCTCATATATATGGACATTTCTGACACTGATGATCACCATCCTTTAATATATGGAAGCAAGCGGCTTGGACATTTTGGAGATATTTTAGCATCTCTACCCACATTTATTTTTTGATTTCATCTTGTGGACCATATTATGCCGTCTTTTTTCCACATACGTTTCATGTTGTTCTGAGTTTCTGTTTGTTTATTATAAGGTTGTTGTGAAGCTTTCAGACTTAAAGGGATAGTTCATCCAAAAATAGTTTTGCAAAAATGAAAATTCTGTCATCAATTACTCACGCTCATGTTGTTCCAAACCCATAAGACTTTCGTTCATCTTCAAAACACAAAATTAGATCTTTTAAAGACGCCTGTGGTAAAAATCCAACTTTTAATGTTGTTTATGTGTCTATGTGGTGTTTTTAATATGCTTTAAGACAAACCATGTGTAAATTCATAAGTCGACTCCATTGCTGAGTATTTTCTCCTTAAAACTGCAGTGAACCAAAGACAGTCTCAAAAACACGCTTTGAAATCGCTGGTGTTTCTGACGTCACAAACTACCTTGTAACCAATCAGATCAACGTGTGATCGTCAACCAGTGGATCTCTGAGCTGAGTGAGTGAGTTTTGCTTTAAATGATTAACAGATTGAATTTAGGCTTTTATTCACATATAAACATTGATCAATGCACACATCATATATGGTAAACAGAAACTCAAGCATGAGAACCAATGAGTTCATTACCGTGTGTCATGTGTGGTTTGAACCAATGAGGTTTGTTGTTACACATCAAGTGAGTATGGTTGAACTTCTCGCTGATCAGTGTTTATATGTGAATAAAAGCATAAATTAAGTATTTTCATCAAATAAAGCAATCGAGTCTCTTCAGGAAATTTTTACTAAATCACTTGATTCAAATGGATTAATTTTACGATCTCTTTATGAACTTTTTGAAGCAGCAACTTTTGACTTTTGTGTTTCGAAGATGAACGAAAGCCTCACGGGTTTGGAATGACGTGAGGTTAAAATCGAGTAAAATAAAATAAAAAATCATCCAACTTTTCATCTCAAAATCTCTCAACAAAACGTTTGTATTTTAGAGAAGTATCTTTCAATATTCCAATTCAGGATTTTTTATGTAACCCCCCCTAAACTCCCTTTAGACTCTAAACCCCTTTATGTTTCATGTTGCGATAGAGAAGCTCAGAATGTGTGTAAATCTCTGTTGCACTGGTAATATCTCTTGTTTGATGCTGGTCTGGAAAACGCCCGTCTAATCTGATCTTCTTTTCGTCCCTTCCCTGTTTTCTTCGAGCAGTCCACTCTTGTCTGATCTCAGCTCTCATTGCTCGTACTGCCAATAAGAAAGAACCTTTTTTTTTTTTTTTTTTTGTGTACAATATAAGCAGTATTCATGTGAGCCAGCGGAGGTCACACAGTAAATTACCTTGAAATTGACCTGGAATGGCATGTGGTCAATGCAGTATTGTGCGGCTGGTCTCTCGTTTTTTTTTAAGGGTTTTTCTTGCCAATCTGTCATAGAGGAATCTTAATAAAAATGCTGAAAGCAAACAGTTGTTATACATGCTTAAAAAAAAACTGAGTGAAAAGAAAGCCGATCTGTTATACCATAAAAATTCACTTAATATTGCTTGCCATAAGTCTAATGCATTAAATGCAGATCCAAATGATTCCTGGTAAAAGCTATGTTATTCACCTTGTACTTCTTACTTGAGCATTAATTAATTACTGAATCATCTGTGAAAAAAAAAAAAAGATTTGTATCATTTGTACGTCTGTAAAGTTATTTATACATACAGTAAATGATTTACATTTTAGATTATGTCAAAACGTCAAGTTTGTTTGTTTTAGTGTCTCCAGCTTTTGGAATATGTTGAACATTGCTCTAAATAAATAAATAAAGTTATTTCTGTTGTCCCAGGGAAACCATATTCCCTATAGTTCTATCCTGTTTAGTCGTGTTACAAGATAGATATCAATGTGTATGTAATTCATGTCCCAGTCCTGATCTCCCTGTCTGGATTATTTTGTGATAAGGCCAGCTGACTGCTCCCTTACTTGTTCTGTTTTGTTTACTGCCCAAAATGAGACCAATCAAGAGACCAATACAAACCTTAGATAAAATCATTCATTTCCTCAAAACTATTATAACCCTCCTTTTCTACAGAGACTTCGACAGCTAATGGTACTTTACAACAAGGGTCTGCACGTTAACATTAATTATTGCAATAGATAAAAAGAACTAACATCAACAACAGTTTTACACCATTTTTTGACCTATTTTACCTAATTTATAAACATTTCAAGTTGGATAAATTAACTGTCAATTTTTGAACCAACATAAACTTCAAACCTTATTGGTGCAGTGAACACAATGGCCAATCAGAGACATATATGTTGAGTGTGTGAATGCAATGGCCAATCAGAGACATATATGTTGAGTGTGTGAACGCAATGGCCAATCAGAGACATATATGTTGAGCATGTGAATGCAATGGCCAATCAGAAACACATATGTTGAGCGTGTGAACACAATGGCCAATCAGAAACACATATGTTGAGCATGTGAACGCAGTGGCCAATCAGAAACACATATGTTGAGCATGTGAACCCAATGGCCAATCAGAGACATATATGTTGAGCATGTGAACACAATGGCCAATCAGAAACACATATGTTGAGCATGTGAACGCAATGGCCAATCAGAAACACATATGTTGAGCGTGTAAACACAATGGCCAATCAGAGACACATATGTTGAGCATGTGAACGCAATGTCCAATCAGAGACATATATGTAGAGTTTGTGAACGCAGTGGCCAATCAGAGACATATATTTTGAGCGTGTGAACCCAATGGCCAATCAGAGACACATATGTTGAGCGTGTGAACACAATGGCCAATCAGAAACACATATGTTGAGCATGTGAACGCAGTGGCCAATCAGAAACACATATGTTGAGCATGTGAACGCAATGGCCAATCAGAGACATATATGTTCAGTGTGTGAACACAATGGCCAATCAGAGACATATATGTAGAGTTTGTGAATGCAATGGCCAATCAGAGACATATATTTTGAGCGTGTGAACCCAATGGCCAATCAGAGACATATATGTTGAGCGTGTGAACGCAATGGCCAATCACAGACATATATATTGAGCGTGTGAACACAATGGCCAATCAGAGGTGTTTAAGAATCAGTTCAACAGCACTCAAAATGCTTGAGAGAAAAAAAAATTAATTTCAATACCGATTTTGTACGGAAGTCTGTACTTTTGACAACACTAGTTGCATTTGGATCTTACTCTCCATGTTCTCTGAATCAACCCACTTTACATTAGCGCTGTAACATATTGGCCTGCCGTTGAGCTGGTTAACTCTTGTGCAGTGCTCTTGTCCTCTGAGTCACTTCATTACAGTGAATGAATCAGTCAGGTCCAATAATAAAAGTGATAGATGAGCATGTGACTGTGTCATTTTCCTACATCTTAAATCATACGGATGACTGTCAGCCACAGTTATACCAGGAGGAAGATGAATCAGATCAGTTCAAGCCTGAAGGGGATTTACTACGAAAGAGATACAGTACATAAAAGTGGAACAAATATTCAGTGAATTTGCTCCTGAGTGTTATAGAACAATAGATGTGCAGTGAAAATAATTCTCCAGCTCTTGGAGTATTTGACATGGTAATGGATATGACAATATTGATATGTTTGGTCTTGGTGGAACAGATCTGCTGCTGTTGTTGGTTATCGCTGTTGCAGAACAAGTACACTACCTGCTACTGCCAGTAAATACACCACGCTGCTGTGAGCATGTTAGACTCTGTATGTAAGGCTGCTGTATAATATAGGGCAGAGTTTTTCAAAGTGTGGGGAGCGCCAGAGCATGCCAGAGGAGGCGCGGAGAGTGGTAAAAAATTATAGCCTAATAATTAGTTTAAATTAATAAATTAAAAAAGTTAAATTGTTACTATTCTGAAAATAAGGCCTCATTTACACTGCAGGTCTTGATGCCCAATTTACTGTCTGTTTATTACACGTTCTTTCAACTGTATTTACACTTGCCATACTATCTGAAACATCGCGCATGCTTAAAGGGTTAAAATCTCTTGCACAGATGGACGAACGCGAAATATGCTTGATGCTCTGCGATATAGGCCTATGCAAAGTTCGCCGAACATCACCATGATTTTGAGACGGAGGAGGATGAAAAGTGGCATCATTGCAGCCTGCGTGCTTCAGTTATTGTGTGCGAGAGAGATCTCAGGACTGGCGGGAGCATATTCTGTTTAAATATTGGCTTTAGCAAGGAGCAGTGGGTCCGAAATTTTAGGATGAGCAAGCCAGCCTTTGATATGTTGTGTCAATGTGTGTCCACATTCCTGTCCTCCGAAACGTTGTGTCGTCGGGCCATCCGTCCCTTTGCAGATGCGCGTCGGGGTTTCTCGTCATTAAACCGCGGAGACATTGATTAATCCCTCAGAAAATCCGATCTGCCTGTTTACATGACAGTTGCATGGGTAAGTTGTGTCAAAAGGGAGGCCCATTGTCTTAAACCCCTGATATAGGGTACATGAATTACTCACAGCAGATCTATACAGGTGGAGCTGGGGAAGATGGAGGTCTTTCTGAAAGCACTCTGCAACTAATACAACAAAGGCTGACCAGTATCTGAAGGTTGAGCTGCAAGCTCATTGGCTACTGATACAGCAGGAACCAATCAGCTGTAACCTATAGAGAATGATGTGATTGCATCAGATTGAGTTAAGGAGTTTCATGGCAGAACTTTGTATTTACAATATACTATAATTTAGATACTGATATAGATGTTTTAATGATTAAATGATGACAGATTTTTTATTTTGTTTTAACACTAAAGTGATGTATTCCTTTAAAACGAGCACCAGAAATCACACAGAAATGAAAAATGTAAATGCATTATGCATGAATATGATCATATTTAATTAATCTCTGTGATTAAATACAATAAAATATATAATTTCTATGAATAAGAGGATTTGCACATCTTTATATTATATTTATACATAAAATGTTTACCTTTTAGATGCTGCCAATACATTAATAATGTAAGTTTTAGAGTCTATGCAAACAGGTGAAAATGTAACTAAGTTCAAATGATAAATAATGAGTTCATGTTGCTGTGTGATTCTAAGTTTAAAGTTGTGCTCGTCTTTTCTTCTCTATTGTGTCGTATATCCAACTGAAACGGCTTCTGGAACAAGAACAAATGTAGGGAAGAGAAGAGAAGAGATACAGCAAGAGGGAGAGGAAGTTAGGAACCAGGAACATAAATTGAACACAATAATGATGTGCACTGATAAATCATTTAGAATAAAAATAAAAACAAGAATTGTCTATTTTGATTTCAAATTGACTTAAAATGGTAGATCCCAGAATTATTGGACATTTGTTATTTCATCGTACATTTCTTGAAAGTCCCATTAACAGGCTCATAAATGTTCAATAGTCAAGTCACCTTTATTTATAAAGCGCTTTTTACAATACAGATTGTTTCATGGCAGATTTACAGAGATAACAGGAAAATAATGCAATAAAGTTTGTTTCGGCTGTACAGCAGATCTAGAAGAAAATAGCGTCATAGTCCAGGTCCAATTTCTATTGTAAAAATCATCAGTTATAAATTTAGTTCATTTATATATATATATATATATATATATATATATATAGCCGCTCTGGAGAAAACAGTGATGCCATCGTCCAGTTCAGTTCAGTGTCAATGCAGGCAGATCAATAATATTGTTGAACCACCATCTCGTCTCCCTCTATGGTAGGGACAGATATATAGGCCTTACATTGGATGAAGGGGTGGGCTCTCGTTTTATGGCTTCACAGCGAGGGGTTTCTGGCTGTTCTCCAGACTGAGTGCAGGTTTACTGTGTGATGGGGCAGATTCCTGTAAAGCGAGGGAGTGAACGCCAACTCAGCGGTTAAAAGGGACTAGTCAGGCAGAAGCAGTAACATTACGGCAGTCCTGGACCCTGTAATGTCAGCCACAGGTCTCAGAGGCGTGATATATCATGCTCAGTGTAGTCTGTGTGTTATGTGTGTGCTAGCTTTTATTGAGGGCTGACTCTCACCCAGCCTTCCGTTTGATTCATTTGGGTTGCATTTGTTTGATACCAGTGGAGATGCTGGGAATAGGGTTTAAAAGCCTTTGTTCTGGTCATAGGGAAAACACATCTCAGGGATTCCTGGGATGTTTTGAAGGAGGATGGTGGAGTTTGTGGTTGACTACAGAGGGTGGAGAAGATGAAATGAAGGGGTTGGGCTTAGGGTGGAACCAAACTAGATGAGTTTAGACATATATTCATATTTAGCATCATACGTTCCTATACATGTTCCTACACGTTTCTTTTCATGTAAATAATGATTACAGGGGCAGAAGACTTATTTGAATGCAGTTCCTTCCACAATATGGTATGACCTCAAAACACTTTTATCATAGTGCATGATTTGTAAACTAATTATTTTTAATGTTTGTATCACATAACCAGCTCCATATGTTTGGCTTTTCTGATGTAGTAAACTTGCTCTGTCGCTCACCTGAGACAGCATTGCTCTTATGATGTGAAGCACTCGGGTACGGGAAACACAAGTCACGATTAAAGAGCTCAAAGACATGGTTGCCTTAGCAAATGTGTTTTTATCTCACGTTTGCTTTTGGTAACACTATCGCTCAGGTTTAAGGTGGTATGTTATTTTCAAATGCGAGAGAGCAGTAGGCTAACCTTTTAGCAACACTCACCGGACATTTCATTTCTGAACTGCCACAATACTCAAAACCACCCTCGTAATAAAACGTTGCCAGAATTACGTTCATCTGTTTAGTATACAACTCAACATGATATTAGCGTCACTCGCTAGACATGTCAGATGTTGTGAAGTTTGGAAGCTTGTTTCCGCCACAGAATAAAAAATAAAAAAGGTAATTGCGACTTTTTGTGAGTTTATATCAATGCAATTAAATATGCAATTGCGAGTTTATATCATGCAATTCTGGCGTTATATCTTGCAATTCTGAGAAATAAAGTCAGAATTGTGAGATATAAACTCGCAATTGCGCGAAAAGAATTCAGAATTGCGAAATGTGACTTTATAACACGCAATTGTGACTTTATATCTCGCAATTCTGAGAAATGAAGTCAGAATTCCGAGATGTAAACTCGCAATTGTGAGATAAATAGTCAGAATTATCTTTTAAAATGTTTTATTCTGTGGCGGAAACAAGCTTCCATACACAAAACATGCAAGAAGAAATGTAATATAATTTTGCAGAAATGTCATGGTGCACATTTTTTCCAATGAGCCTTGGTTGCATGATGAATTTTAACATCAAGCCAATTGCTTGAACTATAACAATATTACAGGCAGTTTGTGCTACTATTCAGTTATTCTTAGGGGTGCTTACTAAGTCAAGATGATAGAATGAGAAAAATCGTATTGATATGCACTGAAGGAGGAACCTAAGCCTTATCTAGAGACTCAACAGACTTGTGCCAGAAACACCCGAGTAACCATATAGCAACATACTATATATAACTCACAAAATCACCCTAGCATCATGGAGGGACATTTATATGAGGTTATTGCTGAAAATGTAAAAATCTGTTTGTTTTCTGTAGCAATGAGCGATCTCCCTTCATTTCTGACGCTGGTGTCTTTCTCTGCTGATCTGTGATTACATACATCTTGCTCTATTTGTGTCGCTGTTGAATTGTGGTTGTCCAAGTAATGTCCAGTACAGCCGAAAGTGGTATTGATCCGGTATGACTGTGAAGGATGGGCTTGAACTCAAGCATTAGCGTGGTCAATATTCCTCTAAAGGTCCATTTTATAGAAACTCTTTGATATTTAGCCATATTCACAATTTGATTTTGTAATTTGAAAGTCGAGCAAAAGTAAAGTTTTGCAAATGCATTGTCATGCTTTAAAGATGTACACTTATTTGGATGTGTTGAATAACATACATGATTATAATTTTAACTGTAAAATGTTAATTTCCTAAATTGCAAATGTGTTTTTATAAAAATATTACAAGTTTCGGTAACACCTAATTTGACAGATTCCTTGTTGCATATGTTACATGCACTTAGTAATAACCGTAAATTATGCATAATTAGAAGCAAGTCAGCCTTAACCAAATCCTAACCCTAACCATACATATGTTGTTAATTAATATTAATAAGAACATCTTAAAATGAAATGTAACTCAAGCTTCTATAGAAATTACATATATTTTAGTTTACCATAAATGCTTGTCAGTACATTCGGCGGTACACTTAACCATATTTCAACTGTATAAGTAATAAGACTGCATATATGTACTTAAGTGAATCAAAAAAGCACTCAAAGGTTAATTTTTAATACATTATAAAACATTTTCATTTAATTTCAATTACCATGCAATTAAGGGTCTGGAAACTTTACATTCAGTTTGCACTTAAGGATATTCTTTAAGCATATCATTTCTGTAATAAGTGCTCTTTTGTTGCTTTTCAGAACCAGCGATTATGAGTTTTATTCCCTGGACAGCAAAAAAATAAAAAATATAAAAAACACTTCTGATATAAAAAGCATTTTGCTAGCTTGAGAAATCCAAAAATAGATGTTTAAAGAGCAACAGAGGGAGTGGAGAGAGACTTTCCTCAGGCGGATTGTTAAAGCTGGACTTCATTACTCGCTCCCCCTTTTAAAGGGATATTATATGATGGTTGTGTTTGGCCTTCGTTTCAGGACGGGGGGGTGTTTTCTGGTCCCTCTCTCCCAGTCCGGAATGGAAAAGAGAGAGCAGAGAAGAGAGAGGGTGGTCTTTAAACGCAGCGGTTGAAGGGTTTGAAGTTTCTGTCTGGATTTCAGTGTCCTGGAGAGACGGGCCGCCCTTTCCTGTTTTTCTCTTCGCTCCTTTTTTTCGTCTCTTTTTAGTTTTTTACTTTTTGCATTTGCATTTATCTTTGTGTTATCTTAAGAAAATGGTAACACTTCACAATAAGGTTCATTAGTAAACATTAGTTAACTACCTTAGTTAACATGAACTAAGAATGAACAATACTACTACAGCATTTATTAATCTTAGTTAATATTAATTTCAGCATTTACTAATACGTTATTAAAATCAAAGGTTGTATTTGTTAACATTAGTTAATGCACTGTGAACTAACATGAACACACAATCAACAGCTGTATTATTAACTAACATTAAAAAAATACTGTAACAAATGTATTGCTCATTGTTAGTTAATGTTAGTTAACTAATGTTAACTAATGAACCTTATTGTAAAGTGTTACCGGGAACATTACAGTAGGATCAGAAAGTCAATGATGAAAAAGAACACTTTCATCAACGGCTGAGTGTTGTTGTGACACTATCTGTGTCTCAGAGTTGTACCAGGCTTTTACCACAGCAATGTGTAGATAGAGATATCATTCCCATGATGCTCTCTGTTCAGCATTCCTGAGCCCAGCTGTGAAACCTCACTGAACAGAACCATGTTTTTTTTTTTGACACCTTAGTGGTGTTTTACAACATGGCTTACGTTCACACACTTAATTAGGACCTAAAGTGTGTTTTTTTGCTGGATGATTTAAAAATGAATGTTGACTTAACACATTTGTTTTCATTGAATTTAAAGGGATAGTTCACCCAAAAATGAGAATCAGCCCATGATTTACTCAGCCTGAAGTCAATCTGAGTTATATTAAAAAATGTCCTGGCTTACAAGCTTTGTAATGGAGTGAATGGAGGATGAGATTTTGAAGCCCATAAAAGTGCATCCATCCATCATAAAAGTGAATCCATACTGCTCCGGGGGGTTAATAAAGGCCTTCTGAAGCGGAGCGATGCGTTTGTGTAAGAAAAATATCCATATATATAACTTTATCAACTAAAACAACTAGCTTCCGGCAGACGGCCGTACGCATCAACTTGCGGTGAAAGAGTAAAGATCCTTGCACACGGAGTCCGAATTTCTGAATTTCGAACCTTGACCTGATGCATGATGCATTGACTATTCTAGTTAGTAAACTAAATTGAACATTGATTAACAAAATGTTTTAGCTTTATCTTAAGTGGAAGTTCTACTTTTATATTATGGATAATTTGCCTTTTGTTTATGGTGAGATTTAGCCTGGTTAAAACCAAACCATTCTCAGTAGTAACTGAGTTATGGTCTGGCAAAGCTCCTTTAATAACTCATTTCCCAAAGGGGCGTCACCAACGGACGTCGCTCAAATGCCTCTGGGCGCAATTGGGTAGACCTAAAACTCCTAAAACCAATCAGAGCGATCGGCATTGTGTAAAGCCATATGC
This sequence comes from Abramis brama, assembly GCF_963993115.1. NCBI lineage: Eukaryota > Metazoa > Chordata > Actinopteri > Cypriniformes > Leuciscidae > Abramis > Abramis brama. Next base: position 2,214,375 of record NC_139986.1, on the reverse strand, counting down.
GGTGTCCCAAAGTTACACTACGCCATAAAAGTATGTACTCTTTTTGTGAAGAAATTGTATTTACTTTTGAATGTGTAGCAAAAAAGTAGGCAAGCTTTGGGACATACTACTTCGTCATCTTTATCGGACGGATCTGTCGCGTGCATCCTGTCATGTAAACTGCCCTGTCAATCATCTTGTCACAGTTAAAATCCTCTATTAAATCTAATTTAATTTCCTACCGTTTCGGAGAGAAATGTAGTAGCACGTTCATCTGCCAGTGGGTCTTTCATGGAGACTGTCCTCATGTGTTTGCAATTTGAATATAATAATGCATTTAAAAGTTGGTGCGCTTCACCAACGGACGTCGCTCAAATGCCTCTGGGCGCAATTGGATAGGCTAGACCTAAAACCAATCAGAGCGATCGCCATCTTGTAAAGCCCGCCTCAACATTTCTGATTGGTGCCGCGATTTCGAGGCCATGGAAATGGCCTTGAATGAGCTCTTTGCCAGACTTACTTCTCGAGCAAATCTGAATTTGCCGGAAGTTGTCTGGGTTTTCCCAGGCTAGGTGAGATTAAGATGTAGCTGGTTTGAGAAGAATGTTTTTTGAGGTATGAAACACCTTTTAAAGCATTTTTTCCTGTCATTGTAAAGGGAAGATTCTGTGTGAGCTAAACTCTCAGTGACACCCGGTCTAATCTGGTCGCTCTGCCCGACGTGCTGTCTGCACTGTGTGTATAAAAGGCACGCTGAGAGGAACAGTTTTTAGCACACACAAACACACACACATACACACACACACACTGACTGAATTACTCGAGACTCTGTTTACTATGAAGAGACTTCTGTTCAGTGTAAGAGCGTTCAGAGGTCTTAGCGAGTTCTTCTGATTGGATCTGGCGTCCGCAGGTCATCAGTGTCTCAGTGTTTCAATGTCTCAGTGTTTCAGTGTCTCTGAGACACCGATACACTGAGACATCGATACACTGAGACACCGATACACTGAAACACCGATACACTGAAACACTGAGACACAGATATACAGAGATACTGAAACACTGAAACTCTGAGACATCAAGACACACTGTGTATCAGTGTCTCTGTGTATCGGTGTCTCAGTGTCTCTGTGTCTCGGTGTGTCGGTGTCTCAGTGTGTCAGTGTTTCAGTGTCTCAGTGTTTCAGTGTTTCAGTGTCTCAGTGTTTCAGTGTCTCGGTGTGTCGGTGTCTCAGTGTGTCAGTGTTTCAGTGTCTCAGTGTATCGGTGTCTCAGTGTGTCAGTGTTTCAGTGTCTCAGTGTATCGGTGTCTCAGTGTATCGGTGTCTCAGTGTATCGGTGTCTCAGTGTATCGGTGTCTCAGTGTATCGGTGTCTCAGTGTATCGGTGTCTCAGTGTTTCGGTGTTTCAGTGTCTCAGTGTCTCAGTGTTTCAGTGTATCAGTGTCTCTGTGTATCGGTGTCTCAGTGTCTCTGTGTCTCGGTGTCTCAGTGTGTCAGTGTTTCAGTGTCTCAGTGTTTCAGTGTTTCAGTGTTTCAGTGTCTCAGTGTTTCAGTGTCTCGGTGTGTCGGTGTCTCAGTGTGTCAGTGTTTCAGTGTCTCAGTGTATCGGTGTCTCAGTGTGTCAGTGTCTCAGTGTTTCAGTGTTTCAGTGTCTCAGTGTATCGGTGTCTCAGTGTATCGGTGTCTCAGTGTTTCGGTGTTTCAGTGTCTCAGTGTCTCAGTGTTTCAGTGTATCAGTGTCTCAGTGTTTCAGTGTCTCAGTGTCTCAGTGTCTCAGTGTCTCAGTGTTTCAGTGTCTCAGTGTCTCAGTGTTTCAGTGTCTCAGTGTTTTTCTGTGTCTCGGTGCCTCGGTGTCTCGGTGTGTCGGTGTCTCGGTGTATCAGTGTTTCAGTGTCTCAGTGTTTCAGTGCCTCAGTGTATCGGTGTCTCAGTGTCTCGGTGTTTCGGTGTCTCGGTGTCTCAGTGTCTCAGTGTCTCAGTGTTTCAGTGCCTCAGTGTATCGGTGTCTCAGTGTCTCAGTGTTTCAGTGTCTCAGTGTCTCAGTGTTTCAGTGTCTCAGTGTCTCAGTGTTTCAGTGTCTCAGTGTTTTTCTGTGTCTCGGTGCCTCGGTGTCTCGGTGTGTCGGTGTCTCGGTGTATCAGTGTTTCAGTGTCTCAGTGTTTCAGTGCCTCAGTGTATCGGTGTCTCAGTGTCTCGGTGTTTCGGTGTCTCGGTGTCTCAGTGTTTCGGTGTCTCGGTGTCTCGGTGTGTCTGTGTGTCGGTGTCTCGGTGTTTCGGTGTCTCGGTGTATTGGTGTTTCAGTGTCTCTTAGTGTTTCAGTGTCTCAGTGTTTCAGTGTCTCTCAGTGTTTCAGTGTCTCAGTGTCTCAGTGTCTCAGTGTTTCAGTGTCTCAGTGTCTCAGTGTTTCAGTGTCTCAGTGTATCGGTGTCTCAGTGTCTCAGTGTCTCAGTGTTTCAGTGTTTCAGTGCCTCAGTGCCTCAGTGTCTCGGTGTCTCGGTGTATCTGTGTCTCGGTGTCTCGGTGTCTCGGTGTCTCGGTGTTTCGGTGTCTCAGTGTCTCAGTGTTTCAGTGTTTCAGTGCCTCGGTGCCTCGGTGTTTCGGTGTCTCGGTGTCTCGGTGTCTCGGTGTATCGGTGTCTCGGTGTCTCGGTGTGTCGGTGTGTCGGTGTCTCGGTGTCTCAGTGTTTCAGTGTCTCAGTGTATCAGTGTCTCAGTGTCTCAGTGTTTCAGTGTTTCAGTGCCTCAGTGTCTCGGTGTTTCGGTGTCTCGGTGTCTCGGTGTCTCGGTGTATCGGTGTCTCGGTGTCTCGGTGTCTCAGTGTTTCAGTGTTTCAGTGCCTCAGTGTCTCAGTGTATCAGTGTCTCAGTGTCTCAGTGTTTCAGTGTTTCAGTGCCTCAGTGTCTCAGTGTTTCAGTGTCTCAGTGTTTCAGTGTCTCAGTGCTTCAGTGTCTCAGTGCTTCAGTGTCTCCGTGTTTCAGTGTCTCAGTGTTTCAGTGTCTCAGTGCTTCAGTGTCTCTGTGTTTCAGTGTCTCTGTGTCTCAGTGTCTCAGTGTCTCAGTGTTTCAGTGTCTCAGTGTTTCAGTGTCTCAGTGTTTCAGTGTCTCCGTGTCTCAGTGTCTCAGTGTTTCAGTGTCTCAGTGTATCGGTGTATCGGTGTCTCAGTGTATCAGTGTCTCAGTGTTTCAGTGTCTCCGTGTTTCAGTGTCTCAGTGACTCAGTATTTCACTGTCTCAGTGTCTCGCTTCAGTGTTTAAAGGCTGGAGTTCTTCTGAGCTTCATCATCTCTGCCCATTGAGTTTAATGGAAACCACATGCATTACATTCAGCAGGGAAGTAAAAGGCTTTTCCAGCTTCAGCCTGGACTCTGTTTCTGTTTCCAGTAGCCGTAACAGCACTGGTTATGTGTGTGATTTCTTTAGGACTATCATTGACGTGTGTAATTTAGAGGAAGCTCACTTGCATCAGGCGTTTCTTACATCAAACCAGTATCATGTTAAGACTATGTCAACACTTTTGGATAATGATATACTATTTGTAGATTGTGGTGGCAGCCAGAACGTCTTTCAAATCATTACACTTTTGTTATGCTGTGTATGTTAAACTATTGTGTAAGTCATTTGGCAATTTATTAAAGAACTCATGAAGCTTATTGAGGGCGTTTATATGCTACACTGTAAAAAAATTACATGATCAATAAGTTATGACAACATGTTTTTACATTGCTTTAACTCATCAAAATTAGTTAAGCAATTTTAACTTTTTTTTATATATATATTTTTACATTTTTTTGATGGCAGTTTAATGTAATTTAAGTTGATATGACTTAAACATCCAAGTTGACTGAACTTAAAAATTTAAGGAAGCAACTTTTTTTACAGGATACTTCTAAAACCTGACCAAACGATTGAACTGTGAAACAAGCTGTCACGACTGGTTTTGCACGATCATGGTGTAAACTAGATAATACTGGCTATAGCTAAATAAAAAGAGATGAGACTTTCCTTTGTGAAAAAGAAGTCTTCAGTGTGCACTTGTAATGTACTTAAAATCTTAAAAAGATACTGTACTTGCAGATAATATAATCATAATAATGAAATAAAAGGCCACTTAATTACTTAAAGAAACACTTTCATGACTGCTTCTTAACGCACTTAAGTACACTTTTAAACAGTGCACTTTGTGATTAAACGTTTTACGTACATTTTAAATCATTATATTTGATCTTTTCAGTTTCAGTGGAAATTACATTATATTTTAGCTTTCCATAAATGTTTGTCAGTACAGTCGGCAGGACACTTTAATCACATTTCAAAGATATAGAAGTAATTATGAAATTACATAAAGATGTATACTTAAGTCCTACTCAAGTGCATGGGTCAAAAACACTCTAAAGCTGCACCTAATATATATTTAAACTATAATCCATTTTTATTTAATTGCAATTAAGTGTTCAAAAACATTGCATTCTGTTCATGCTTAAGCATATTCTTTCTGTAATAACTACTAATTTTAAAAGTATGCAAAAGTACTTGTTTTTCACAATGTTGGTATGTTTTGTTAGGAGATATATGTCAGGAAACAGGAAAGAAAACAGTATTTATCAAACCCATACTTCAAATTAAGGAAACTTATTTTAGCACGACTGTAATAATCTTAACCGCTTATACTTTTGAATAGATTTCACTGATTACTGAAGACATCAGCGCATGCAACGCGCTTTTTTCAGCCCCTCACTGACACGTGGAGCCAAACAGAGGATCATTTATTAACCAGATGCAACACAAAGTCTCATGGGACACACTGATCAATAATGCTTTACCTGCAGGACACACAGCTTTCAGCCGGCAGAAGTGCTCTGATCTAATGACAGATCAATGTGAGCCAGTGTTACTGGAAATAAACTGGATATATATATATATATATATATATATGGGTGGATGACGGATAAGGATTTAAAATGGGAAAAAAATAATGGGAAAAAAATCACATTTTAGGACTTTCTATACTTATTAGAGTGTTGTGTATGTAATGCAATGACATGTACACATTTCAAGAATGTAATTAACCATTTTTATTAACTATATATATATATATATATATATATATATATATATATATATATATATATATATATATACATATATATATATAATACAATCCCATTGTGTTGTACCATGAACCATACATTTTTGTTTTGTTACTCTGCAGCTATTGCATTTATATTAGATTTGGTTACACTTTATTTTAAAGTGTCATTGTTACAGTGTAATTATATATTTAAGTACTGAGTAATATTATTTAACTACATGTATTTACTATAGGGTTAGGGTAGGATTAGCGTTTGGTTGAGGGTTAGTTGGGTTAGATGTAATTATGCATAATTTACTGTTATTACTATGGTAAGTACAAGTAACATATGTAACAATGACACTGTAAAATAAAGTTTTATCTTGGGTTTTTCCTAGTATATTTCTGTACTCTGCTCTCCTGTTGAGGATATTGTTTGTCCACTCGAGTAACACCCTTTGCCGAAGGGAGTCGGCAGACCCTGCAGCGGTTCCTCTTTCAGGAGCTGAGAATAGATGAAGGTTAATGACCTCCCGTGTATTTAAGGTCATCACTGAAAATATGAGCAACAAAACATCTTTTTCAGCATTTCAAGGTCAGATCAAGTAGATAAACTCTTAAAAATCGGTTCTTTATTGGCATTTATCGTTCCATAAAGAACCTTTAACATAAAGCCTTTCAATTCAACACAAGGTTCTTTACACTATTCAAAATACTGTTTCCAAAACGGGGGTTTTCACAGCGATGCCATGATAGAAGAACCATTTTTGGTTCCCCAAAGAACTTCTCAGTGATCATTAACCTTCATCTATTCTCAGCTCCTGAAAGAGGAACCAGGGCTAACTTAAAAACCTCCACCCATAACCATAATTCACCGGTCGAACCGTTTCCTAGTGGCTCTTTCCCCGGACAGTGAAAACCCCCTTCATTCTTAAGAGTTATGCATGTTTAATGTTCTTCATGGAACCATAGATGACAATAAAGAAGCTTTATTCATTAACTCATTTCTTAATCCCTTAAAGAACCGGGATACGAAGATTTTTACCTCAGTAGCATTTCTTGTTTAAAAGAACCTTTATTTTTAAGAGTGTATAGTTAAAAAAGTTTCTTTCAGTTATTACAATTTCACACTTTGAAAATGGTTCTGTTAAGAGCTGATCACTGAATAGTTCATTGGGGAAGCAAAAATGGTTAAAACCCCCTTTGAAACCTTTATTTTTAATAGTTAAAATTGCACTTTTATACTCTTTCCAGTGTTCCTTGATATATAACATGGCATTGATTATCATAGTAATATACAGTGTGCTATTTATGTAGTTATTTTAAAGATCCTGGTCACTAAAATAGTCATTGATACCATAAGGATCTATTTTCTAACCCTTAAAGTATGATTTTTATTGTCATAGCCCAATGATGATGGTTTCATTCAGTCATATTAAATAATATATTTATATATTATAATTGATATAATATATTAAAATAAACAGCTTAGATGTTACCACATTCATTGTTTCCCAGAATAATCTGTGCTTGTTTTGAAAGTGAATCCACCGCTTATGGTTTTTGTCTTTTTCTTCTAGATGGACCTGAAGCTACTTTTCATATCAACATTATTAGGGATCATTTGTTGCGGCCGTGCACAGCAAGGTAATGTGAACTTTCAGATCAGCGAAGCTTGAAACGCTGTACTGTAACTCCATCAGAATTAATAAGCGCTGGGTTTGTTTTGAGGCTCTCGTTGGACAGTTAAATAGTGCTGTCATTACTCAGAGGTCGGAGCGTTATCCTAATGGAAAACAGTAGTCGTCTCTGGCTCCAGTTACTGCAAGTGAATGAATCGACTGGCCAGATGTAAAACGCTCTGTCTCTTGTGTTCTGCAGAGGGCAACGAGTGCATCAAAGCCAACGCTTTATCCTGTGGCGAGTGCATACAAGTGGGGGCTAAATGTGGATGGTGCACTGATACCGTGAGTAGCCTTACAATGCCACGCATTCTTTACTTTAACTCTCCATTGCTGAAACAAACACATTTATTGCCACAATATACCATTTGTGCAGCATCACACTCATAATCACAGCTGTACTGATATTCAGACCAACAGCATGACTGTGATATTGCTTTTATACAACAGGACCAGAGAGATATGATGCCAAACAAAGTGACTCAAACTAAGTCATTTGATATTAATAGTTAATAGGAACAGTAATGGCGGATAAGTGTTGTCATTCCATTCATGTTTGGGAATCTCGTTCCTCATGGAAAGATCGTGGTGATGCTTGAGTTTGTGCTTATATGAGTCCTTATAAGGAGTTTCAGGCATCTATGATAATAACAAAATATTATTGAATCATTAAATACAGAAACAGGCACCAGGGAACAGTGATGATGACATTACTACTGTCTTATTATTTGCTAATTACATTATAAGTGTATTTCGTTGCTGAGTTTGACTATATCAAGGTGTCATAACACATTTATTTTTTAGGGTAATTAACTTTAAGATCAATTTTCTTTTCTAAAATGTTCTATTTATTATATGATTTTTAAATTTTAGTAGTACTTTCATGTTTTGTATGAGAATTGACACTAGCATTAAAAAGTTTTTATTTTATTTTAAGAAATTAATACTTTTATTCAGCTAGGATGCATTAAATTGATCAAAAAATGGCAGGAAATACGTTTACATAATACATTTTATTTTCTATTCATCAAAGAATCCTGAAAAAAAATGCATGACAGTTTCCACAAAAATATGAAGCTGTTTTCAACATTAATGATAATCATAAATGTTTGTTGAGCATCAAATCATCATATTAGAGTGATTTCTGAAGGATCATGTGACACTGAAGACTGGAGTAATGATGCTGAGAATTCAGCTTTGATCACAGGAATAAATAACACTTTACTATATATTCACATAGAAAACAGATGATTTACATTATAATAATATTTCACGGTTTAACTGTATTTTTGATCAAGTAAATGCAGCCTTGGTGAGCAGAAGAGACTCTTTCAAACACATTAAAAAATCTTACCAACCCCAAACTTTTGAACAAATATAAATAATCTGACATGCTTAACACAATCACATATAACAGCCTGAATATGTTCTCCTCACGCAACAGGAGTTCCTGAAACAGGGAGAGCCGACATCGGCGCGCTGCGATGAACTGGAGTCGCTCAAGAAAAGAGGCTGTTCGAAAACCAAGATCGAAAACCCTCACGGCAGCCAAAATATCCTGAAGAACAAAGCAGTGACCAACCGCAAGAAAGGAGCGGAGAAACTCCGACCCGAGGACATCACACAGATCCAGCCTCAGAAACTCAGCCTCAAACTCAGATCTGGTGCCTGATCCCTTACAGTCGTTGCTGTTGTTGATCTGCGCAAGTGATTGTGGGAACACATACTAACACATTTTGTTATTTCTGTAGGGGAACCTCAAAATATCAGGCTGAAGTTCAAGAGGGCTGAAGACTATCCCATAGACCTGTACTACCTGATGGACCTGTCCTACTCCATGAAGGACGACTTGGAGAACGTCAAGAATCTCGGAACTAGTTTGATGAAGGAAATGTCCAAGATCACCTCAGATTTCAGGATAGGTGAGAGTCTGATAAGATCATGCTGCAAAACTAAACTCTCTGGTAGTTTGGCTTGGTTCTATTAGAGACCAGTGTTAACCCTGTAAAGCCTGACGTAATAACGGTCATACATTGAAAAATAAAGTCGCGCAGTGGAATGGAAAAACTTGATTTTGAGAGCTTATTAATTACGAAAACGTTTTTCAGTAACTGTTGTTAGTTTTGTTTCGTTTTCATTTATGTTGAAATTTCTATTTTATTTCAGTTTACGAAAATGTTTTTTGACCAAAAGTTTTCGTTTACGAAAATAACTTCGTTCCGGACAGGTTTCGGCTCTTTCGTGGAGAAGACGGTGATGCCGTACATCAGCACGACTCCGGCCAAGCTCCTGAACCCGTGCACTGGGGACCAGAACTGCACCAGTCCCTTCAGCTACAAGAACGTGCTGAAACTCACCAGCAACGGCCAGCAGTTCAACAGTCTGGTGGGGAAACAGCAGATATCTGGAAACCTCGACTCTCCCGAGGGAGGGTTTGATGCGATCATGCAGGTTGCCGTCTGTGGAGTGAGTATTAAACAACTGGAGGAGGGTTTGCTCTGTTTTTACGTTATTGATAAAGTAGAGATGCACGATATATCGGCCACCATATCGGTATCGTATCGGTTAATTTTTAATGTTAAAATTTGGCCGATATATTAAAGACAATAAATAATGCATTGTTTTCTTTAGAGATCTACCAATAGTGATTTTTTTATAATCAATGCCTATATAGATCATTTGCATGTTTATGTGCCTGATAACCGATATGCAGAACCGATATTTATTGTTTTATTCCTGTTTTTGACAATTATAACAACAGCACTGTACTTATTTAACACACACACACAGAGAAAATCAAATTCTGCGCTTTTATTTCCGACATGTGCTCATTCAAGGCTGTTTTATTTAATTCATGTAAACTTACGTCTTTATTGGGACAGGACTTGATGGATTACGTGACTCTGTGAGTTTTTCTCTATTTTTTAGCATAAAGTTTAAACTACATATCAAGCATTTATGTAACATATCTCATTTGTGCATTAATGGCTGTTATGTTAAATACGATGTGAATATGATATTACAAAACAGATACCCAATTATGGAAAAATGCTTACATATCAGGAAAAATATCGGTAAAACCGATTATCGGTCGATCTCTAATTTCCTTCAGTTGAGACACTTCAGATGTGCACTGTTCACCATGATGTTTTTGAATTGCTTGAAATATGATTGGAATCACTTCAAAAAGGAAAATACCGTTAAGTGCAACATGCAAGTCTGACATATAAGCTACATAAAATTATAATGAGAACATCATTATAATTGTGTGATTGGGACATGGCTGTTAAAGGCATAGTTCACCCAAAAATGAAAATTAGCCAATGATTTACTCACCCTCAAGTCATCCTAGGTGTATATATGACTCTTCTTTCAGACAAATACAGTTGGAGTTATATAAAAAAATTGTCCTGGCTCTTCCAAGCTTTATAATGGCAGTGAATGGCTGTTTTGAAGTCCATAAAGTGCATCTGTCCATCATAAAAGTGCATCTATCCATCATAAAGTGCATCTATCCATGATAAAAGTGCATCTATCCATCATAAAAGTGCATCTATCCATCATAAAAGTACATCTGTCATCATAAAAGTGCAGCTATCCATCATAAAAGTGCATCTATCCATGATAAAAGTGCATCTGTCCATCATAAAAGTGCATCTATCCATCATAAAGTGCATCTGTCCATCATAAAAGTGCATCTGTCCATCATAAGTGCATCTGTCCATCATAAAGTGCATCTGTCCATCATAAAAGTGCATCTGTCCATCATAAAGTGCATCTATCCATCATAAAAGTGCATCTGTCCATCATAAAGTGCATCTGTCCATCATAAAAGTGCATCTGTCCATCATAAGTGCATCTGTCCATCATAAAGTGCATCTGTCCATCATAAAAGTGCATCTGTCCATCATAAAGTGCATCTATCCATCATAAAAGTGCATCTGTCCATCATAAAGTGCATCTGTCCATCATAAAAGTGCATCTGTCCATCATAAAAGTGCATCTATCCATCATAAAAGTGCATCTGTCCATCATTTTCTCCTTCTTCCTGTTCTCTCTCTCTCTCTCTCTCTCTCTCTCTCTCTCTGTCTCTCTCTCTCTCTCTCTCAGAACCACATTGGCTGGAGGAATGTCACCCGTTTGTTGGTGTTCTCTACTGACGCAGGTTTTCATTTTGCCGGAGATGGCAAACTCGGTGGAATCGTGCTTCCCAATGATGGGAAATGCCACTTAAAAGACGGCATGTACACGATGAGCCATTATTATGTATGTATATGACATTTTCCAGCAAGGCTATAAAGCCGTGTCTTGAACATTTGGGTGGACAAAAAAAAACTAGTTTTTTTTTGGGGGGGGGTGATGCTGTCACAAATGTAATGGTCCTTTTGTTTAAAGGAATTTAAGAAATAAAGTATTTAAAGATTAAAAAAAAAAGAAAAAGAAAGAACTTGAATCTATTGTGAAGTAATGCATTTGAACTATTTGCAAACAATATTTTTATTTTAAAATATGCACATTGATTAATCGTATGCCTAAATGGCCCCGTTTCTCACATTCAATCACTATTTATATTGCACAAGTCATTTAAATGGATATTTTCAATTTAAAATTTGACAGATTTGTCCCCCTCAATGTCTACGCTCCTGTTTTCAGGTGATTTTCAGACCAGATGTGTTCGATATTCAACTCATATCTTTCCTGTCCTTTCCTGACTAGGATTACCCCTCCATCGCTCACCTAGTTCAGAAACTGAGCGAAAATAACATCCAGACTATCTTCGCCGTTACAGAAGAGTTCCAGCCTGTTTATAAAGTAAGTCCATAGATGATTATCTTAATGATGTGTATGAAAGCGTGTGTGCATGAGCAGGAGCACTCTCTATTTGTGCTGTCTGGAGCCTGTAGTTTCTTCCTGTTCATTTTTTTTGTACTTGCTCAAAGAGAAGGTCTGTAGTCTCATTCCACACTTGTCAAAACTTATGAAAGTTTGTGGTGCTATCTGGATTTGATCAAAGCCTCAGTGCTAAGTGTTAAATTTAAGCACATAACATGTAATTGTTGCATGAATGATTCCTCAAACCCTGTGGCTGGTTGAGAGGAGGCATGATATTACTTTTCTAAGTGATCAGACTCACAATATTCACTTTCTGGATGATAAAACAGATGAAAAAAATGTCATAAAAGTGCATCTATCCATCATAAAAGTGCATCTGTCCATGATAGACTTGCATTGAAAGAGCCATAACTAGAGACAAGACTATGTGTTACAAAGGGATGAATTGTATAACGAAATGCCATCTCAAATATTTCACTCCCGAGAGCCTGAAACTCTCCTGAATCCAACTTCTCTGTATTTGGAAAGCCACAACCCCAAGATAGTTCCCGGCTTGGAATGATCCAGACGGCAAAGTCATAATTTAGAGTTCCTGTCTGCCGTTTAAAAGCCCTGCTGTAAAACAAACACCCTGCGTCCCTGAGCTTCAGATTCATGAATGTTTTTCTCTGTTTTTCCCCTTTCCACAGGAACTTAAAAACCTGATTCCAAAGTCTGCTGTGGGAACGCTTTCAGCAAACTCCAGCAATGTTATCAATCTTATTATTGATGCATACAATGTGAGTAGATAAAGTTTCTTTATACAGTAGTGGCCAAAGGTCATGTCCGGAGGGGATATTAGTTTTTAATGACCCTACAAGTTTGATTAAACCATTCAAATATAAGGGAAGTGTTCTTGAGGCAAGAACAAAACACTAAACTTAGATAATTGGACACAAGTCAAACTAAAGCTACAGGTTTCTGTGTGCATAGAAAAACACAAAGCTCTCAGGAAAAAGTAAACAATATAATCAGTTATTAATATTTCATTAATTATCTCGTTTATCATTTCTTTGTAGGATAGCCTGGCCAAAAATTATGTTACACAATTTTCCATGTTTTTTTGCGTTATTATCGGCTCCAGGCACAACTATGCAATATGCTTACAAAGTCTTTAACTCATCTTTAATAATATTTGAATGAAGGGTGAATTCTCTCACTTTTGGCCACTACTGTTAATATCTCCAGTATATAAAGGACTTGGACTGATTTATGTTTTCTCAGTCTCTTTCCTCAGAGGTGATCCTGGAGAACAGCAAGCTTCCCGAGGGAGTGACGATCACCTATCAGTCACGCTGTAAGAATGGACTCGTGAACGAGGGAGAGAATGGGCGGAAGTGCTCCAACATCTCTATCGGAGACGAGGTGAGTTCAAACCAGTGTGATGTAAAGTGCATCAGAAACCTGTAGCCTGTTGTTCCTGAGCCTTTTTCTGTTTCCAATGAATCCTCAGGTGTCGTTCAACATCAATATCACAGCTCAAGGCTGTCCCAAACAAGGCAAACCGGAAACCATTAAGATCAAGCCCTTGGGCTTCACTGAGGAGGTCGAGATCGAGCTCAACTTTATTTGCGAGTGTGATTGTCACAAGCACGGCATCAAGAATAGTGAAATGTGCCATAACGGCAACGGGACGTTTGAGTGCGGAGCCTGCAGGTGAGTCCTCAGATAACTGTCCTGGATTTGCTTAGGCTTATAAAAATGCATGAGTTTGGTTAATTGCTAAATTATTCATTTTTGTCCTGGAAGCTTAAAAAACCCTGCAAATGCTCTGCTTATACATACTTACGTATATATACTGTATATATATATATGACACTGATGGCACAAGCTGATTGGCTCTGCTGATCCTGCAGCCAATGAGATCGCTTGCTCAACATTTGAATAGTCAGGTTGAGTGTTTGCTGTAAGAGTTCTTCTAAACCCTCCACCTCCCCAGCTCCACCTGCCGAGATCTGATACAGGGTTCATGTTTGTCTATTCATGCAGCAGCCGCAGATCTTACACATTTTAGCCTATTTTGGGACAATTTTTTAATGAAAATCTAGTACATTTTACCCCAAAATTCTCAGTACATATATAATAAACAATGCAAATAATAATTAACTCTTTCTCCGCCAGCGTTTTTGATAAAAGTTGCCAGCCACCGCCAGCATTTTTTATGATTTTCACAAAAGTTTTGTTGTATGAATATTTGAACATGCAATATATCCTGCTTTTAAACAAAACAACAACAAAACAAAAAAAATCTAGCTTCATGAATTCTTTTTTTTTTTTTTTTTATCAACACATAAAAAAAATCATAAAAAAAAAAAAGTTAAATTTTGAGCAAAAAGCTGAGAAAATCATGTTTTTGTCAAAGATCTCGTCCGGATCGGATTCAGAACGATGATCAAAACACAGATGGAGTCGATCGAGTCCATCAACACCTCAGAGCTTCTCAGTCCTGTAGCTCGTCCTGGTCGACATTTCATTCTGTAACGTTAGGCAGTTTTGATTTATATGATGTTTAATGATGATGATTGTGTTATTTTACATATGCTATCGCTTGTTTCTGCTTCTTCTTCACCTGTGTTTGATCAGGAAATCCTGTACTCTTTCAGAAAATGCCTTATAGCGCCCCCTACCATATAACAGTGAAAACACAGAAAACTGTAAATATCCATCAATGGCGGGGAAAATCTCATTCACATTATCATAATTGTCCAGATAATTTTATTACTTAGTATCGTTGTAATTCTAATTATTTACATAATACCTTGATTTACTGTAAAAATATAATACAGTGATTATTTAAATCAGCATACAATACAATACAAAGTCAAAGAAAATAATGTCACAATGCAAAACAAATATAAATGTTTGCTTTATTGAGAATACAGTTGATTTTAGGGTTAAACATGACACTGAATCTTTGATGTAAAGGATATTAATTGCATTAGTCAGAAGGTCTGTCTACATGAGTGTGTGTGAGCCGTTGTTCTCAGCATCTTCTCAGTCCTCATCGTGTCCTTTCAGGTGCAATAAGGGCCGTGTGGGCAGGCAGTGTGAGTGCCGGAAGGACGAGGTGTCCACCGAGGACCTGGACAAGAACTGCCGCAAAGACAACGGCACGGACATCTGCAGCAATAACGGCGAGTGTGTGTGTGGGACCTGCGAGTGCAAGAAGAGGGAAAATCCTGAAGAACGTTACAGCGGAAAATACTGCGAGTGTGACAACTTCAACTGCGACCGCTCCAATAATAAACTCTGTGGAGGTACTGAAACAGGAAGCTTTTTCTTTTTTTGGACCACCAGCGCATCACTCAGCAGACTATTAATAGAGGAACAGGCGTTGTAAAGGTAGAAAGCAGCACTGCAAAAAATGCTTTTCTTACTCAGTATTTTTGTCTTGTTTCCAGCCCAAATATCTAAAAATTCGTAAATCAAGATGCATTTACTAGATGAGTAAAATGCCATGAGATATTATGTCTTATTTTCTAGGGAAATAAATCAAAATTAAGAGAGTTGTTGCTTAAAAAAAGCTAAATTATCTGCCAATGGGGTCAGAAAAATAATCTTATTTCTGTTTGAATGAACAGATTAGGAGATCATTTGCATGATTTAAGCAACAACTCTCTTAATTTTGATTTATTTCCCTAGAAAACAAGAGACAATATCTTATGGCATTTTACTCATCAAGTAAATGCATCTTGATTTACGAATTTTTAGATATTTGGACTGGAAACAAGACAATAATACACGTAAGAAAAGCATTTTTTGCAGAGCAGATACATTTAATTCAATTCAATTCACATTTATTTGTATAGCGTGCTTTTCACAATACACATCATTTCAAAGCAGCTTTACAGAAAATGCATGAGTCCACATTACAATTTACAGTGATCTGTTATCAGAAGTAACTGTCTAAGTTATGTATTTCAGAAATGTACATATACAAAATCACAGTTAGCGAAAAAGGTTTTAATTTAAACAATGTAATAATTTAATGCAGAAACACTGAGCTCATGAATACTTGTTTGTTAACAAATAATTATGACATTCAGAAAGATGTGGCATTGGTGATGTGGATTGGCAGATAAATGCAGTTGCTGTGCCGTTTCTCCTGTAGGACACGGGCACTGTGAGTGTAGGGTGTGCATCTGTGACGCTAACTACACCGGCAGCGCGTGCGACTGCTCTCTGGACACCTCCACGTGCTTAGCCTCCAACAAGCAGATCTGCAACGGCAGGGGGGCGTGCGAGTGCGGGACCTGCAGGTGCACCGACCCCAAGTTCCAGGGCCCCACCTGTGAGATCTGCCCCACCTGCCCCGGCGTCTGCACCGAGCACAAGTCAGTCAAACACACCACCAGTGTGGGACATGTTGACCTACATGGACAAAAGCTGAAATGTAGCACAACATATGTGACCCTGGACCACAAGACCAGTCACATGGATCATTTTTTTTAAATTGAGATTTATACATCATCTGAAAGCTTTCCATTGATGTATGGTTTGTTAGGATAGGACAATATTTGGCTGAGATACAACTATTGTAAATCTGGAATCTGAGGGTGCAAAAAAATCAAAACATTGAGAAAATCTCCTTTAAAGTTGTGCATTTATGTTGGCGATTGTGCTGCATTCACTCACAAAAATACATGTTTTATATATTTACTGTAGGAAATTTACAAAATATCTTCATGGAACATGATCTTTACTTAAAATCCTAATGATTTCTGGCATAAAAGAAAAATCGATAATTTTGACCCATACAATGTATTGTTGGCTATTGCCACAGATATACCCGTGCGACTCGAGACTGGGTTTGTGATCCAGGGTCACATATGCTAATCACCAAACTAATATCTAAGTATATGGTATAAACAGCACAGCTTAACAAAATATATTTTTTCACAATCAAAATGTATTTGACTGAATGCAAAATATGTGTTGGACGATATAAATATTTTTGCATTAAAAACTGACACAGTAGGTCACATGGCATCTGCAGTACGTCCGAATTTTATTCATACCACACACACATTGATACTTTTTAACAGTCGCGATGTAAATTCAAATGTAGCGACTGTTTGTTTACGCTCTAGTTCCGCCTTCTCAATGACATCACGCACGTCGTTAAAGACGGCTAGTGATGATTGGTCAGGACGCAACGTGTAGTCTGACATGTTTCTTGTCCATGACACGACAAGAATTTAGGAATCAATCACATAATCTGACTCAGCGACTATCGTAACACATAAAAGTCTTGTGTAGTCTGAACCCGGCATAAGCAAACGGTAAAGAATGATTGTTGGCTGAACTTAAAAAAGTAAGTATTCTGGTTGCCTTAATATTTTGACTTTATTTAAACTAAAAATTTGAGTTAATGTAAATCAACCGAAACTCTAAGTATTATATGAACAACATTTGTTGATTTGACAAAATATTATTTTTTTCAGTGTGCATATTAGTCATATAGATTTGGCCATTTTTAAAATGTTTTTAAAGATATTTTCAGATATATACAGATATATAATTTAAACTTTTTTAAATGTTTTTGGAAGAAGTCTCTTCTGCTCACCAAGCCTGCATTTATTTGATCAAAAGTACAGTAAAAACAATAATACTGTGAAATGTAATTTATTCCTTTGATGGCAAAGCTGAAATTTCATCTGCCATGAAAAACTGTACAAACTCTCAAAAAGACAACGGACAACTATGGTGGACTTTTGGTCAGAGTTCGTACATTGTTTGTCAATGTCAGCCCTATTTCTTTGTGAGATTGTAAGCAAAGTAATGTTAGATTTAAACTCTCAGTAATAAATACCGTTGCCTTCTCCTTTGGTGTCCGTATGGTGTTTCCATCTTTCACACGCCTCTTGTCCTGTCGCAGGGAGTGTGTGCAGTGCAAGGCGTTCGGCACCGGAGAGAAGAAGGACACGTGTGAGCGAGACTGCAGCTACTTTAACCTCATCGTGGTGAAGGACCGGGACAAACTCCCTCAGCCGGTGCAGGCCTTCCCTCTCATGCACTGCAAAGAGAGAGACGCCAACGACTGCTGGTTCTACTACACCTACGCCGTCAACAACACCGAGAAGGAGGTGCACGTGGTGGAGGTGCTAGGTGAGCGTCACTCAATCCCAGTCTCAATCTGAATGTGCTTTGTTTTGGTTTTGGTTTTATTTGAACATTTACTTACAGAATACGAAAGAGCCAGCCAGGGGTTCAGGGACGGACAAATATTACATCACATTTTAATTGAGAGAAAGAAAGAGAAGAAAAAGAAATAATAAGAAGAAAGAAAGAAAGAAAGAAAGAAAGAAAGAAAGAAAGAAAGAAAGAATAATAGAAATTATACAAATAAATATTGATTAAACGGATCACATAAATATAACAATCCTCCCCACAAAACATAAAATAATCATATTAAAGACAAATTATACAAAAACTTCAAAAAGTGAGCATACATTCAAGGTTTTAGTAACCTTTTCTGTTACAGGAGGTAGACAAGGATTTAATATAGACCTTAACATCTTCTTGAAAGTGAGAAAAAGTGGGGGTCACTTTCATAGTTTTACATTTGTGGATAAAGTATTTTGCACACAAATTAATTAAGTTATAAAGAAAATAAACATTTTCATATTGCTTCTCAAAAATGAAAAACTCAAACAAAAAATCCTTGAAATAAAGCTCAAAGTCTTTCGCAATGCCAGAAAAGATGCAAGAGTCTCTATACTTAATTCAAATTTTGACACAATGAAAGTTTTAACAGGATAATACCGATGAATAAGATTAAAAGAAATCTCTTTGACCTTATTTACTGTACCAATAGATACTTGTTAGGAATAGTCCAAACCTTCTTCCACTAAATATTTTCCACTAAGTTGTTCCATCTTGAAATGACATGAGGAGTGGAAACTCAATCATTAAGAAAAAGAAAACGCATATCTCTATTATTGTTGAACGTGTGTGTGTGTGTTTTGTGTGTCAGAGTGTCCGGCGGGTCCTGACATCATCCCGATCGTGGCGGGTGTGGTGGCAGGGATCGTTCTGATTGGTCTAGCTCTGCTTCTGATCTGGAAACTGCTCATGATCATTCACGACCGCCGCGAGTTCGCCAAGTTTGAGAAAGAGAAGATGAACGCCAAGTGGGACACGGTATGTAAAAAATAGAATGAGTTTTAACTTATATAAAACTGGACCAAGATGCTTCAAGTTCCTTCAAGTTTTTAATCCGCCCAAAATCCCCAGATTGTTTCATCAGGAGTGTGGTTCTCCTGTTTAAGAGCACGGTTTTTAGGAAAGCTGTGCTGACTTTAAGGTCTGGTCCTGGAACTGAAAGGAAAGGCTTTTGGATTTTCAAGGCCTCATGGTTCTGGGTGTGTCGTGGCCAGTTGAGGTCAGTGTGAGACTCGCTGCTGCCCTCTGCTGGATCACTGCACACCATCACCCCGGTGCGCGTCGGTGAATACAAAGTTTAAACAAACAAAAAATGTTTATTTAGAAAAATCTGTACTTGCAGATAATATAATATTAATGAAATAAAATACGACTTAAGTGCACTTAAATACTGTACACAGTAACACTTTATTTTACAGTGTCCTTGTTACATATGTTACATGTACTTATAGTAATAACAGTAAATTATGCATAATTACATGCAACTAATGTCAAATTGGTTACACTTTATTTTAAGGTTTCATTGTTACAGTGTAATACTTTTAAATACTGAGTAATATTAATTAACTACATGTATTTACTATAGGGTTAGGATTAGGTTTGGTTTAGCGTAAGTTGCATGTAATCATGCATAATGATTATTAATTACTATTGAGACTATGTGTAACAAGTACACTGTAAAATACATTGTTATCGTCAAATTAAATACATTTTAAGTACATTTTAAATGATAATGCTTTAATAATCTTTTGTCATGTTTTAAAGAAGGACATTTATTTGATCATTTTAAGTGAAGTGTTTTTTTCCTGATATTACTTAGTTAATATATTTTAAATGTACTCAATTACAAAGGTGTATTTACAAATATATTTAACTACATGACTTACAAACTTCAATAGAAATGACTTTAAAGTATATTTTAGTTTGCCATAAATGCTTGTCAGTATATTCGCCAGTATATTTAAACTGTATTTCAAAGACAATAGAAGTAATTATGAAATTACATATAAAGATGTACTTAAGTGGGTCAAAAAACAATTGCATAATTGCATTTAATATTATTCTAAACTATAATACATGTTCATTTAATTGCAATTAACGTTCAATTACGTGTCCAAAAACATTACATTCAGTTCACACTTAAGTATATTATTTAGTAGTATATTATTTCTGTAATAACTCTTTTTAAAAGTTTGCTGAATTGTACTTCTTTTACACAATGGTATTCTTAGCAGGGTTCCCACGGGTCATGGAATTTCTGGAATGTCATGGAATTTTAAAAGGTCTATTCCAGACATTGAAAGTCAGGGAATTTTATATATTTTTTGTCCAAGTCATGGAATATCAGGGAATTTAGTTTGTTGCTTTAATTTAGTTTGTTGCTTTAGTTTCCATTTATCAAAATTTAATTTTTCTATACCGATTTTTTTATCTCGCTGTTTCACACATCTTTCTACGGAGCCCCTGAGGGGACCTTTGCAAAAAAATAATAATACAGACTTTCACGTGCACAAGAAACTATTGCGTGCTCACGAGAAAGTTTTGCGTGCGCACGTGTTACAATTTCCGGTTTGGTTATAGTGTCATTACTACAAATGTGGGAAAAGGGATGAGATGAGAGTGTGCTTGGAGCATGCCTCCAGAGATTTGTCTTATTATAGGGAGGTTGTTTGTGGACTGTGCTTTACTGTAAGAAAAAAAGCATGAATATCACATAGGCTAAATGAATATCAGGTCCCACATCATGGATTACATAATCAGGGAGAAGCCTATTTCTTTTCGTTTTGAATTGTTTCGTTTAAAGACATTTCAAGCTATCTTCAGATGTATTTCTCATGTATGTGAGGCATACACCGAGTTTTGGTTAATTTATGATGAGATGCGCTCCAGTTCACGTGCAATGCAAGTGACCCCCGCACGCCTCCATGATTATATTGTCTGCTATATATTTGCTTCTCATTTATTAAATACAGGCAATTGGTTGATGAAAAATTTATTAAAATTAAGATACAATTTATACAAAACGAAATTCACTTTAAAGAAAGGCTTTCTACAAAATAAAACAGCTCGGTGCTCCGCAAAACAGCAGCCTGTTTTGCCGTTCATTATAGGTCATGGAAATTCATCTTTTTAGTCAGTGAAAGTCAGGGAATTTGACATTTGGTTTAGAGTGGGAACCCTGTCTTAGACAAGCACAGTTCAAAATCTGCTGAGAAACAGGAAATGAGGTATGATGTATTTAAGGCTGTGATACGGTTCTTACGGGTGCATAAAATCTAATCTTTAATTAGATAAGAATTATAAATAGTGTAATTCATTGAAATATTTATTTATTCATTTATTTATTAGATTCCCACCATGAATAGAAAATATTACTTTCAGTATTAAGTTAAACAAAGTGGAGCTTCAGATTTAGTTTTATGAGCAAATAATTGGATACAAAACCGTTTCATGTTTTATGCTGTTACCATCTCATTGCATCTTTATTCATACTTCATTCTGTTGCTGACGTCATCATTCAGTATGCATGCTTTCCTCCTTTTCCTTTCATGCTCATGAAATCTGTCCATCTCCCTGTGATCACCATCTTTTGTTCATCATTTCAGCTCTTCTGTTGCTTCATCTGTCCTTGATCTGTTATCTGTCCCTTTCCACTCTCAGACAGAGAATCCAATTTACAAGAGCCCTATTAATAAATTCAGGAACCCAAACTATGGACGTAAAGCTGTGGCTCTATAAGTTTGTATATCTCAATCCTCTTTCTGCATGTGTGTGTGTGTGTGTGTGTGTGTGTGTGTGTGTGTGTGTGTGTGTGTGTGTGTGTGTGTGTGTGTGTGTGTGTGTGTGTGTGTGTGTGTGTGTGTGTGTGTGTGTGTGTGAGAGAGACAGTTTCTTTACCAGATCATCATTTATCCAACCATTTTTGTATATTATTTATATGTAGTTCAGTCATGAAACTCTAGAGGGCGCATGCTGATCGGTCCCAAGCAATCGCATCATTAGCTCATGGCTCAAGCTGATTGGCTCTGCTGATCCTGCAGCCAATGAGATCGCTTGCTCAACATTTGAATAGTCTGGTTGAGTGTTTGCTGTAAGCTCTATCAGAGTTCCTCTGAACCCTCCACCTCCCCAGCTCCACCTGCCGAGATCTGATCCAGGGTTCATGTGTGTGTGTTAATTACAGGCTCACAGCAGCGAGTCTGAGGATCTATTAGCAGTAGCAAGTCAACTCTTGCAGAGCAACAGCAGATCAAGTCCACCAAGACCAAATACATTAACATTGCCATGTTCAATAACATGCTAAAACTATTGTGAGAGTTGTCATCATTTTCCAATCTTGATGTGATACAAAAGGTTTAAAGGGATACTCCACTTTTTTGGAAATAGGCTCATTTTACAACTCTCCCAGAGTTAAACAGTTGAGTTTTACCGTTTTCGAATCCATTCAGCCGAACTCCGGGTCTGGCGGTACCACTTTTAGCATAGCTTAGCATAGATCATTGAATCGGACAAGACCATTAGCATCTCTCTCAAAAAAATGACCAAAGAGTTTCAATATTTTTCCTATTTAAAACTTGACTCTTCTGTAGTTACATCGTGTACTAAGACTGATGGAAAATGAAAAGTTGTGATTTTCTAGGCTGATATGACTAGGCAGGGGCGTAATTTGTGGGGGGGTTGGGGGGGAGATAACCCCCCCAATATTTAAATCTATGCATTACAACCCCCCCCAATATTTATACCATGATCACATGAAAAATATGCAGACCCAAACTTCAACCCCCCCAATGTTCAAACCAAATCTACGCCCTTGTGACTAGGAACTATACTCTCATTCCTGCGTAATAATCTAGAAACTTTGCTGCCGTACCATGAGTCCAGCAGGCGTAATGATATGACACAGTGCCTGAAAGTAGTCGACCCTATAGTCTACCGAGCTGGGGACTATTTTCAGGCGCTGCGTCATATCATTACGTGTAACTACAGAAGAGTCAAGTTTTAAATAGGAAAAATATCGAAACTCTTTGGTCATTTTTTTGAGAAAGATGCTAATGGTCCTGTCCGATTCAATGATCTATGCTAAGCTATGCTAAAACTGGTACCGCCAGACCCGGAGTTTGGCTGAATGGATTCGAAAACGGTAAAACTCAACTGTTTAACTCTGGGGGAGTTGTAAAATGAGCCTATTTCCAAAAAAAGTGGAGTATCCCTTTAAGCATTGGGTAAAAATCACTAATCGACTACAGCATGAGGATTGTACGGTGTTGTGCAATATTTAATCAGAGTTTGACTTAATATTTAGCTTTTTCTTCACTGGATATCAGTGTGTTCATCAGTAAATGCTGTAAATAAATGTTAAAATGCTGCATGTGTTGTTTTATCTGCACTTTCTTAGGGTGTAAATGCATTTAGAACTGTACTGTATTTTTGTTTCTTATTTTTAAAGATATTATTGTATTCCTTTCACAGGGAGAGAACCCCATCTACAAGAGCGCTGTCACAACTGTGATCAACCCCAAATATGAAGGAAAATAATGACATTGGTTTCACGTGCAAGAATGTTTTGGAAGGGATGAGTGTGCAGAATTCCTCAGTTTTCCTTTAAATGGTTTGTTTTTTTCTCATTGTAATGTCATTCTTTTAGACCAGTATCGTAGCTCTGTTTAAGGAAGTAGTATTTTATGAAGAACTGGTTGCCTCTCGTCCCTTGCAAACGTGTACAGGTTGTATAGTCTTTTTATTTACCCCAGTATCTCTTCTTTTTACCCCGTGTACATTCACACATCCTCTCTTCTCGAACACAACAGATCTTTGTGCCTCTGCATAAAGTGTTTAAGGGTTTCACTTTAAATTGTAGTGTAAAGGAAACCTTTTCCCAAAAGATTGCAAAAACTCCTCACATGCTATTTTAAAACATCATATGATTGTTTTGTTTATAATCTATCTGCATTCAAACTGCTTCATCGCTGATGCTGTCAGTCATATGTTGGCATAAGAAAACTATGTGACCAGTGTATATGTGATTTTATTTTGGGGGGAGTTGATAAAAGTTTGGTTTAACATGCTGATAATCTATGCATATTCATTTACTGTCAGACACATCATGCATTTCATGCCTTTGTTTTTAGAAAGTGAAAACGCAGTTATTTCCCATGTATTCTTGCTCTTAGAAACGCATTATGACACGTGTTTTGTCGTCAGCTGCAAATGTCTGTGTATGTCATGTGTTATGAAGGATTATATGTTGAACTATCATGTGTCTCTTGACGAGTATCAGTGTATTCAGGTGAAATCCTGGAGTTTGTAGTCAATCGGTGTAGAAAGCCAAATGTCCTTAAACGCTCGTTAGAAATGAGCATAATTATTGGTACCTACAAATTAAATTTTAAATGTTTTCGGATAGTATATTTAAAATAAAAAATGGAAGTTGTAATTTACACATTTGATAAAGATCTTTGCTACAAAAAAAAAAAAAAACATTTTGAGAGAGTTATGTGGAGAAAATGAAGAATTAGAGTGTATAGTTTTTTTTCTAAGGTTCATATCATATGCTCAAAGGTACAACAACCCTGTGTTTTTACTTATTTGATTTGGACATTATAAGCAGACTTAGTCATTTAAAACTATTGGAATGCTTGAAAAAATAATAAATATGAAGCTGAAGGATGATAACCAGTTAGTTACTGCCGCAACACCCAATGTAACTTGTTTTTTAAGTGCCTTTTTTCTGGTTTTCTCAATATTGCAATTTTGAATTTATTTATTAAAACAAAATCTAAATGATTGTGATCTTGTCTTTCTTTCAAAGTGGTAAATGCATTTTTAGCATTATTTAGGGTCACTGATATATGCGCTTACAACTATACTATCAAGAATCATAATCTTGATGTATAAACCCTTATATTTATGAAAAAATATATAGGTGTTAATTAAAACATCACTTCACTGCTATTATGTTTATTATTAATATGTTAGTTTATTCTCAAATACAGTATAATTTCAGAATATAATACTACCATACTATACTATTTTTACAGTATGCAAACTGTGCTTAGTATGCAATTTGTAAAATTGCATAGAATAGCAGGATGATCTACAAGATGCAGCAAAACTACTCTGTAAATAAAACTACTCTCCAAATGATCTCAACTTTGCATCATTGCATCATGCGTCGGGTCACAGGTCACTCTTCCACCGGAACTAGACTCGCGTACTGCCGTCACGGAAGCCAGTTCAAAAAGTTATATGGATATTTTTAGCTGTTTCGATTCAGAAAACCTTTATTAAAACCCTGTGTCCATATGGATTACTTTAATGATGGATAGATGAGCTGTTTTGGGCTTCACAGAAATTACACTCTTCACTCCCATTAGCTTGAAAGAGCTAGATAGATAATTTGTTTATAACTCCTATTGTGTTCGGCTGAAAGAAGAAGAAAGTCATATATATACACCTAGGGTGGCTCGAGGGTGAGTAAATTATGGTATGATTTTCATTTTTGGCTGAACTAACTCTTTAAGTGCAGAAACAGATGTTAACCAACAGAGGGCAGCAGCGGATTACAAATACAGTTTCTTACAAAAGCGATTGTCAACTAAATATCTAAATAAAATGCGTATATTGTTAAGGGAAAAAATACATTTTGCTAACAGACACATATGTGTGTATTTATTTGTTGATAATCAAGTGCATTCGTAGAGAAAAATAAAAATAAAGAGTCCTTTCTCCCAGAAACAACACGAGACAGTGGACAGTGTTAACACATCGACTCAGAGAGTTGTGGACTTTTTGTTCCACAGATTCATTCATTATACACGAGTCTAGACTATGGCCACTGAGCTAACGTCCACAACACACTGACAAGGGTACGTCTGTTCTATTCATTTACAGATTACCCTGGAAACAACACGCCATCGCATTTATCTGCTTTACAATCTTACGAATCATACTAATATTCAATGAACAAGCATTTGCATACGGAATATGTGTTGTATGCCTACTACATGTTATGTCAGCATTCAGCAAGTTGCATACTGGTTGTTTGTTCTTCTTTCTTACTTATCCAAGCAAATGAAAATGAAGTTATTGCAGTTCAGCTCACGCCTCAAATGACTCAGCTGCAACAACAACCACATATTTACCATCCATCTCACTGAGTAATTCATTTCATCTGAGCTATTTCATGCTCCATTGTTTGTATAGTCATGATTCATGCACAAACAAGTGAAATAAGTTATGATTATGGTTATCATGAGGGTAATGCACATGTGACTCAGCTGTTGATGGTTCTTACTAAGGAATCCGGTTTGTTGAGGAGGGAAAAATCCAAGAGTTTGAATCTCCTAAAGGTGCATCTCATTCAAATAAAGGTCATATCTCAAAATAAGTGATATATGGATGCCTTCATCTTCACCTGGTGAAGTGGTTATCTTCCCATATAGATAATCTTACTATCCACTGTACTACACCGACCAAAGGAGATTTTCATTTGTTTGCATGTGTGTTAACTTACAGGTCTGTCTGTACACTTGTCACTGTGCTGTTCATTCCCAATTGTTCACAGATACAACAAATTACAGAAAACGTTTAATTTTAAATAAGTAGCCCTTTATTGAATGTTTTTAGCAGCTTTCAAATCTTTAAAACCTTTACAAATCTCTTTTAATCCTTGACTAACGCTATCTGGGATAGAAAATAAAAGACTTAAAGACTTTTAGATCTTGAGACATTGTTCTGCAATTAATGCCCTTTAAAGTGCAAATGCCCATATTTTCCCTAGTTTTATTGAACCAAGATGGTCTCTTGAAGTCCGATATCGATTTTCTGAAGGAGTCTGGGACAATTTTATATTACAGGGAGAGTTCACCTTTATTTCTTCTGTGGAAGCAACCTATGGAAGCTTGTTTCTGCCACAGAATAAAACAATTTAAAAGATAATTTCGACTTTTTATCTCACAATTGCAAGTTTATATCTCGCAATTCTGACTTTACACTCACCTAAAGGATTATTAGGAACACCTGTTCAATTTCTCATTAATGCAATTATCTAATCAACCAATCACATGGCAGTTGCTTCAATGCATTTAGGGGTGTGGTCCTGGTCAAGACAATCTCCTGAACTCCAAACTGAATGTCAGAATGGGAAAGAAAGGTGATTTAAGCAATTTTGAGCGTGGCATGGTTGTTGGTGCCAGACGGGCCGGTCTG
Organism: Abramis brama; assembly: GCF_963993115.1. NCBI lineage: Eukaryota > Metazoa > Chordata > Actinopteri > Cypriniformes > Leuciscidae > Abramis > Abramis brama. The sequence goes on along the minus strand of NC_139986.1, from coordinate 2,187,402 downwards.
AGTATTTCACAATCTGCTCAGTTACTGGGATTTTCACGCACAACCATTTCTAGGGTTTACAAAGAATGGTGTGAAAAGGGAAAAACATCCAGTATGCGGCAGTCCTGTGGGCGAAAATGTCTTGTTGATGCTAGAGGTCAGAGGAGAATGGGCCGACTGATTCAAGCTGATAGAAGAGCAACTTTGACTGAAATAACCACTCGTTACAACCGAGGTATGCAGCAAAGCATTTGTGAAGCCACAACACGCACAACCTTGAGGCGGATGGGCTACAACAGCAGAAGACCCCACTGGGTACCACTCATCTCCACTACAAATAGGAAAAAGAGGCTACAATTTGCACAAGCTCACCAAAATTGGACAGTTGAAGACTGGAAAAATGTTGCCTGGTCTGATGAGTCTCGATTTCTGTTGAGACATTCAGATGGTAGAGTCAGAATTTGGCGTAAACAGAATGAGAACATGGATCCATCATGCCTTGTTACCACTGTGCAGGCTGGTGGTGGTGGTGTAATGGTGTGGGGGATGTTTTCTTGGCACACTTTAGGCCCCTTAGTGCCAATTGGGCATCGTTTAAATGCCACGGCCTACCTGAGCATTGTTTCTGACCATGTCCATCCCTTTATGACCACCATGTACCCATCCTCTGATGGCTACTTCCAGCAGGATAATGCACCATGTCACAAAGCTCGAATCATTTCAAATTGGTTTCTTGAACATGACAATGAGTTCACTGTACTAAAATGGCCCCCACAGTCACCAGATCTCAACCCAATAGAGCATCTTTGGGATGTGGTGGAACGGGAGCTTCGTGCCCTGGATGTGCATCCCACAAATCTCCATCAACTGCAAGATGCTATCCTATCAATATGGGCCAACATTTCTAAAGAATGCTTTCAGCACCTTGTTGAATCAATGCCACGTAGAATTAAGGCAGTTCTGAAGGTGAAAGGGGGTCAAACACAGTATTAGTATGGTGTTCCTAATAATCCTTTAGGTGAGTGTATAACACGCATTTGTGACTTTATATCATGCAATTCTGACTTTATTACACACAATTGTGACTTTATATCGCACAATTCTGAGATAAAAAGTCAGAATTGTAAGATGTAAACTCGTAATTGTGAGAGAAAAAAAGTCTGAATTGTGAAATAAAAAGTCGCAATTACCTTTTAAATTTTTTATTCTGTGGTGGAAACAAGCTTCCATAGCAACCAATATAATTTAAAGTTGTAATGTTTTGAATTGAACCATGTAATGTACAGACTCTAGACATAGACAACCAGCTAAAGAGCTTTTGTAGAAATCAAAACATAAATCAACCCAAACAAACATCATTCATGAAAACACCAGCTTACCGTTGTACAGTGACAATAATGCATCTCTTTCATGTGATAAATATTATGATAGGCTATATATATCATATAGTTCTTTAATTGGCAAGAACATGGTACAGCTCTGTAAGAAGCAACGGGACTCCCCAGATGTGTCTCAAAACCTCAAAAAGGAACTGCCTTTGAAATTGTGAGTGTTGTCAGTCTAATCTAATCTTCACGACACATAACTGTTACTGATGTTGTTGCCTATGAAGGCCATTTCAAATCAGTTTCAAGGTTGCACTTAAGATGTTATTTATGTAGACCAGGCGTGCCCAATCCTGTTCCTGGAGATCTACTTGCAGAGTTCAGATCCAACCCTGATAAGTGCTCCTAATTAGCTGGTTCAGTCATGTTTTATCTGAACTTTGCAGGACGGTAGATCTCCAGGAACATGATTGGGAACCCCTGATGTAGACCGTTAATGTCAAAACTACTTTTGGAGGGCCTCCATCCTGCAAGTTTTGTTCCGACCTGCTCCAACAAGCTTGCACAGAAGTTCCTGGAGTACTTTATTAGCTGCTTAAAGTGTGTTTAATTTAATTTAACTTCAACCTCAATTAAACCCTCTTGAAGCAGCCAATCAAGGTCTCTGCAGGATGGTGGCCCTCCAAGAGCAGGATTAAGCACCTCTGCACAAGGTTTTGAGACACATCCACCATGTTGCATCTTTTCAGGCAGTCGTAGGAATGCAGAAAGTATAAACATCTGTTTTTCAGAGGTCGACACCCCTGTCCCCTCAGTAGAAAGCAGGTATGGTGTGCTCGATCACACAGCGTCTGCAGTGCTGTCGGACGAGTCGAAGCGCCTCAGGTGGCACATCACACTCTTGTACGTTTAGTAGCTGTAGCTCGGGGCATCCCGCCGCTAGCGCCATTAGCCCTCTCCCCGTCAAACTCTCACAGCCCCTCAGACTGAGCCTTCGAAGGCCTTCGCAACCGCGTGCTAATGCTTCTAGCCCGGCGTCCGACACCAGCGGGCAGCGACCGACATCGATAGAGCGCAATCGGGGGCAGTTGCGAGCTAAATGGCTCAAACCCTGGTCCGTTAGCCCCTCGCAGCCCCGCGCATTCAGGTAGCGTAGCCGCGGACAGTAGCGTGCTACATAACGCAATCCAACGTCTGTTATGCGCATACAATGTGCTACGCTCAGATAGCGTAGGCGTCCCTCGAGACGAGCGACCTCGCGCAAGCCGAAGTCTCCCACCAGATGGCAGTCGCTGAGGCTAAGCTCGCGTAAAGAGGAGCAGCGCAGTGCTAAGTGTCTCAGGGACTCGTCTGTTAGGCGGCTGCAGCGACGCAGGTAAAGGTGTGTGAGATGCGGACAATGAAATGCGATGGTCCTTAAGCCTTCATCCTCCAGTGAGACACAGTCCGTCATGTCCAGGTGTCTCAGGCCGATCTGCTGTCCGTGAAGAGGAGTGAGCTGGAGACACGTCTCCTCGGTCAGGCTGATGCACGTCACTTTAGGGCAGCCTGAGGGGAAGGCAGGGAATGTTAGCGTTATTATGGTTTATGAATAGAAAAGTTCATTATGACAAACCTTAAATATTTGGTTGTTAAGACTGGCATTTCACATCACAGATGTTAAGGTGCTAATATACAATCACTTGTAGGCTACTACCGAAAGACAGCGATTCATCTTTCTAAAAAAATTAAATACTGATGTCCGGGACACCGTTAGCATTGAGACTGTTGTGTACATAAAGGTGTGGGTAACACTTTACAATAAGGTTCATTAGTTAACATTAGTTATTGCATTAACTAACATGAACCATGAGCAATGCATTTGTTACAGTATTTATTAATCTTTGTTAATGTTAGTTAATAAATATTCAGCTGTTCTTTGTGTGTTCATGTTAGTTCACAGTGCATTAACTAATGTTAACAAATACAACCTTTGATTTTAATAATGTATTAGTAAATGTTGAAATTAATATTAACTAAGATTAATAAATACTAAAGTAGTATTGTTCATCCTTAGTTCATGTTAACTAAAGGTAGTTAACTAATAATGAACCTTATTGTAAAGTGTTACCTAGGTGTGCTATAAATGAATAGTGCTCATAAACGGCTGTTAATAAAGTATTCACTCTTGAAACGGATTAAAGGCTTGGACACAGAAACTGACTTACATAATGACTTAACCCGTGAAATGGCTTGGTTTAGGATTTAAATTTAAAGTTACGATGTAACGGAAGTAGTGACAGATCTTTCCTTCTATATTGTGACGTTGTACACAAGCGTCAACTGTCTCTCTCTTGAATCCAACACGGAAGTGACTTAAACTGCAGTTCATCGACTGACCACTAGAGACAGACTGCAATAGAGAGTCAATCCCATAGACGCCCCCATGTTAAAATGCCCAACTTTACAGCAGAAAATAATATGTTTATTGATTACAGGCTGGAACAAAAAGTGTTTTTGGTCTATATGGCTAATTTTGCCCATCATTACAACTGTAAGAGGGGTGAATATTTTTACAACTCATCTGTTTAAATTATATTAAGCCTTAAAGTTGTGCATAATTAAGGGCGTGGCCACTTGAGTGACAGGTGGATTGCCGCTGCTGTCACTACTAGCGTTTGTCTGCTAGCGTTAGCATCACGTCACCTCAGCTAATCCGCTTCTTTACCCATTCGTTAGATTAAAAAGATTAATTTTTTAGAGAATAGAATTTCCATTTCATGTCAACTTCAAAGCCATACATTAAATACGGTGTTAAAGGTTTTAAGTAGCTATTCGCCATTTGCTAGAGATTTCTTGGCAGCTGCTAAGGTTTCGCTAGGGTGAGTTACTTATTATGGTAAATGAATACAAATTATAGCAATGGCTTATGACATAAGCTTTGTTTTGTCCCTATAACTATTCTGACCTTTTAAGACAGGGGGACATTAGTCTTATTATAACTTCTGTCTAATATATAAATAAAAAACAGGCCATTTCTTGTTATTAAAGAAATACATTAAAAATGTATGTATGAGCATCAGTTTCAGTTGTTTTGATCCTATTCCTGCACTGGAACTGCTAAGAGCATTGAGCAACAGGAAAATAGTCAACGTGAAAATACTTTAAAATTCTGAAATTTATAATCTACATCAGGTTTTCAGATCGAGGTGAATGAATGAAATAGAGTGAGAATAAAGGCCAGAGAAAATAATAGGGAGATCAAATCCAGAAACCTCATATGGAACCATAACCAGGTATATCTGTTTTTGCTCCTATTGCAGTTATACTACCTGCTTTAAAAGTAAATGTAACCAGAAGAAATTTGGGATACTTTTTTGCAACAAAGGGCGCATTGCTTGTGGATAGCAGAGCGCATGCGGTGCCCTCTGCATGATGAATAACTGTACAGTGTGGGACTCGTACAATGAACTCAGCAGACGGACTCTTACACTTTGGTTGAGGTTAGCAGTCCATCTTTCAAACCGAGCAGACCTCACCTTCCCCCAGAGAAACACTGAAAGACTGGCAGTGATTCCTAGATCCCATAATGTTTTTCCCAGCCTTCCCAGAAAAACTTCACCACTATGAATTACTCCCTGAATAAATCCACAACCAAACATGCTATTCTGATGCATAATGTTGACTAACCCATCACAAAAGCTCTTAAAAATAATCAAGACTTGATGTGTTTTACTTGTTGACCAGGTCTCACGCATAATGGATGTGCCACACAAATTAATGTTTGCAGCTCACCTGCGGCGCTTAACGTTACATTTACCTCAAGAAAGCTATTCAATGTCCATAAACTCATTAGTAAGCTAGAAAAAGGAAAAAAAAACCTCTGGAGAAGAGCATTTGGATAAATATATGCATTGTAGTACATTTTCATTATATTTTTAAGGGATGCACCGATATGAAAATTCTGACCGATAACTGATCATTTTTAATATTTGAAGGCTGATAACCGATATATTGGCTGATTAATCTAAATCCAGATTTTTATATAATTTTTGAGAGCCTGATTACAAAAAGAAAAGTCTCACCATTAAAAGCCACGTCCCAAATACACAATTATAACTCATTATAATTTAATGTAGCTTATATGACAGACGTGTGCTGCACATGTTGCACTGAACTGTATTTTCCTTTTTGAAGTGATTTCAATCATATTTCACGCAATTCAAAACCATCATGGTGAACAGTGCACATCTGAAGTGTAATCCATTATTTATCGGCTTTAATATATCGGCCAAATTTTCTTATCGGGCCGATAATGATAACATTAAAGATGAACATATATCAGCCGATACCGATATGGTGGCCGATATATTGTGCATCCCTAATATTTTTACTTAACCTGTTAGTGATGTTTTTATTATTTAATGTATGTTTGAATAAATCTGTCAAAAAAAACGTTATTACAGTTTGTCACCAACAATCTATTCACCAACAAACTAAACAATTCTGTTGATATAAAAATTGCCTTCTGTGCAATTTAAATGTTTGTACACACACATATATATATATATATATATATATATATATATATATATCTCAACACTTTTTACAAAGTAATAAGAAATTGAAATACTGAAGATGGGTATTGGCATCAATGGCATCAACAATTGCATTTTTACCTGATACGTCTAAATGCTCCAGATTGGGACACTTGGACACCACATCAAACACTGCATCATTGGACACATTATAGCAGCCTGCGACCTCCAAACACCTCAGTTCGGGACAGCACCGGGCCATCACACGCAGCCCGCGGTCCGACAGCCTCCGACAGCCGCTGGCCACCACCGTCTCCAGCGTCAGACACACGCTGGGAGTGTCCTGGCACAGCCGATGGGTGAGCACCTTCAGGGCCCGGTCTGCGTTCAGCAACTCTCCGGTCAGACGGATGCAACTCCAGAGCCGAGGGTCCCAGGACAGGTTATACCAGCGCCGACACACTCGAGCGCAGCGGCACAGGTGAGGAGTGGACAGGTAAGACAAGATGTGGAGTAAAACAGGATCGGGAAGGATGTCGATGAGGGCGGTGTGAGGGGCTTTCGAAGGCCGTGAGCGAGTGCCCGGAGGCGGGTGAACCATGGCCACGGTTTCCCCCGGGACGGTGGAGGACGTTTCATGGCCGTTTGGGACCGTTTGAGGGGATACACGGGAAGGGTTTGGGTTCAGAATGAGGGCCGGACTGGGAGTGCTAAGCGTCCTCATGCTAAGGTCTGAATCTGAAACAGAAGAGAGAGACGTAGATTTACACAAAGGAAAGAAAAAACAACTGTAACACTTTAGGTTCATTAGTTAACATTAGTTAACTACCTTAGTTAACATGAACTAAGAATGAACAATACTTCTACAGCATTTATTAATCTTAGTTTATATAAATTTCAACATTTACTAATACAATATTAAAATCAAAGGTTGTATTTGTTAACATTAGTTAATGCACTGTGAACTAACATGAACTAACTATGAACAGTTGTATTTTTTATTAACTAACATTAACAAAGATTAATACTGTTACAAATGTATTGCTCATGTTACTTAATGCAATAACTAATGTTAACTAATGAACCTATTTGTAAAGTGTTACCAAAACAACATTGTCCCTTAATCTCAATTATTTCAACTAGACATCAGTGAGATTAAATGGAGAGTCCAGACAACTTTAAGCAAAGCAGCTTCACTGTAATAAACGGGAAAATTACAGAATCAATGATGCAAAGCATCAAATATGAGACAAATTCAAATTCTGACAGAATTCAAATTCAAATGTCGTTCAGATCAATTCAATGTTGATTCAGTTCAAGTTCATCAATTATGAACTGAGTTCAATTAGCCATAAGCAGGTCTACAGAAGACAACAGTCTCGTTATTCAGCTTGAGTCGGTTCAATGTTGATTCAGTTCAATAACAGGGAATTTAACATAAGAGTCAATAATGAAACAAAACTGATTCAGCAGCTCTAAAGAAAACAGTGTCATTATTCAGTTCAAGTTTTGTTCTCATTCAATGGAGTCAGAGCAGTCAAATCGATGATATTACTGAATATTAAGCATCTTTTAAACGCCAACTAAAGCAAGCAAGAGCAAGACACCCAAACTCCACCAGGCCACAGAAATGAAGGAGAAACCAGGCTCAGTTTTTAAAATTAAATTTGAGCATGTGATTTACTGTAATAGGAAAAGCAAACCTGATTCCCATTTGGAGAGAATCTGATATCACATTAATCACCAAGAAGCACAAAGACCTTAAATGTGGAAGCCATCAGTTGTTTTAAGAAACACATTTAGCACAAATGGTGTTAACTCAACCGACGCTCTTGGGCTCTTTGTTCTCAGAGCTGCAGAGATGTGTTTCTGATATATTGTTTATTGGACACTGATAAAAGTGTCAAGTTTATCTCAAATGCACTTGAAGTGCTTGCCATGGTCGAGACCCCATTAATGGTGAAGCTTTCATTCTTCGCAGATGGTTCACTGATTTAGATAAAGAAGTATGGGTGGTACGGTAGATCGTTTCATTGCTAGATCTCATCAAAACAGTGGCTTGCCACTATAAGACTCCTTTCCTCTATTTCTGTTTTCTATTTGACACATGCTGGCTCGTAACTGGCTAAAATATTTAGCTCAAAACTTTTATAATTTGTTTTAGTAGCTTGACCAAGCAAGACACTACCAACAACCAAGGTTTGATTCCTAAGAAACACATAGAGTGAAATTGCTTTGTGTGAAAGAGTCTGCAAGATTTAATATATCCCACAATGCAACCTTCCATTTCCAAAGCTATATCAACCACAACTTCTTAACTTGGATTGACAAGAATTCAGGTTGTTTTAGACCAAATGAAACCATACACTTTAAATTTACAAAATGATAGTTTTTACTTTCAAGTTGATCAAAATGATCATTGTTTGGCAAATTTTCACGAACAAAATCCAATCATTTCTATAGGGCTTCACATGATTGAGAGCAGACTTCGCAAGTTGTTTTATTCCACATGGTTTTGAAGAGAGCAATTATATGTATAGAAATAGAAAATATATTACATCAGTTTTTAAACCTAAAAAATCATAAAGTAACAGTTAAAGTCGCAACTGACTTTAATTCCAGTTTTTCTCTATAGGTCAGTGTGGTGATGAACAGTTTTACTGTCTAGATTTCCGTTTAGGAAACTGGTTCATAAGCCAGTCATAAACTGAAAGATAATGAGGAGAAATATTAAGGGAAAAAACAGTTTATAATAAGATCTTGTCTTCCCTTCCTCTCTATTTCATGTCCTTGTCAAGCCTCCTCCACAAAAATGAGCGCAAAGGATGAGGGAACGAGAGCAAAACATTTCCAAAGTCTGTTGGATTCATGGATTCCCATCCCTAAGCTCTCGATTAATAGCTCTTTGCTAAGCTTCAAAATGGTCCTGCTGAGGAAGTGAGGGTTTATGTGCAATGATGCTTTTCGTACAGGAAATTTTCTTTAGTAAGGAACTTGGGCGGCTCAGATGCCTCTGACATGATGGATAAGCTTAGGCAGAATTTTCCTCTGCAAGACACTTTTTGCATGCAGGATTGCATTTAAAAACGCTACATTAACAGTCTTCGGTGTATATTTTTCATTCCAGATGAAGCACGGCAAGAATAATTTAATATACACTATGTGGCCACAAGTATGTGGACAACCCCTCCTAATTTACAGGTTTGGCTATTTCAGCTACACCGATTACCAACAGGTGCATAAAATCAAGCAGAGAGCCACACAGTCTCCTTACACAAACATTTACCAAAATCAGTGACTATCAATGCAGGAAGCCACCAGCAAAATGGTTTACTTTACAAAATAGCAGCAACAGAAATATGATGAAAGAAACTAGTGTTCAAATATACCTCAAAGCAGCAATTACTGGGGTTCAAGCATTTTAAGGCCTTTAAGCACATTCGTATAAAGGTATTATGTTTAAATTAGCAAGCATGTAACCAATTAGATCATAGATGGAAAAGACCATTTACAGCCAATACAGGCAATTTACTAAGGAAATATAGTAGTTTTAAAGCTTTTTAACAGTTATCAAGGTTGAGCCTAGGACTAGTTCGTGAAAGTTGTTTTTTGGAATAATCTCCAATGTTTAACGAACGGTTGGATTGACAGCGGTGGTTCTAGAGGCAAAGTTGCTCTAAATGAGAAATCAAGCGATATGCAATCCGTTACGCACGTGGAAAACGCGAAGGCGCCCCCCAGTGACGGGTTATTTATTTATTTTTTACATTTCTCACAGGCGTCTAGGGCCGTGAGTCAAACAGGCCCAGCGAGTTTCGTTCCGATCGGCCTCCGTTAACCCCGTCTGACAGCCGCTCGAACTTCATTGGACAGCGCCGGCCGTGTTTTTCAAGATACACGAATGTCCTCGTAGATAATCATGGCACCTTTGACCAAGACACTGCATGCCAGTTTTCAAGTCAATCGGACTGACTGTTGCATATAATTATTTCTTTATTTTTCATTTTATAGCGCCACCAAGTGGCCAGTCACCGCATCTTTTTTACCTGACCACAGACTGAGCCTATACACAGGTATACCAAGTTTGGTGAAATGATCTCATTCCATTCAAGAGGAATAGCTGTTTTTGTAAAAGTGTCCACGGCCATTTTGGCATCCCGCAATCGAAATTTCGATAGTTTTTGGATAATTATTGACATTCAGACTTCAGAGAATCTTTCTGCACTAGTTTGGTTCTGATCGGGTGAAAAACCTAGGACTAGTTCGCAAAAGTAGTTTTTTTTCGAAAAATCCACAATTCCTGAAAATGTATGAGCCATTGCATACTTTTGACCGCTGTAGCGCCACCATCAGGCCGATCGGGGCGAGCCTTGGTGACGTTGTAGACGGTGTGAGTACTAGCATCTCTCAAAGTCTCAAGTCTCTACGACTTACGGTTCGGTCCGAATCACTTTTGGGGGAGAATGCTGATCCTTGGAAACTCCTAATAACCATTTTTTTTCCCTTACATAAATGAAAACATATGAGTGTACACACACACACGAGTTGATAATACATTACGGGTCAATGCATGACGCTCATTTTATTTTGTACAGATTTATTAACTTATTTAAAATAAATGTCAAAAAGGGCCATTTCATGTACAGTAATGGCTTTGGTTCAGCCAATCATATGCATCTGCTATAATAAAATGTTATTTCTGTGCATGGGCTGGTCTTCAGATCAATTACAGTACGACTATAATTCGCTTTATCTGCTTTTGCTCCAGACACTGGCCGTCCACATGTCTGTCATACCATAATCATTCACTGCATGAATGGGACAGACAGACTCTTCTTCATGTGAGAATGAATGACACACAAGCCCTCTGCTGTGTAGATTTGAGCGTTACTGTTTTTTACGTGTGTGTGTGTGTATTTGCAAGTTCAGTAAGTCAAGGAGATGTGTATTCCAGGCTTGACCTGAGATCAGTTTGACTCATGGTCAGGTCATGATGACATACACAGACACACACACACTGCCTCTCAAGGGAGCAAAATGTCTTTGCATAACAGTAGACAGCATGAAACCCCATCCAGACCGCTCACAGACACACACACACACTCCACACACACTCCACACCGTTACGGGAATGATCCAAGACAAATAAAAACAAATTGGGTTTATGTGACAGAATAAATCCATTATGCCTCAGGTTAATGTGTTCTTCTCTGCCAGTCCAACCATTGTTTTCTCTACACAATCATGCTATAACCTATTCTCTATACTCGCAGCAAAGTTATTTTTGTTGATCAAATTAATTTCAAAAGTCTGTGTCAATAGTGTGTAATTCAAGTAACTAAAAACAACATTTTCCATATTTCTATATTCCAGGTCATACAATACTGGAGTGAAGAACAACGAATTTAAGAATTTATTTACAAAAAATAATAAATGGTGGCAGTTGGACGTCATATATTATTATTACTTTTAATTGAACAATTTGTCATGTAAAAACAACAACATTATGCATTAAAACAGTAGTATCAGGTGCATAAAAGAAAAATACAGGGAAAAAAAGTACAAAAATAAAATAAACTAAGATTACAAGTGTAACGAGTTAGCTCAAAGGGGAAATATTAATAATAACTCATAACTTGTCATGATTAATTATGAATATTTGGGTCAGTTAATTGGATTAACTTGAAGTAGCTAAATTAATATTACAATCAATTATTTCTAACTCGTTACACAAGGCTAGGGCTTTTCTTGTAAATCATGTTCTTCTATTATATTAAATAGCTTTACTGCATTTTTTCTTTTTCCTCACTTTAAGGGTATTTTTTATTAGAAATAAACTCATTGTGAAATACACAATTGTATCAAACATCACTGATTCCCACTGACCATAGAAGAAGACAGTAATATGCATTACAGCGCCCCCTGTGGCAATACTGAGACTGCAGCACACACTGAACCTTAAAGTCCCGCTGTGGTCAATATTTGTATCCCTTAAAACTCATCTTTGATCACCAAAATGACATATTTAAAAGTTTTTTCCTGGAAATAAAAACGTCATGCCTTAAAATAGCTTGAATAAAACTCATAACCGATTCATTAAAACTATAATCTCAGTGGTACTAAAATAACACTGATTCAAAATAATAATAAATAATACTAAAATAACACTGGAACAGATTGTTGTATTAGTGAAGGCATGATAAGATTTTATTAGCTGGATACCTTAAAGCCCCCTGTAGTCAATAATTATCCCTTAAAACTCATAAAAATTACATATTTAAGCGTTTTTTCCTTAAAAAATGTACTTAATGCCTTAAAATATCTTGAATGTAACTCGACACCCTCGCCTCATTTAGTATGCGCGGTTCTATGAATATGCAAATGAGCCCCGCCTCCACTCACTCACTCAGCTCAGAGATCCACTGGTTGACGATCACACGTTGATCTGATTGGTTACAAGGTAGTTTGTGACGTCAGAAACACCAGCGATTTCAAAGCGTGTTTTTGAGACTGTCTTTGGTTCACTGCAGTTTTAAGGAGAAAATACTCAGCAATGGAGTCGACTTATGAATTTAGTCTTTTGTCTTAAAGCATATTAAAAACACCAATAGACACATAAACAACATTAAAAGCTGGATTTCACCACAGGGGGACTTTTGAAAATCCCTAATCTAGTGCCAGTTTTAACACACAGACTATTATGATGGAAATCATTGTCTCATCTATTAGTTCATATTAACGTTTCTTTTGGAAAGTCTATATAAATGGTGACTTTAGTATTTGGCACAACGATACTGATGTATTCATTTCTTATGATTATTATTCCAGTCTGTGACCAACGTGGTATTTGTGGAACGGCTCCCACTTTTGCTCTATAAATACACTGTTTGCATAACATCAATATATTAAAACATGGCCTGTTTTGATTGTAAATTGCTGGCTGTCCAACTGCGCTAAATATCCACTGCAGGACAAGTTGACAGACCAAGTAAACACATTTTACAGAAGGGGTTTCTGAATTACTTCTCCTGTGACCTTCAGTACAGGCTTTCTGAGCGGCAGTGGCTCACAGATTCAATCAGCTTCAGGCTTAAAGAGGAAAACACCATGAAAGATTAAGGATTCAAGAGCGGCACCAAGGGAATTCGCTAGATCCCCTGCTCTGCGCTAAAGCTAGCCTAGCCTCCGCAACAAACCCTCAGATAGTGGGTGGTCCGTTCATATTGTGTTTCCCCGAGGACACGTAGCGTGCGATACACTCGGCATCTATGGATTTGGTGCGCACAGCTGGAATGAGTCCCGGGAGGTTTTTGTTCCCGGGTCATTACCAAACTACCCATCAAATATCACTAAAGCTCAAGGGACTGGGATGCATTTGCAGAACATTGCCTTTCATACTTGAGATTCCTGTGCAAAAACACATGAAGATGACCATTGATCCCTGAGGCGCTTGTGTTTATTCAAGCTCTCGGTAAATAAAGGAGCAGACTTTGGATAATATCCAGTGTTTATGGATGTGTCTTTTGTTTAGACAATATATCGACCCCCAGCATATTCGGCCTGACCATGACCGTTGATCCTGAAGGAAGATTTAACACACAGCGCTTTCATGCCATGGGTCATTTTTGCAGTTCAACCCACGTCTGTCACGGAAGAGCTTTACATCATGATTCCTCCTATATATGATTGAATGTTTTGTTTACTTGACATTTTGATCTTTAAAGTTGGCTATTGACTTTTAGTTTCAGAGGGTATACTTCTTAAAGCCCTCCTGTGGTGAAAGACAAGCTTTTAATGTTGTATACAGTCGAGCCCAGAATTAATCATACCCCTGGTAAATATGATCAAAAATGGCTGTAAAAAATAAATCTGCATCGTTTATCCTTTTGATCTTTTATTCAAAAAATTGGCAAAAATCTAACCTTTCATTGAAGTAATAGAATTGAAAATGGGGGGGAAATCACATTATAAAATAAATGTTTTTCTCCAAAACACGTCGGCCACAATTATTCATACCCCTAGATTTTTTTATGAATAAAATATCTCTGAAGTATATTCCCATTAATATTGACCTTTTTTAGCACACCAGGGCGACTAGGAACATGAAATTGTCCAGCCATGACTTCTTGTTTCACAGGAGTTTAAATATGAGGAAACACAAAGGCCAAATTCCCTGAATCATCCACAATGAGTAAAACTAAATAATACAGTTCTGATTTGCAGCAAAAGATTGTTGAGCGTCACAAAATAGAAAGTGGCTGTAAGAAAATAGCTAAATAATTGAAAATACCCATTTTGACCATCAGGGCAATAATTAAGAAGTTATAATCAACTAAAGACGTCACGAGTCTGCCAGGAAGAGGATGTGTGTCTATATTGTCTTAATGGACGGTGAGGAGGATGGTTTGAGTGGCCAAAGACTCTCCAAGGGTCACAGATGGAGAATTGCAGAGATTAGTTGAGTCTTGGGGGTCAAAAAGCCTATTAAAAAAAATCAAACAACCCCTCCATCACCACATGTTGTTTGGGAGGGTTTCAAGAAAAATGCTCCTCGCTCCTCCAAAAACAAACTCCAGCATATTCAGTGGTCAGACACGACTGGATCTTCAGACGGCACAGGGTTCTGTGGTCAGATGAAGCTAAACAAAGAGCTTTTTGGCAGCAAACACGCTAGATGGGTTTGGTGCACACAAGGATAAAAAGTACCCCATGTGTACAATTTAATATACCATTGGATCTTTAATGTTGTGGGCCTATTTTTTTGCTGGAGGTCCTGGACTTCTTATTCAGATACATGGCATTTTGGATTCAATCAAATATCAACAGATAAAAAATCAAAACCTGACGGCTTCTGCTGGAAATCTTATAATGGGCCGTGGTTGGATCTTCCATCGGAGAAGGAGATTGCAAAAAGGTATTTAATAAAAGGGTATTAATAATTGTGGCCAATGTGTTTTGGAGAAAAACATTTATTTTATAATGTGATTTCCCCCCCACTTTCAATTCTTTTACTTCAATGAAAGGTTAGAATTTGCAAATTTTTTGAATGAAAGATCAAAAGCATAAACGATACAGATTTATTTTTACAGCCATTTTTTATCATATTTACCAGGGGTATGATTAATTCTGGGCTCGACTGTATATGTGTATAAGTCGACACCAGTATTTCCTCCTTAAAACTGCAGTGAACCAAAGACAGTCTCAAAAACACGCTTTGAAATCGCTGGTGTTTCTGACGTCACAAACTACCTTGTAACCAATCAGATCAACGTGTGATCGTCAACCAGTGGATCTCTGAGCTGAGTGAGTGAGTGGAGGCGGGGCTCATTTGCATATTCATAGAACCGTGCATACTAAATGAGGCAAGGGTGTTGAGTTACATTCAAGATCTTTTAAGGCATGAAGAAAACATTTTTCAAGGGGAAAAAAAACTTATATATTAAAAACTTATATATTTTTCAAGGGGAATAATAAAATCTATATCTTATAATGCCTTCACTAATACAACAATCTGTTCCAGTGTTATTTTACTACTATTTATATAATATTATGATATTTGAATCAGTGTTATTTTAGTATCACTTAGAATATAGTTTTAATAAATCGGTTATGAATCATTTTGAATTAATTATTTTGTAGTGTGTTTTGTCATTTTAAATAGTTTTTATTTGTCTACATAGTTTTTTTAATTTTTTTTATTCCAGTTTTAGTTATTTTATTACATTGTTAAACTAAATTAAAATGAGAAATGTTGCATTGGCAACTATTTGAAATAAAATAGGTTTAAGGTTTTTTTTTTTTTTTAGTTTAGTTTATTTCAAGTAATGTATTAAATTTTTTATTTTTAGTTAATTATAATAACCCTTTATTAGTGAATTAGCTTTATTATATCAACTAGATTTATATTTTCAGTTTTCACTTAAATTTAACTTAGTTTTAGTCATTTTTGTTGTTTTATTGTCAGTTTTATATTTTTAAGTACCTTTCATTTATTTTTAATTTCAGTTTTAGCAATTTTAGTACTTCAACATATTTTATTTCAGTTAAAATAATTGTAAAATTTAAGTTAAGGTTTTTCATCTAAAATTAGACAATCTTATTTTATAAATTACCCCAATTTACTGTATATCTAAATTGAAAACAGTAATAAACAGAGCATTTAACTAAATATTTTGCTATAAAAAATAAAATGCAGCTCAGAAACTTCATTCAGTGAATTTTTTTTTTTTAATTGATTCATTTAAATGAACCATCCAAGCAAACTGATTTGCTAGAATGAATCATTTAAATGAATGCTTCAGATGAGTGAAATGATGATTACGGAGATAAAACAGTAATAAACACAGCAAAACTTTTTAAAAAATCTATAAAAAACAAGATATAAATAAGACCTAAAATGCAGTGCAGGGACCTTTAAATGTAGGTGAATCATTTTTGAATTGGTTCACTTACATGAATCATCTAAAAGAACTGATTCACTAGAATCAATATGTTCAGAGGCAGAGACAGAGAGAGTAAAAATGGCTGTTAGTTGAACTAAAACTTGTAAAGCTTAAGTAGTTGCACTAGCTAAACAGTTCTGCAATGTTTCCCACATTTCTTAATGAATACGAAGCATCTGAATCCAAGACCCACTGCGAGCTGTTGATTGCCAGTAGCAGTTAATAAGCTATAACTACATGTGTCACTGATCAAGGGAATGTTCTTTATATAGCAAGAGTTAATTAACTTCCATTTCTCAAATGGATTTCAATTGAATTGTGGTTGCCCTTACATTGTTTTGCCTGTTTGATCCAAGGCCTAGAAACTAAGATCACATTCACTTTTAAAAATCGCTATCAAAGCTGAACTACAATCTTTGAACTACAGTAAAACAAATACACACTCGCTAGACAAAACACAGAGGAACAGCCAAAGCATATTTCAGGCTTGGGAAAAGCGTCATATATTTAGCTAGTGATTCGCACAGTCAAAACATTACGGGAAGTAAGTTGGTACAATGCTGTCCGACTATAAACTGTGTTCATCTGTAGGCGAGTTTTCGGAAGCACGTGTGATGTTTCATTTTTGGCGAATTTCTCCACTTTCTCCAATCTGTTTTTGAATGTATAATTAGAGTCGTATCTCTTCCAGCTGCCTGACCTTGACGTGAACTGCCAAAGTCTGCATATGGTGGAGGAATCCACAGGCCTGAGATATCAGAGAAACAGGTTAACCATCTGCTCTTCGACTTGGACAAAGCATATGAAAGCAAAGCATGTGCATTTCAAGTGGGAAACCACAGCGAGATGATATTTCCCAGTGATGGACAAAACAGAACTGATCAAAATGTTCAAAAGAAATGATCAGTCGTTAGCTAATCACTGGACGCTAGTCAATGCTTTGACCAAAATGAGATCATGAACATCTGTGCTATTGCCTGTTCTTGAATAGAACATCCACTGGACAGCAATGGGATAAAGACTGGGATAACGTCCCTGAGACGCCTCCATTGTAGTCTTGAGTTTCTTCCGGGAACGAACACGTCACATTATTCCTCATTTAAATAATTCATACGCAGAATAAAGGGGCGGGGCCTGGTTGAGTTAGTTAGTAGTGTGTTAAACTGGAGGTTATGTTAAGGGGCGGGACATTTCCCAAACACACTCGAAGCGCTCGACCAATCACAACACACTGCTCCAGCCGACCAATCAGAGCACAGTGTGCTTTTCAGAGGGAGGGGCTTCATAGGGACAGGAACTAAACAGGGGTGTGTTTCCCGTACAGAGACGTCACTCGCTGCTTAACTACCGTAGTACAATTCATCGTTGAAGAAATCAACTAGCTAGTCACGACTGTTTCCATATTGGTCGTTCAACCACGTTGGTTAATGATGTCACGCACTTAGTGGAGTAAAATCTATCTTTTTGTGATTAATTAATGCTAGATGTTTTGTAATAAATTTTTGACATGGCAGTTATTTTTGCTTTATTTCCAGATTCAGTCATAGGCTCGTTCTTACACTAGAGCTCGTTCACACATGCGCACTCTTCAAAAATGACGCTTTAAATCTCTTGACAAACTAAAAGACGTAAATGACATTTGTATGTATTCTAGATAAAAGACACAGGTTGCACTGAATGTCAGCTTGCTTATTTTGCTCAAGATCAGGATTTATTGAGTCCACATGTCATGCAAACTAGAAACTCTGCTTCTAACCACAGGAGATCTGTCGCTCCAAACACACAACTCTGCGATGCTGTTTGCGAATGTTCGTTAGAACTAGGGTTTTGGAAAACACAGACTAGTTAAACTATGCTGATAACGACGAAACTTGAGGCCATAGTTGGCTAACAATGCTTTCGGGAAACACAGTCCAGAGCGTTACTGACAGACTGGGAAGAGAGGAGCCGCAACAATGGAGGATATGGGGAAATAATCAACATTCAAGCGGGAAAACCTGTTCTAGTAGAGCTCAAAAACAACATCAAGACTTTGTGAAAGGGCATAATGTGGCATATTTAAGACAAAACAATTAGATGTTAAGAAAATATTTGAGAACATCTCAAAAACTGTTGGTCTGACTGTTTAGTAAAACAATTGCATACTTTTCCTATCATTCATGTCAGAATCTCAAACATTGCGGGCAGGTTAGGGTGAGGTTTAATACCTAAGATTAGAGTATATAACAAACCCCTAACCTTAAATACGAGCAATAATAATATTGACTCTGCCTTTGCAAACACCACTAAATATACTTTCTGTGAAACTTGCTGCACATGCTGTGAGGAAACACAGGGAGGGCAGAAGTGAATGATAGAGCAGGGAATAGAACAAGTCAGAGGTAATTATTAAGAAATGCAGATGATGAAGGAGAAAGAGTGGGGGAGGATAAATTTGGCACTACAAAACTAATTTTCCCAAGGTCCAGGCAGCAGTAAAAAATCTGTTAAGTTGTTCTTCAGGGAGTCTGGTGATGAGTTAAACCTTTCTGGCCAAGATGACTCAAGTGTGTGAAGTGCAGTCGGTCTTATTCCTGCCAGTAGCTTTAATGCAGCAACGCTTGGCTTCATCAAGTGCCCGTTTGATGAGATCCTTTCCATCCCATCTTTCCACATGTGCAGTTCTGCCAAATGAACACTGCTGGTAGAATGTGAGAAACACTATTCTTTCCTCAATTGACATTGGCAATGTCACGCCACTTATTCAGAATGAAGGAAGTAAACTGTCTGGGACAGAAATGGTTGGTGTAGCCGTGATTGAAAATCTTGGTAACACTTTATTTTAAGGTGACGTAAGGTGACACTATTATAGTAATAACAGTAAATTATGCATAATTACAAGTAACTAACCCTAAACCCTAACCGTTACCATAACTCTATAGTAAGTACATGTAGTTAATAAAGGAGTAGTTCACTTAAAAATGTCTTTCTTCTACTGAACACAAATATTTTGAAGAATGAAGAACCAAACAGTTGATGTAACCCATTGTATTTTGTTTCCAACTATGGAAGTCAGTGGGGTCCATCAACTGTCTGTCGATCATTCTTCAAAATATCTTCTTTTGTGTTCAACAGAAGAAACTCATACAGGTTTGGACCAACATGAGGTTGAGTAAGTAATGACAACATTTTCATTTGTGGATGGATTATCCCTTTAAGGATTTGCCAGGGTGTTGCTATGCAGTTTCTAGGATATTCTGGTCTTTTTATATTGCTTGTGTACCTCCTTCAATGTAAGTCTTTGGGATTTTTCTGCCTATTGTATGGTATCCCTGCATTGCAAAATTTGTAAGTATGATTGCTTAGAGAAGAAATAGCACATTTCCTATCAACAAGTTGCGTCATTTGAAGGCTTAAACCCTTAACTATAGAGACAGAGCACATTTAGGCCACACAGTCTCCATTGACTTTGTATTGTAAGAAGCTGCCTCCTTGTCATTTCTGACTTATAACAAAAAACAAAACAATGTCTTAAAGCTGCTATGTGTCTAAAGCAAACAAGCTATAAAACCCAGAAATAGGTTTTTATAAGCTGTCGACCCCAAAAAACGAGCGTTTAAGGACACAAAAGTGGATTGAGACAGAGAGCAACGTGTCTCATTACTCTGAGAACTAACTTACGCCCACTGGAGGGGAACGTAACCGGCGTCAGGGATTGCTTAGCTTACAGAAATATAATATATAAACTGACATTTGGATATTTTACTTACCAGTGACAAAATGTTTACTCTACACGTAGTGTATTTTTAGTGCATACTGTGTGTCAGGATCCCACAATTTATCCATTCGTTCCAGCTGATGCTTCACGTCTTATTGCCTGTATCCACTTTTGTCTCCTTAAACGCTCGTTTTTTGTCTTCGACAGCTTATAAAACTTATTTCTGGGTTTTTTAGCTTGTTTGTTGTACCCCTTTGCTGTTTCTATTTGTTATAAGTCAGAAATGACTTCACGCCATACAAAGTCAATGAAGACGGATGGATTGTTTTCCCCCCCGATGGGCATGGTCTTCAGATTATGACGCGTGTCGCTCTGTCTCTATTGAAGGTTCAGACAAGAACATGGAAAAGCATATTCCCACCACCCTGAAGCACAACATAGTCAACGTCTCCCTTCACATCCCCATCGGAGAAGACTCTTGGGGAAATGGGTCTTAACTGAGCATGTGCGACCCGGGCTTGTCCTCCTCTTGGAAAGTTCAGCAAGAAAAACAAAAATACCCAAAGGACTTCCTCCAAGGCTTACAAAATCTGCTGCAAGGACATCCGATCCGTCCCCTTCTGCTCTCCACAGCTCATAGATCTCAACGTGCTGCAGAGATATAAGGGCAAAAGCTACAGTACAGGCGAACTATTGTGTTTCACTTCCCTCCCAAACCGTATTTCACCAGTCAAGAGACCCGTTCCCACAGATCTGCTCTGTTTTACACCTAATCATTGGCTTAACACCTCAAACACCATCCGATTTCCATCATGGCACTGCAGTATCGTTTAGCACCTTGAAATACAGGCAATCAAAAGTTCCTTTGGACTCGTAAGCAGCGTGCCTGGAATATCAAAGATTGAAACTTAATGATATCTACCCCGACATGTGCACAGCAGACACGCTCGAACTCTCGCAGATCACACAAATCATAATGTGTTTGCGAGATGTTCTGGGAAGGCCCCCTGCACTATATAGTTATGACAAGAAGCAAATTGTGGTGACTGCTGTAATGTGGTCATGGACATCTGGAGAGCTGACTGACTAAACCCAACCTGGAAACAGAGCCATTCATGAGGTAATGTTATACTGTCCAGATTCAGTCCGTAGATTCAATGCTCCAACATTCCTTGAACTATTATCCCCAAGCACATCGTAAAAGTTTGTTGTTTAGGAACCTCGCGGTTAAAACTGCGTCCCTCTATGGAGAGGTGTTGGATCATACGTTGGGCGCTGTGAGGTTTCATCAAACCCAGCCCGTGTAATGGTTCAGTCAGAGGGTAAGGACCTGCATATTTTCTCAGTTGTGTTTTTAATGATTGAGAGGTTCATACCAACAGGGTGTCTCCTTTGAGGAAAGACCCAAACACAACAGGACTAGGCGAAACTCTGATTCTTGATTGAACCAAAAGAGCCAAAACCACAATTTTGACTGAATGAAGCCTTTACCTTGCCCAGAGCATTTATAATACAAATATGTCAGATTTGACAGCTGATGGTAAAATTGTTTGGAGACTAGTAGAGGAATAGTTCACCCAAAAATATATTTTTCAATGGAAGTCAGTGGGTTCAAATGTTGTTTGGACCCCACTGTTTCTCAAAATATCTTCGTTTGTGTTCTGCAGAAGAAAGTCCTTTAGGTTTTCAATGACATGAGGGTGAGAATCCCTTAGGACCTGTGTCCACCAAAGCGTTTTTTCATGCGACTGGTGTATTTTTCCAATAGTTTTCAATGGAAGTGATGAGTGCTTTGCATTTTTTACAGGTCGCCGAGAGATAAAAAATCAACTTTGGGTAAAACGCTGCACTCATCACTGTCACTTTTTACCTAGCCGTCCAATCACAGTGGAGGAGGGGCGGGACTAATACCACACCGACCAACCGCCACATTCTGCTTGTACAACATCAACAGATGAAAACAACAGCTAGCATAATAACGGAACAAAATAATTTAAAACAAGAGCCAGAGCAAATACTTAACATTGGATCGACATTTTTATATAAAAACAACACAAACTATCTGTGAAAGAGATACTAGTAACACTTCCACAGATATTCATATCATAGCAAGCAAAACGCTCTCAAGCGGCCACAGCTAGGTGTTTTCAGCAGAGCGACTAGCATTTTCAGCTGGCTAAAAACGCTTTGCTGGCCTTAAGTTGGATATTGTTTGGTACAATAAAGCAGAGGTTTATCCAACCCAGGTTCATTGGAAAAACGTGCAAATTGACATTGCGTTGAGTCTTGCACATTTCACAACACCTTTTAAAGTGAAATGTCCAGAGAGCGTCACTAAAAGCGTTTTCAGGTTGATCCGAAACTGGCGACGTTTTATTATATTGGTTGTTGTACGTATCGCAGCAGTTCTGAATCGAAATGCCTGATGAGTGCTCTATCGCGTTACAAAAATAACGTACCACCTTAACTAAACTTGATGAAGCAACCATGCTATTTTATCTGCTTCATGTCTTTGAGTTAATTTATCGAGACTCGTGTTTCACAGCGCTTCACAACACAAGTGCGGAGCTTTATCAGGTGAGCGACAGAGCAAGTTTACTACATCAGAAAAAACAAACATTTAATAATCTGCCTCTGTAATCATAATTTAGTGTGAAAAGGAATAAAGATTTTTGCTGTTTTACTGCCTCTAGTGTTCATTTCAGCTGGAAACTTTAGGGATTTGTATGTACTGGTAAGTTTTTTTAGTTTTGTAAAAAAGAGGCACGTTTTAAATGTTTAAAAATGGTCGATTGTGCAATACTATGTTAGGTTTACCCTCTGCACACGTCAGCATTGCCTTGGGAAATGTGAATGGTGAGATATTTAACTAAATAAAATGCCATTGCGTGATAACTTTGTCTTGTTCTGTCTGTATCATCTCAGTGAGCTTTTATGAGGGTTTACACATACGCTGTAAGATAAATTTAGCATTTTCCCAACGTTTCAGTGTGGGTGAGAAACTTTTGGAAAACGCCTGAAAACCCTAGTGTGGACGGAGAGCGTTTTTAAACGAAAACTCAGTTTTCAGATCCATCCGGATTAATGTAGACGTAGCCTTGGTCACGGCGGGTCTGGGTGGAGTAATTGAATCGCCAACACCTGCAGCCCATAAGAAGCAAATGAAGTGGTGCTTAACTGTGGTTTGGTGAGCTAATATTTCTTTAGTAGATGTTTTGCCAGTAACAGATTTTGGAGGA
Source organism: Abramis brama (assembly GCF_963993115.1). NCBI lineage: Eukaryota > Metazoa > Chordata > Actinopteri > Cypriniformes > Leuciscidae > Abramis > Abramis brama. The sequence goes on along the minus strand of NC_139986.1, from coordinate 2,164,203 downwards.
CTTTAAAAAGAATGAAATGGAATATTTCTTTCCATCAGCTGCCTTCCATGTGCTCAGGACAGTCACTAGTGAACGGTTTAGGACTGTGCTGTTTTTGTAGTAACGTCAGCTATAGTCAAGCATTGCTATGAAGTCATTTTCCTGCAGAGTAATTTGTCACATTGCATTCATGGCTCATTCATCCGTGCACATGAACACATTTAATCTGACATACATACCGCTCAACATCTTTCACCGTCTTACGTAAACATGACTGAAACCTCAATATCTGTTTTCCATCAACTTCAGTGAAGATGATTGTAGAATCTGAATTATGATGTTGAGTTTGTTAGGGTCAGTTCAGCAGAGGCCGATCTTAAGAATGCACACAAAGGCACACAGAAATTATTCCACCAAATACTACAAAACATAGTAGAATTATACATATATATATATATATATATATAGCCTACATTTATAGATAACATCAAAAAGGGTATAATTGAATATATGGCTAAATGTTGTTTGATTTATCTGAACAGATGAGATTTATAGGCTAGTAAGGTTGCATGATAAGAACTCCCTTTAAAAACCTGATTTTACATTTGACAATATTGGTAGGGTGTTTTTACTGTGCATGTTATTTTAGAGTATTACTCTAGTACAGTCGATGACGTCTTTATGAATGAGTCAAGGAATCATTGAATCAGCCGTTTGGTTCAAAACCACTGATTCGTTCAGGAATTAAATAAGTGACCGTCTCTGTGAGCAAGTCATTGAATAACTCACTCGATTAGTTAAAAAAAAAAAAATCAGATATTCATTCAGGACATGCATAACAGTTCTGCTTTTGGCTTAGTTTGGAATCACTTTCGTTTGCGGATAAAGACAAAGTTGCTTACTCAATATTAATATTTTGTTTATTAATCTGCTGTATGAAAGTATTATCACACTCACAATCGTTCTAGTCCATTGCAAACCAAACAAATGCGTATGGTTTATCAAAAGGAGAAAATGTCCATTTCACTGTTTTAAAGACATTGAAATCATTCATTAGTATATGAAAGATAAGCAGTAAACCATCAGAGGGTAGTTTATGTAAATCTTTGCATCATACACCCAATGAATATATCATGGAAATGACACAAAGAACTGGATATATCAAACTGCACAGGTTTAAGTTATGACATTTGACTTTGGTATTGTACAGTTTAATCCATGGCTAAATAAATCTGCCGTACACTCCCCCACTTCTCTCTTCATGCAATAGGCTATTTACTGAAGCTGAACGTCTTTGGCAATGCAGTCGGTCGGGAGAAGTTGATGAATAGCTTTTACTTGGGCTGAACTGTCCAATCTGCAGTTATTTAGTGCTCGGCATCAGTAATCAGTTCTGTCACTTGGCCTTATTAAAACCCCATTACTCCTCAGCGCAGGTCTCTGAGGCCGTGTATAACAAACCTGCACTCATACTTCTGTTATCTGCACTAGATCGACACTCACGCCCCACACGTCGTGCAGATCTGAATGATGAGAACACATGAAGAGGGAATGCTGTAATCAGGAAGTTTACAAACAACTGTTAATGACAGGAGCGCTTGACCGCCCATGAGGAGAGAGAGAGCTTGAATACAGTTAGACTTCACCTCAGCGTGGGCAGTGAGACAGAAACACCAGTTTACAGTGGGATACTAGATCACTCCTGCTGGGAATTCTCCCATGCTTTTGTATAAGGACGGAAAGTCCATTAATTTGAGATAAACTTTGAGATTTACACTTTACTTGCTGTGTGTAACAGTGGCTCTAATCTTTCAGAATGAGTTGAGATGATCACTGTACGGGACCTTATAAATGGAAGCAATTCGAACATTATAAAAGATCAATCAATATACATTAAGTATTTATTTTGCAAAATAAAAACTACAGCTACAGGTTTTATTTTCCTATGCATAGAAAAACAAAAAGCTCACTGGACAAACATAATCAGTTTATTAATATTTCATTGGTTCTCTCTTGTTTTTGCATGTGTTCGTAATTTCTTTGTTTGACAGCCTGGCCAAAAATTACGTCTCACAATCTTCCATGTTTAATAAACATAAATGAACATCAGAAGGAATGTTGTTTGCGACCGCGGAAAGACGTCAGTACACACCGTTTTTCAAGTTCGAGTCCACCGACATTAATCTACTAACTCCAGGGGGGCAGGGTTTTCTATTATTTTGAAGGTACCCCCGGGCGCCGCCATTGGCTAGCGGACCCCCACCTGCTGTTAGCATCCCACTGACTCCCATTCATTTTGGCGTCACTTTGACAGCGAATAACTTCACATCTGAGGCATTTAATGACTCCATTGGTCCATTATTTATTTCTAAAGAAACATGAAAATGTATAAAAGTCTTCATTACCTTGTAGCTTCCGTTATGGCCCCGTAGAAGCCGTTTTTGTAAAAATAGGCTAACGATTGCGTCATAACCACTCGACTCTCTGTCGCGCAGTAGAGAATTACCATATGGACAGGAGGAGAAGCTCGCGGGCAATCGCGGGGACGTGGAGGCAAAGTGACAAAATAATTAATCAGAATACCTACTAAAAGTTGCTCCTGCTCCTAGCTCATGGACACCTACTCACACTGTCCGTCTCTGCAAGTTTCGGAAGGGAATGATTTAGATTTCTCTTCTTGGCACAGCTACTAGAAGACAGACGGGTTGCTCACGTCACATCTACGTCGTCAAGCTCAGTTTGAGTCTGCGCAGTACGCTGGACCCCCAGGAAGTAAGAGCTTCTATTTGACTTCACTTGTCTCCGTTGAATCCAATGGGGTCGCTGTGTCCAGTTTATATACTGTCTATGACTAACTCTCCTGACTGATTTGTCGGACAAAATGGCGGATTTGCCGGATGGCAGATTATGATTGGTCAGATCGCCTGTCAATCAAACTCCCGGCGACTCCAAGCACAACTATTATGTTAATTTTCCTAAGCCGGACATCACTTTTGTCCACTACTGTATATAACTATTGTTTCTTCAGAATTTTGTCTGATAATAATAAAAATGTTCCATTAAGTGTTCATAATCTCTATTGTAAACGCACATAGAAGACATATTTAAAATATATTTTTCCATTTTATTTTTTCCTTGAGCTCTTTCCTTTCTTCATCACCATTCATCACATTTCATTTCTTCATCACCATCAACCTATTTTGTTTTTTGCTGCTGTACCTTTAAGATTCTAGCACTCTTCGACACGTAACTTTATCTTACTCTTAATAGGTGCGTTTCCATTACAGATTTGCGCAAAACTTATGCAATTTTTTTCTATTGCGAAATGACGGCGTTTCCATTAACCAATGTTATGCGACTAAAACGTAATTTTTCCTCTCGCGCCAATATGGTCTTGATTATGGCATTTCTTTGAGGTTTAGAATCCAGTATTCCTGTAATTCTTCTATATTTTATGAATTTAATAAAAAGCTCTATCTCGTCTTCTGTCCAAACACACCGCGTCATCTACGTCAGCTGACCTGTAAATGCGCAAAAACTGTTTCCATTGCAGTTTTGCGAAATATTTATTTTTCGAATTGCCTGAAAAACCCCTCATGCGAGCGTGAACACTTTTTTGCGAGTTTTTACGAAATTGACGTGTTTCCATTGGACGTGTTTTCAATTCGCAATTTCAATTTGTGCAATTTGAAGGGTAATGGAAACGCGGCTATTGTTAGTTCAGAAGTAGAGAATCTTGTGTTTTTTTGGAATAACAGCAGCCTAATTATTAAATTGCGCAGGTCAAATTTATGATAAATGGTCTTTTTGGATCATTGAGTAAATTATCAATTCAAAAATTTACAGTATGTTTGCACAATACATTAAACTCTTTAAAATGATTTTTTTTTTAATAAAAAGTAAAAATTCAATGCAACTCTTTGAAAGAGGTAAAAATATGTGAGAGCTGTTGAATTATTCACGGCTCAATTCCTCACTGAAGAAAACTGAGCAAGTAGAACCACAAACAGGGTTAATAAACCTCATCATTTGTTATTCATCCTTGAAGAAACCACACCTCACACACACGGGTAGCCAAAGAAAACTACCCAGGGACAACCATTTCTAGGCCGGGCCTGAACTTATACTGTATATTTTGAACCACATCCCAAATAAGGGAAGTGAACTTCGGAGACTGTGAGCGTTTGAACTGCTTTAGCTCGTGAAATTCTCTCTCATATTGTATGGCCATTTGTAATAATCAAGTAGAGCTAAATTTAGCTATTCATAAGCTGAGAGATCTGTCTGTGTTGTATTTGTCTTGCAAACGGGAGACATGGAGATCCCTTTTAAGATGGCAAAGCAGTTCCTTTCATTGCCCACTTTTAGATGTTTTTTTTTCCATAATGGGAAGATATTTGAGATGTTCCATTGAGCATTATCTTTCAGCCTTAAAGAGGTTTTATTAGCGTCATGGTGTTCTTTGAAATAAACTCTCAAATATCCCCTGAAGTTTAGATGAACGAGGGTGGTCTATCTACTGTTCCCTTTTCCAGCTGAACAACAGATGCCTCAGAGATTGTGGAAAGCAGACGAAGACTGCAGGTGTTGGAAGTCTGTGTTTGCTACCGAACCTCCACCGCACTGGATCAGCCGATACCATAGAGAGGAACTTCATCTGTCCTTACACTCAAAAAACGATGGATCATGAGTCCAGATGAAATGAATGATGGTAAGATGATTGGCAGGAGGCGTTTTGAGCAGTTGAATGGTTGTCTTTGGGCATTTTATGGTTTGGTTCAAGACTTTCCCACACCAGTCAATGTTCAGTGTTAAATGGAGAAAACGGCATGAAATTGTGTTTTGTTTAATTGCTTTATGCCATCTCAGTCTTCTCAGTGGCAGAAAGTGTCCTAATCAACCTGAACTCACCCGATATATGAAGATTAGAAGTTTATAGCAATGGTTTTTGTTGTGTTTTTCTTCTCTTTTCTTTTGTGTATGTACATATATACATACATATATATACATATATATATATACAGATATATAAACTCATTTATTTCAGTAACTCGACTTAAAAGGTGAAACTAATACAGTGAGGAAAATAAGTATTTGAACACCCTGCTATTTTGCAAGTTCTCCCACTTGGAAATCATGGAGGGGTCTGAAATTGTCATCGTAGGTGCATGTCCACTGTGAGAGATATAATCTAAATAAAAAAATCCAGAAATCACAATATATGATTTTTTAACTATTTATTTGTATGATACAGCTGCAAATAAGTATTTGAACACCTGTCTATCAGCTAGAATTCTGATCCTCAAAGACCTGTTAGTCTGCCTTTAAAATGTCCACCTCCACTCCATTTATTATCCTAAATTAGATGCACCTGTTTGAGGTCGTTAGCTGCATAAAGACACCTGTCCACCCCATACAATCAGTAAGAATCCAACTACTAACATGGCCAAGACCAAAGAGCTGTCCAAAGACACTAGAGACAAAATTGTACACCTCCACAAGGCTGGAAAGGGCTACGGGGAAATTGCCAAGCAGCTTGGTGAAAAAAGGTCCACTGTTGGAGCAATCATTAGAAAATGGAAGAAGCTAAACATGACTGTCAATCTCCCTCGGACTGGGGCTCCATGCAAGATCTCACCTCGTGGGGTCTCAATGATCCTAAGAAAGGTGAGAAATCAGCCCAGAACTACACGGGAGGAGCTGGTCAATGACCTGAAAAGAGCTGGGACCACCGTTTCCAAGGTTACTGTTGGTAATACACTAAGACGTCATGGTTTGAAATCATGCATGGCACGGAAGGTTCCCCTGCTTAAACCAGCACATGTCAAGGCCCGTCTTAAGTTTGCCCATGACCATTTGGATGATCCAGAGGAGTCATGGGAGAAAGTCATGTGGTCTGATGAGACCAAAATATAACTTTTTGGTCATAATTCCACTAAACGTGTTTGGAGGAAGAAGAATGATGAGTACCATCCCAAGAACACCATCCCTACTGTGAAGCATGGGGGTGGTAGCATCATGCTTTGGGGGTGTTTTTCTGCACATGGGACAGGGCGACTGCACTGTATTAAGGAGAGGATGACCGGGGCCATGTATTGCGAGATTTTGGGGAACAACCTCCTTCCCTCAGTTAGAGCATTGAAGATGGGTCGAGGCTGGGTCTTCCAACATGACAAGGATCCGAAGCACACAGCCAGGATAACCAAGGAGTGGCTCTGTAAGAAGCATATCAAGGTTCTGGCGTGGCCTAGCCAGTCTCCAGACCTAAACCCAATAGAGAATCTTTGGAGGGAGCTCAAACTCCGTGTTTCTCAGCGACAGCCCAGAAACCTGACTGATCTAGAGAAGATCTGTGTGGAGGAGTGGCCAAAATCCCTCCTGCAGTGTGTGCAAACCTGGTGAAAAACTACAGGAAACGTTTGACCTCTGTAATTGCAAACAAAGGCTACTGTACCAAATATTAACATTGATTTTCTCAGGTGTTCAAATACTTATTTGCAGCTGTATCATACAAATAAATAGTTAAAAATCATACATTGTGATTTCTGGATTTTTTGTTTTTAGATCATGTCTCTCACAGTGGACATGCACCTACGATGACAATTTCAGACCCCTCCATGATTTCTAAGTGGGAGAACTTGCAAAATAGAAAAAAAAAATTGCAAAATAGCAGGGTGTTCAAATACTTATTTTCCTCACTGTATATTATATAGACTCATTACATGCAAAGTGAGATATTTCAAGCCATTATTTGTTATAATTTTGATGATTATGACTTACAGCTATGAAAACCTTTTCACAATATTCTAATTTTGAATTTGGGGTTTTCATAGCTGTAAGTCATAATCATCAAAATTATAACAAATAAAGGCTTGAAATATCTCACTTTGCATGTAATGAGTCTATATAATATATTAGTTTCACCTTTTAAGTCGAATTACTGAAATAAATGAACTTGCACAATTTTCAAATTTTTCAAGTTTCACCTGTGTATATATATATACACACACACACATTCACTCACAAACACACATGCACACACTCAGTCACATACTCACACACACTTACACACACTCACTGCACATACTCTCACACACACTCACTCACAAACACACACTAACAAACACACACACACACACACACACACACACATACACAAACACAACTTTGAATCTTGTATTTATTGCATCTCTTTGGATTAGATTGCCATTTGTACTTTAATGTTCCCTCAAAATCTAGGGTTGGTTGCTCCACGTTATTTACTTTCCTAACTAGCCAAATACTCCGTTTTATTTACTTGTATTCCCATTTTGTCGCTATTGACCTTTGTATGTGTGTTAGTGTTAATTTTGGACCCTGTCCTACCACAGGATCCCGTTTAAATATAATGCAACCATATGATTTATGTTTATTATGTTTGTATGTAAAACCCATAAGGGTACGTCCTGTCTCAATTAATGAAGACGTATGTTTTACTAAAATTACCACACCCAAAAGTATGGTGAACTGCCTCCACTATATACACACACTGTATATGATTTCCCACAGAACTGGACATTCCCGATGCCAAGCCTTAGTCAGTCCTCCAGGCATTGTGTGTGTGTTTATGGCATGTCCATACTTGGAGAAAGTACACATCACTGTGGTCAAACAGTCTCCTGACTGACAATATGAAATATCCTGACATTTCAGACACACTCGCATGTGTTTGTTATCCTGTGGGAAGAGCCGTCACACACAAGTGAATTTCATCCGTCCCTGAAGGCAAAAATATAAAGGGATTCAAGGTCTTTACATCGTGTGTGTGTGTGTGTGTGTGTGTCTGTGTGTGTCTTTGTGTAAGTCTGTCTGTGTGTGTGTGTGTGTGTGTGTGTGTGTGTGTGTGTGTGTGTGTGTGTGTGTGTGTGTGTGAGTCTGTCTGTGTGTCTTTGTGTGAGACTGTCTGTGTGTCTTTGTGTGAGGCTGTCTGTGTGTGTGTGTGTGTGTGTGTGTGTGTGTGTCTGTGTGTGTCTTTGTGTAAGTCTGTCTGTGTGTGTGTGTGTGTGTGTGTGTGTGTGTGTGTGTGAGAGTCTGTCTGTGTGTCTTTGTGTGAGACTGTCTGTGTGTCTTTGTGTGAGACTGCCTGTGTGTGTGTGTGTGTGTGTGTGTGTGTGTGTGTGTGTGTGTGTGTGTGTGTGTCTGTGTGTGTCTTTGTCTAAGTCTGTCTTTGTGTGTGTGTGTGTGTGTGAGTGTGTGTCTTTGTGTAAGTCTGTGTGTGTGTGTGTGTGTGTGTGTGTGTGTGAGAGTATGTCTGTGTGTCTTTGTGTGAGACTGTGTGTGTCTTTGTGTGAGACTGTCTGTGCGTGTGTGTGTGTGTGTGTGTGTGTCTTCGTGTGAGTCTGCGTGTTTGTGAGAGTGAGTGTGTGTGTGTGTGTGTGTGTGTCTTCGTGTGAGTCTGCGTGTTTGTGAGAGTGAGTGTGTGTGTGTGTGTCTTGGTGTGAGTCTGTCTGTGAGGGTCTCTGTGTGAGAGTGTGTGTGTGTGTGTGTGTGTGTACTTGTTTTCATGACAACTGAGGACATTTTTATGAAAACACACCTGCAAATGAGGACACTCTGGAAAATACGTGACTTATGAGGACATTTTGGGGGTCCTCACTTTTCAAATGGCTTTAAAAACATACTAAGCAGTGTTTTTTTAAAAATGTAAAAATGCAGAATGTTTCCTGTGATGGGTAGGTTTAGGGATAGGGGCAGTGTAAGGGGATAGAATATACAGTTTGTACAGTATAAAAACCATTACGCCTATGGAATGTCCTCACAAATCACATAAACATGGCTGTGTGTGTGTGTGTGTGTGTGTGTGTGTGTGTCTTCGTGTGAGTCTGTGTGTGTGTGTGTGTGTGTGTGTGTGTGTGTGTGTGTGTGTGTGTGTGTGTGTGTGTGTGTACAACGTATACGTCTAAATATTGTTCATAAAAATAAATCACTCTGACTGACCATTTTCTGTGACAAAATTGAGATGAAGGAAAAAGGTCCGATTAATCAGAGTTTGTAGATTTATCACAAGATACTTCACTGAGAATGAGAATGATCAAAGGCTGAGACTGACTGCTAAATTCATTAATTCTGAATCTAAATATGCTGGATATACATTTTCCACTATGCTATTAGCAGTAAGAGTTTAAAAAGGCAACAAGAAATCAAAACTATTAAATTTATTTTTTTATGTTAATTAACATTCATCAAAATAATCTTTTATCAAAATGTAATTACTCCACCTCTAAAAATGCTTCCCTTTTCAATAAACGTCACTAGTCAAAAGTCATGGTAAAGTCACCATGAAATCCAAAAATCAAAATGGATAATTCTTGTTTGTTTTTAAAATGGAATATTGCAGTGTTTATTATAAATGATTGATCAGTGCACATCATCATTATTGTGTTAAACTCCTGTTCCTGGTAATGTTGAATCAGAATAAGTTCCTCTTGCAACATCTCTTCTCTTCTCTGATGACGAGGGCGGGGCTTTAACCTGTCACTCACATGAGATCAGCCAATAGCAAACCACAACCATCCAATCAATTCCCTACAGACAAAATAAAGCCCCGCCCACATTTGTTCTTGTTCCAGAAGCGTTTCACTCGGATATACGACACAATAGAGAAGAAAAGACGAGCGCAACTACAGTTTCATGACAATTTTACAGTCTCCAGGTCTAGCTGTATTCTGCTTAACACACTTTTTACTGTTTTTCCCCTTTGAACCTCCAGTTTCACTTGTAAAAGAATAGGTTGCGAATGCTGTTTCATGTTGACTTTAAACAGCGGCTAGTTCCTTAGCAACCACATCGTAACTCCCTTACTGGATCCACAACGGCCAATACAGTGTGTTTAACATTTCAACTTTTTTATGTGATCACATTATTTCTTTGTTAAATTTAGGGGGAAAGAGTGTCCAAGTTTTTCACACATCTTGCTCTTAATATTAACCTCATTTTCATTTATCTAATGTTTTGAGCCACCCTCACTGAACCACACAAATTGGCTGCTTTACACACACACTATGTTCACCTCATTAATGCTGGGCGTTGCTTAGTGAAACGTCTGTTGATGTTCATTGTTCCCCGCCGTCTGAGCCAGGAAAACGAAGAAATACTACGACTACGACCATAATCGCAGGTCACACTCAATTAGCACCTGCCTCACTCTTTTTCACACACACACCCCGTTTTGAGGACAATATGGAGTTGGCCCCGACTCTCCTGGCCGGAAGCCCGAGTTGGGTGTGTACCAGTGTAACAAGAACCGTGCCAACCGGGAAAACTGTTTTCCAGGGATCTGTGTCGGTGCCCAACCACACACTGGCTTTAAACTCTAACAGTCAGATTTAAACATGCAGTATAAAGATAAGCTAAATAGAATGGATTCATATACATATTATATATACGTATTGCAAAAACCTGTAAGAAGCCTCCAGTCCTCAAGAGGGCGATAGAGATAATTGTGCCATTAAAACACAGTGCCACATGTTATTATTAAGATCGCTAATTTTAGTTAATCTGACTACCACTAACAGTTGAAGCCAGTTGAGCCATAGCATGTCAACAGTTAAACTAAGTTTGCTATAAACATGCTAACATAATAACCAACTTTAACTTGCTACATGAAGACAGTTTAACTAACTAACTATAACTTTAACTAGCTACAAAAATCTCAACAGTTTAACTTTAAATATAGACTTGATGACAGTTGAACTAACTTTAACTATAAACATGTTAAAAGTTTGACTTTAGCTTTAAACAAATCAACATTTTGATAACTTTAGAGTCCCCCTGTAGTCAATAATTGTATCCCTTAAAACTCATCTTTGATCACCAAAATGACATATTTTTTCCTTGAAAAAAATTGTCTTGAATGTAACTCGACACCCTTGCCTCATTTAGTATTCGCGGTTCTATGAATATGCAAATGAGCCCCGCCTCCACTCACTCACTCAGCTCAGAGATCCACTGGTTGACGATCACACGTTGATCTGATTGGTTACAAGGTAGTTTGTGACGTCAGAAACACCAGCGATTTCAAAGCGTGTTTTTGAGACTGTCTTTGGTTCACTGCAGTTTTAAGGAGAAAATACTCAGCAATGGAGTCGACTTATGAATTTACACATGGTTTGTCTATTAGCATATTAAAAACACCACATAGACACATAAACAACATTGAAACCTTGATTTTCACCACAGGAGGCTTCAACTCTGAACATGTTAACTTTAACTAGTCATAAAAACACCTCATGTATTTTTCATTGCATTATCGATTAGGCGTAGTGCAATGATGTAAGATCAAGCCCGAGTAGCAAGAAGCATCTGTGTTCACATTCTTGGTCTAAAGCGTTGCATAATCATTTTGTAAACATATGCATGTGGTTGGCGACGAGGTGATGGTTTAACTCAGTCCTCAGCACACGGCAGATCCCTTGCCAAAAACACAGTAGAAATATTTACAAGCTTTTCGTAGACAAGATTTACGGTAATGAAACCAAAAAGACTATGAAACTAATAAATGAAAAAGTTTGTTTAAACATGCACTGATAAATATAATAAATGGTTTGCCAGAATGGACGTTGTAAGTGATAGTATCATGTTACAAAACATCTCTAATATAGAGTAATCTAATACGTGGAATATGTCTGTCCTGGATCAGCGCAGATTGTAGTATATTAAAATCTATGATGCATGAGCCAAGGGAAACTCACACAGGGATTACCAGATTTACTGTCTTTTTTTATTAGCTGTTTTTACAGTGCAGTGTGGGGAAGCAATGGGGAATGTCCACACCACTGTAATGTCAAAACATCTAGATGATGCTTTCCTGAGAACGTACAAGGTGCTTACAGTACTTGAAGTGCTTTGAAATTGAAGTCCTGGATAACCCTTGAAAACAGCCATTTTTATGAAGAAGTACTTGAAAAGTGCTTGCATTATTGAAAGACAATATATGGGACATTTATTTAAATTTTTTATTGAAAAAACAATCTTTTCACATAAAAGTAAAGCTGCAGTCCATCTGATATAGATATAGAGGCGTTTTGCATGGCTATGAGCGTGATACTACAAATATCCAAGTATATGATACAGCTTTTATTCTTCAAGTCAATCATATATTCATGGGAGAAAAAATCAGTTTGAATAAGGAAAGCAATATCTTTGTCATAATATCATTTCAATGTTTAAAGTTATCGCAGTCATTGCATGTGCTGCACTTTATTTGCATACCATTTTGTTTTATTAGTTTATTTTTATCTATCTATTTACCTTTTTTAGAGTTAAAAAGATAATAAAGAAAGATTTTGTTTGTTAAGTGAGATCTCTGATTGTAGTCCTTGAAAAAAAAAAAAAAAGAAGTAGTGCTTGAAAAGTCCAGGAATTTGATTTTACAGTATCTGTACAAACCCTGTCTAAGAAAAACAGCCACACACACTGCGGTCTCACTGTTAGTTATGAGTTTGTTTTCAATCTCCAGGTTATCCTACAAGCACATAAGTTTGCTCCAACATGTTAAGCATTTCATAAAGAGGGAGAGAGGGCAAAAAGGAAGAGCCAATGGGAGTTAAGCAGGCATTTTGGCTCATAATGAAGACCAGATGGTTTACCTTCACTGGTAGCCACATTCTTGGGAGCTTTGGTGGGTGTATGATCCGTGCCGGAGCTCACATCGGAGGAGAGACTGGAGCTTCCCTTCCCTGGGACACAAGGAAAGAAGGAAACAACATTGGCTACGTTTACATGCAACCAAATAATCCGTTAGTAATGGGATTGACGGCTCAATCGGACTGAAAAGCCTTCATGTGAACGCCTTAATCGATCTGACTGAGCTCGATCTGAACGAAATATCCATCGGATTGAAAGGGGGGTTTATTCCTTTTTTAATCCGATCGAGAGAACATGTAAACACTGGATTGGATTGAAAACGTAAACTGAAAGGACTGCGCATGTGCTATGACGTAGAAAAAGCGTAATGACGTAGAAATAGTGCATGACGTTGAAAAAGCGTAATGACGTTGAAAAAGCGTAATGACGTAGAAAAAGCGTAATGACGTTGAAATAGCGCAATGACGTTGAAATAGCGCAATGATGTTGAAATAGCGTAATGACGTAGAAATAGCGTAATGACGTAGAAATAGCGTAATGACGTTGAAACAGCGTAATGACGTAGAAATAGCGTAATGACGTAGAAATAGCGTAATGACGTAGAAATAGCATAATGACGTAGAAATAGCGTAATGATGTAGAAATAGCGTAATGAAGTTGAAACAGCGTAATGACGTAGAAATAGCGTAATGACGTAGAAATAGCGTAATGACGTTGAAATAGCGCAATGACGTTGAAAAAGCATAATGACGTAGAAATAGCGTAATGACGTAGAAATAGCGTAATGACGTAGAAATAGCGTAATGACGTAGAAATAGCGTAATGACGTAGAAATAGCGTAATGACGTAGAAATAGCGTAATGAAGTTGAAACAGCGTAATGACGTAGAAATAGCGTAATGACGTTGAAATAGCGCAATGACGTTGAAAAAGCGTAATGACGTAGAAATAGCGTAATGATGTAGAAATAGCGTAATGATGTAGAAATAGCGTAATGACGTAGAAATAGCGCAATGACGTAGAAATAGCGTAATGACGTTGAAACAGCTTAATGACGTAGAAATAGCGTAATGACGTAGAAATAGCGTAATGACGTAGAAATAGCGTTATGTAGAAATAGCGTAATGATGTAGAAATAGCGTAATGTAGAAATAGCGTAATGACGTTGAAATAGCGCAATGACGTTGAAATAGCGTAATGACGTTGAAATAGCGTAATGACGTAGAAATAGCGTAATGACGTTGAAACAGCGTAATGACGTAGAAATAGCGTAATGACGTAGAAATAGCGTAATGACGTAGAAATAGCGTAATGACGTAGAAATAGCATAATGACGTAGAAATAGTGTAATGATGTAGAAATAGCGTAATGAAGTTGAAACAGCGTAATGACGTAGAAATAGCGTAATGACGTAGAAATAGCGTAATGACGTTGAAATAGCGCAATGACGTTGAAAAAGCATAATGACGTAGAAATAGCGTAATGACGTAGAAATAGCGTAATGACGTAGAAATAGCGTAATGATGTAGAAATAGCGTAATGAAGTTGAAATAGCGTAATGACGTAGAAATAGCGTAATGACGTAGAAATAGCGTAATGACGTTGAAATAGCGCAATGACGTTGAAAAAGCATAATGACGTAGAAATAGCGTAATGATGTAGAAATAGCGTAATGACGTAGAAATAGCGCAATGACGTAGAAATAGCGTAATGACGTTGAAACAGCGTAATGACGTAGAAATAGCGTAATGACGTAGAAATAGCGTAATGACGTAGAAATAGCGTAATGTAGAAATAGCGTAATGACGTAGAAATAGCGTAATGTAGAAATAGCGTAATGATGTTGAAATAGCGTAATGATGTGTGACGCACTGAACAAGCTGTTCTTCTGTTGAATAAAGTGTTGTATAAATGAGTGTCCCGTCATCCTATAATCCTCCTTTCCTTGCGTCTGTGAAGTGGAGCAGGACAACGGCCCTCCAGTGCTGGTTTTTCTCATCCACAGACGAATGGTTTTGGGCATTTTTACTGCGTGATCAATATAAGCAGCGGCACAACGGCTCATATGTTAATCGTCTCCAAATTAAGTCTGATGTTTACAACAAATAAAGAACCGATGTAGGAGAATGTTTTTTAAGCGCAAACAGCGGGAAACTCTGTATATTCGTGCAGCGTGCGCATGTCAAAAAGCATATTCCGATTTGAAACTTGTGACATATAAACGCGCACATCAACCCGATCACGTTTAGTGTTCATGTAAACACTACATTCAGATTCATCAATCGGAATGAATTCAGTCCGATTGAAACAGAAGTTGTGCATGTAATCAAAGCCACTGTGTGCTTGTTTTGAGCTCATACTTGACTGCAAGCATTCAGTCCCATTGGCAGCTGTGGGAACGCTGGTGTGAACGGTGGGGTGCAGCGCTTCCCACTGTAAGTCAATATTTTAACAGATGCAATAAAAGTACCATCGGACATTCTGGCCCCATCGCTCATTCACTCACTGAAACGTTACTGAGAGCAAGGAAACTCCTCTGGTTCCTAATCCAGAGTGAGGTCTGAGGTTTTCATGATTAAAGATTTCGAGAAGAACTCATTACTCAATACTCATCAGCAATGCGCCTAAGCTGAGCAAAACCCTTCGTTTCTTCCTGCCAAGTAAAGAAAAAGGCAATATCCGTGACTGGAACAATAGATGGAAGAAGTTTCTTTAGTATCTCCAATACTGGCAGAGTATCGCTGTGATCCTCCAAGACAGATTTATCTATCGTACATTAGGACATATTTGGCCACTGTGCAAAAACCATTCATGACGGCTTGTTACTTGCGTTTGGTTGAGGTTTTATAAGAGGGTGAATAAGTTCAATACATGCACATTAGTTCACATTTGTGTATTTGAATGTTGGATTGGGGTTGTAATAAAAATGTGGTCATTCATAGCCTGGAGCGGAGATGATTCAGACGTAAATCAACAATTCTTCCACCATCCTCGAGATTATTGTCCCCCAGTCGCAGGGACAAGCCAGTGCTAAGAGCCTGATTTACACTGAGGGAAAGCATGAATTTCCATGCTTAGCTGGTATATCACCATAGCCATGCTAACCAGTCAAACCTAACCAACCAGGGGTGCGTTTCCCAAAAGCATCGTTAACCAACCATCCCTGTGGTGAAAATCCAGCTTTTAATGTTGTTTATGTGTCTATGTGGTGTTTTTAATCTGCTTTAAGACAAACCATGTGTAAATTCATAAGTCGACTCCATTGCTGAGTATTTTCTCCTTAAAACTGCAGTGAACCAAAGACAGTCTCAAAAACACGCTTTGAAATCGCTGGTGTTTCTGACGTCACAAACTACCTTGTAACCAATCAGATCAACGTGTGATCATCAACCAGTGGATCTCTGAGCTGAGTGAGTGAGTGGAGGCGGGGCTCATTTGCATATTCATAGAACCGCGCATACTAAATGAGACAAGGGTGTCGAGTTACATTCAAGTTATTTTAAGGCATGAAGAAATCTTTCTCAAGGAAAAAATGAGATAGATGAGATTTAAGTGATAAAATTGTTGACTACAGACTACATTATTAACTACTTTAAAAGAACCATTTTTTTTCTCAGTGTGAAGAACATATTAATGATCTAAAGAACCTTTTTTCCACTATAAAGAGCCTTTTGTGCAACGGAAAGGTTCCATGGATGTTAAATGTTCTTCACGAAACCATCCCAGACTCTGTGGCCCCCAAAGATTATTTGGACAAAATCACCTGCACCATTACTATCGTTTGCTTTGCAGATTCTACTTGGGTTTGATTTATGTTCTTACAGTTTTAAAGCTACACTGTGTAAGATTTTCTCCCATCTAGCGGCGAAATTGTATATGACTACCAACTGAATATTACTTTTTAGCCCCTCCCATTCCGAGGGCGCTATAACTCCTAGAAAAGTATCCTAGACGTCATTCTAGCGTTATGCACAACCATGCTATAGTTAGCCAAGCAACTGTAAAACTTTGAATTTACACAAATAGGCTGAATTACCCGTCGAGAAGAAAGCAGACGACTTCATCACTCCTTTTAAAATCTTTCCATCTTGGAAAGGCCACTCCAATATTGACTTTGGTCTTGTTGATTTGCCTGTCGCGTTGTCGTTTTAATTCTCTCTTCCGCTTCCTTGGCGACTCTGTTACATGTCCTCGAGAATAGGCGTGATCCTCCATCTTCAACAGGCTTTCAAATCTGCCGGCAGTCGTGAGTAATCTTCCCTCGCATTCGCTGAGTGTAAAAGTGTAAAAAGGCGAAGCTTGAATTTCCAGGTATGTCCCTCTTTGGCTAATGTATTTTCAAGATGGAGGCGCAACATGGCTGCCGCCATTCGAGAGACTCACTCGTATGTATTCTGAATGGCAGATTCTACTCTTACGAGAATACTTGATTAGTTGGTGGAAGTAATTACACATGAATGAGCACATATCATTTTGAAAGAACAAAGTGTTTTTTGCTAAGAATCAACTTTAAGAGTCCAAATATGTTTTGGGGCCACTGGGAAGATTGTCTTTTATAAATGTAGAGTCTGTATTGTCTGTGAATGGGCATAAATCAAGGGAAATGTGGGAATGTTTGCTCAGGATAGTCCTACTCGTTCAGTCTCCATCTGGAATACTTTTTTATTTATTTTTAAATCTCCATCAAGGTGGAAAAGAGCTCTTATATGACTTATGGATTAGGGTCATCGGATCAGAAGCAGGACTGGCCACTCCGGTTCGAAGGAAATCTCCTTTGCAGTCCTTTGTAAGTTCTCCCCCTTCGTGATGGGAAATGGCTGCACTCGAGATGGCGAAGGACTGACAGCTTAATGACTCAAATTTATTTTCGAAGTCCAGCGGAGCACTTTCCTTCCTAGTTTAGTAGGAGAGAATGGAGACTTTTGGATTTTCCAGTCGTCATTTTTACAGGTCAGAGTTCAGTCGTAGTTCAGCGCCGGTCTAGAAGGATCTCAAATCAATGATCTACTCATCTACATCAGGCACTCTTAAACGATCACAGATTCACTCTGCTGAATCCCACTGTATCAAGAGAAGGATCACGCACACTTTAATGTCTTCTCTCTCTCTTATTGGTAGTTGCCATGTCGCATTCTCATCTTCACATTTAAATAATAAAGATACAAACAGATGAATGTTCATAAACTGTTCACACAAATTAGGTGGATCATTCTCAAAATATGAAGATAATTGTGCCGTGATATTATAGTCATAAAATGGCATAGTTCCATCATGTTATAAACAATATACAGTAAGTAATATGAAATATTATATATGTCTCTATTTGTTTTGCACTTCTGTAATTCTTTCTTTATTTATAATTTTGTTTTCAAAGGTTAAGCATTAGTGCAAGGTCCAACAAGTATGCAAATAAATACTTATTTATTACTTATTATTATATGAGAATTTGTCAAATTGTCCTTAATGGTTAGTAATATTATCAAAATGTTAAAAATACTTACTATCAGCTTTTATGGGAGGATAAATAAGCTTAATTCAAAAGTTTAACATTTTGTAAGTCGTGAAATCAGCATTTCGAGAATGACCCATCTCTGTGTTTATAGTCTAGATGGGATGTACCCAAAAAGTGAAAGTGAGGAGCATTTATGGGTACAAGTCGGGAACCGGCCTACTTTACATATTTCAAGGGTGCTGAATCCAAAAAAACTGGTACCCAAGCGAAATTGTGAATTTTTGACCTTCTAATTTGCATATCAAAATGGCCGCCAAATTGCCTATCTTGCTCAGTCGTTGGACCATTTTCCCCTAGTTTTTTTGTAAGTAGGCAATCAAGATGAGGAAATTAAGTTTCTAGATCGATAGTCAAGGGTCAGAGCAAAGATATAATGGAGGCTCACTGCCTTTTTTATGTATATATATATGCAAAATACCAACTTTTAAGGTGAAATTAAGCATTATTTGTGCCATTTTTTAAGGCCGACATACATATTCAATCAATATCACTCTTAAATGTTCCCAGTGTATATATGATATGTGATGTATTCCATATTACATAATAACTAAGAAAAACACCATTGCAAGTTGTCTGAGATTTCATTTTTTTATGCAAATTAAGCATTTGTTCTCTAAATTCTAAGACGGGAAAAACCCAGGTGAATAGGGAAAAAAACACCATGAAACTTCCTCCGGGACATCGTTCGTAAAACGGCCAGCCATCGCTGTCTGTGAGCCGCCATATTCAAGCACCGAGAGCACGCGCACTGCTCCCGCGCCTCTGAATCAGGTTCTCAAGCCCGCGGAATGCGGCAGTCAGAGCCCGGAGGCCATTCTGCCCCTAGCCGTACATGCGAAAGTGTGGGAAGCTATTCCAGGTGCGTCAGAATGGGTGCTGAGCACAGTAAGAGAGGGCTATTCATTGCAGTTCGCTCGCCGTCCCCCGCACTTTCGAGCGCGAACCGAGAGTGAATGGGGAAGTAGCACACCTACTTTGTGCAGGAATAGCGAAACTTCTGTGCAAAGGGGCCATAGAACCGGTACCCCCTTCTCTGAGCGAGTCAGGCTTTTACAGCCGTTACTTCCTCGTGCCCAAGAAGGACGGAGCTCTCAGACCGATTTTAGATCTGAGATATTTGAACAAAGCTCTTATGAAAAGACCAGCACAGATTCGCCCGAGGGACTGGTTTATTTCCCCTCGATCTGAAAGACGCTTACTTTCAGATCCAGATAATACCCCGTCACAGGCCATTCTTGAGATTCGCCTTCGACGGTCGGGTATATCAGTGCACCGTCCTGCCGTTCGCCTGTCTTTAGCACCCCCGTACATTCACGAAGTGCATGGACACGGCTCCGCTCCCCTGAGAGGTCAGGGCATGCGGATTTTGAACTATTTGGATGATTGGCTGATTCTAGCACAGTCAGAGGAAGAACTTATCATTCACAGAACAGTGCTTCTCAGCCACCTGGAAAGCCTGAGTCTCACGGTCAACTGGACCAAGAGCTCATTACTGCCCAGTCAGTCAACCTCTTTTCTGGGTTTGGAACTGGACTCTGTGGCAATGACAGCCCGCGCGCGCCGTATCTGACGCCTGGCCTCGTCTTTCCAGTTGGGCAGCGCCGCACCTCTAAAAACATTTCAGAGGATGCTGGGTTGTATGGCATCAGCTGCAGCAGTGCTTCAGCTGGGTCTACTGCGTATGCACCCGCTACAACGCTGGTTGAACGCTCGAGTGCTTCACCGAGCCTGGGCGTCCGGCGGCATACAAATCACAGTGACTCAGAGCTGCGTTTCAGCACTGAGACCCTGGTTAGCGGCCGACTGGTACCAGCGGGGAGTGACAATGGGAGCCGTCTCGCACCGAAAAGTTATCTCGACGGACGCATCCAACTTAGGTTGGGGCACTCTTTTCGAGGGCAAACCGGTCTTTGGCCTGTGGTCAGACCAGGAGAAATGCCTCCACATAAACTGTTTGGAGATGATAGCGGTCGAGAACGCGCTCAAGCGCTTCCTCCCACATATACGGGACCACCATGTGCCAGTTCGCTCGGACAACATGTCCGTGGTGTCCTACGTGAACAGAGCGTCCCGTAGTGTCAGCCCAGACAGACTTTCCAGAGACAACATTCCCCCGGGAGAATGGTCCCTGCACCCCCAGACAGTCCAGCTACTGTGGCGCCTGTTCGGCAGGGCGGAAGTCGACCTTTTTGTGTCAAAAGACAACACTCACTGCCCGACGTTTTTCTCAAAGAGCGAGGACGCGCTGGCCCAAACCTGGCCCAGCCGCCCGCTGTATGCTTTCCCTCCGATCTCGCTGTTACCACAGGTAATCAAGAGGATCAGGGAAACACGCTACTCAGTGCTTCTCATAGCCCCGCGATGGGAGAACCAAATCTGGTACCCAGAGCTAGTTAGGCTGTCGCACTCAGCCCCATGGCCGATCCCGGTGAGGAAAGATCTTCTCTCTCAAGCCGGTGGATCAATCCGGCATCCCCATCCAGAGCGCTGTCTCTGCATGCGTGGATAATCAACGGATACCCGTTGACCTGCCAGAAGGGGTCGTAAACACGATCACGCAGTCTAGAGCTCCTTCCACGAGAAGGTTCTACGCGTCTAAATGGTCAGTGTTCTCTAAATGGTGAACCCCCCGTGGCCCCCCTCGGTTCCTATTTGGGATCTTTCTCTGGTCCTAGAGGCCCTGAAAGCGTTTCCCTTTGAACCGCTAGAATCTGTGGATCTGAAATACCTTTCCCTCAAAACCGTTTTCTGACAGGTCTGTCGTCAGTAAAACGTGTGGGGGATCTACATGCACTGTCTGTTAGCCCCGCATGTCTAGAGTTCGGACCAAATGACTCCAAAGTCATCCTCAAACCGAGACACGGGTACGTCCCCAAAGCGTTGGCACTCCCTTTAGGGCGCAGATCATCTCCCTGTCGGCTCTGCCAGCATCCGATAGTGAGGACAGTGATAACCTCTTATGCCCCGTCAGGGCGCTGAGAGTTTACATCACACGCTCCGCCGCCTTTAGGCGTTCTGAGCAGCTCTTTGTTTCGTTTGGTGGGCGCACCAGGGGTCTCGCCGCCTCAAAACAGAGCCTGTCCAGATGGATAGTGGACGCTATTGCAGCAGCTTATGCGTCCAAACACCTGCAGTGCCCTTTGGGCATCAGAGCCCATTCCACTAGAGGCATGGCCTCATCGTGGGCTTGGTCCAGCGGGATTTCTATTCACGACATTTGTATGGCGGCAGGCTGGGCCTCCATCTCTACATTCGTGAGATTTTATAACCTGGAAGTTCCCGCCTTGCAGGCTAAACTGTTATCAGTTTAAGTGATATGTATGTTCTGCCCAGTCGTTCATGTGCAGACTACTTTCGTGTACTACTAGCTTTTACGAGCTGCACTAAGGGATGAGATTCTCTATATACAGGCCGGCGGAGCTGCTCTGTATTTTCCCCATCACGCGCTTGTGCACTGGTGCTGGCCTGCGTTGCTGGCCGCCTATTCTCCACTCAGCTGCGCTAGGGGTTATACTCTCTATACATAGACCGGCGAAGCCGCTCTATATTCTCCCTGTGATGTGCTTATGTACTGTGCTGTCCCGCG
This sequence comes from Abramis brama, assembly GCF_963993115.1. Classification (NCBI taxonomy): domain Eukaryota; kingdom Metazoa; phylum Chordata; class Actinopteri; order Cypriniformes; family Leuciscidae; genus Abramis; species Abramis brama. Next base: position 2,142,503 of record NC_139986.1, on the reverse strand, counting down.
CTGCTGGCTGCATTCTCCATGCTTATACATAGACCGGCAGAGCCGCTCTGTATTCCTATGAAGTGCTTATGACTTGTGCTGGCCCGCGTTGCTGGCCGCCTGTTCCCGCATGTTGTGTTCCCCGGGCTCCCCTGGGACTCATGCAGTGGATGCTCGGCGTGCACGCCGTTGACAAGGGGTTCCCGTAGCGTAAGCAACTTACGCAATACGAGAGAACCTCTCGTAAGAGAACGTACTCGGTTACCTAACGTGGCCTCGGTTCTCTCTAGAAGAGGGAACGAGTATTGCGTAACCTGCCGTGTCGCGCCACGAGCTTATTCGCTTCAGTCTATGAAAACCAGAATTTCAGCCTGTGAGCCCCTCTTTTATACATGCTAGCCACACCCATTCTGGCGGGCTGAGGCGCGTGGAGGGCGCGACGTCACGCAGGGCTCACTGGTAGGCTGCTGCAGTTGCCGCAGGGCAGCCAATGAGCACGCTTATACAGCCTGCTATGGTCTGCTGGCTGCCGCACTGCGTTGACAATAAATACAAAATTAAGGATAATTTTTTGGCTGAAAAATTAAGGATAATTTTTCTCACTGAATGCCGCGCATATGCGCCATTCAGAGACACGGAAGCGTCTGAAAGCAGCCGAGCCTATAAACGTTAGTGAGTACCGGTACTCCATTCCAAATATGTACAATTCTGCGAAATTCCGCGTTAAAACTAGATTCCGTGATCGCGGAAATCATATGGCCCTAAATTTTGACCCACTATGGTTGAAAAAGTATCATTTTGGATAAATAGGGTAACAAGTTCAATCAATAACTAAGGAATATTGACATTGTTTGTCTAAAAAAACAAAAAAAAACAGGAAATTTATCAAAGCGTGTGAAACTGTTATGATCCTCTTTGCTGTTACATTCACCTCAGGCAAAGGGTCCTCAGACTGGGGACTGACCATGCTATGTCCTGATCTAAATATTCAACTTGGGAAGTTTCATGGTGGTCTCTTTTTGAATATTTTGGTGTTTTTTTCCCTATTCACCTGGGTTTTTCCCGTCTTAGAATTTAGAGAACAAATGCTTAATTTGCATAAAAAAATGAAATCTCAGACAACTTGCAATGGTGTTTTTCTTAGTTATTATGTAATATGGAATACATCACATATCATATATACACTGGGAACATTTAAGAGTGATACTGATTGAATATGTATGTCGGCCTTAAAAAATGACACAAATAATGCTTAATTTCACCTTAAAAGTTGGTATTTTGCATATATATATATATACATAAAAAAGGCAGTGAGCCTCCATTATATCTTTGCTCTGACCCTTGACTATCGATCTAGAAACTTCATTTCCTCATCTTGATTGCCTACTTACAAAAAAACTAGGGGAAAATGGTCCAACGACTGAGCAAGATAGGAAATTTGGCGGCCATTTTGATATGCAAATTAGAAGGTCAAAAACTCAAAATTTCGCTTGGGTACCAGTTTTTTTGGACTCAGCACCCTTGAAATATGTAAGGTAGGCCAGTTCCCGCCTTGTACCCATAAATGCTCCTCACTTCTTATAGAAGGCCATTTTTCTGAAATCCGTCTAGTCTATTACGCCTATTTTAAAGAAAGTGTGTGTTCGCCACAATAAACGTGATTTCTGTGCATCGTCATGCTTATATCATACATTTTAGGTCACATATGTCATTATTTGGTATTGAGTTGAGAAAGTCGGTACAAAAGCAGATCTTTCAGCAAATCTCAGAGGTTTTAGCTCTTGATTCTGACTAAGAACCGTGTAGCGTCTCTTTTAGCAGCAAAGCAATACAGTTTCCTCATCCATTTTGATTAAGCTGAAGACTTTAAGCTTTGTGAAAGCTTTGCCTAGCAACATAATAATAACAGCGTTGGTATCTGGCCGTAACTCAAGGCGTGCGAAACACATGGGGTCCGGTTGAGTCACGTTCTGCTCACTACAACAGGAACCCGAGCAGATGTTCTGGATCAGTGATGTCACCGCAACATGTCGTCGCAGTGCTTAACAATGTGTTCAGTGTGGGTCACATCATTCTGCTCTGGAAATCATAGTTTTCCCGTTGTGGCAGAGGTGATAAGAGTTCATTGAGTCGTTCAATGCATCAGCGGTAATCTGACAGCTTGTTTGAAAGGTCTTCACACAACAGCTTTCCTGCGACGTATGTTGGCAACGTTTCACCAGAGACGTGTAAAGGCATATAGCAACACACATGAACAACACTACAGCAACATCTAAGTGTTTATCCTGCATGGATGTGTGATAAGAGGAACTTGTTTACAGAGGAATCGGTGTTTGTGGGATGAATGCTGAGCTGTACTCATATGGAGTCACTTGTGGTTCAAGTTTATGACCTGACAGAGGATGAAGAGCCATAAACCAACCCTTGTAAATTAACACACATACAAACACTCACATCTCCTCCTGCAGAATTAAGAACTTATCCAAGGGCCTCATCTTCGTTACAGGTTGTTTCATCTTGCCGTTTTGAAATATAGGTAAATGAGTCAAGTAGCCATCATATTTACATACACAAGTCCCACACATGTTTCTATAACCGAATATCACTCAGAAATTCATCACATTATGGAATTAAAATGAAAGACCATGCTGGGGTGTGCTTACAGTACAATTATGTAACTTGCTGCTTAAAGTCGGTAGTTGTGCTCGTCTTTTCTTCTCTATTGTGTCGTATATCCGAGTGAAACGCTTCTGGAACAAGAACAGATGTGGGCGGGGCTTGATTGTGTCTGTAGGGAATTGATTGGATGGTTGTGGTTTGCCATTGGCTGATCTCATGTGAGTGACAGGTTGCCCCGCCCTCGTCATCAGAGAAGAGAAGAGATGTTGCAAGAGGAATTTATTCTGATTCAACATTACCAGAACATGAAGTTAAAAAAGTACTGCAATATTCCATCAAAACAAAATAAGTCCATTTTTGTCCAACATGTCCATTTTTGTTTCATGGTGACTTTAACTACCACAGTACAATGCATCGTAGAAGAAATTAACTAGCTAGTCGTGACTGTTTCCCAAAATTATAGAAACTTTGTGGAACATTCATCATTCAAACCAGTGTTTAGGAATTGTTGTTAATGACGTCATGCGGGGGGTCGAGTAATAACTTCTGCTAATCAATCGGTTTGCCAGATTTCTGCTGTAAATAACAAAATAGAGGTTCTAGAGCTCATGTGCACTCTTCTCTTGACAAACTAAAAGACAATGAAATCTGTATAGAATTAAAGAAATATATTAGCTTGATTGTTTTGCTCAAGAGGATCATTAGGGTTTAGGCTGATTTAAAGCCCCCTGTAGTCAATAATTGTATTCATTAAAACTCATCTTTGATCACCAAAATGACATATTTAAGCATTTTTTCCTTGAAATTGTTTTGTCATGCCTTAACATATCTTGAATGTAACTCGACACCCTCGCCTCATTTAGTATGTGCGGTTCTATGAATATGCAAATGAGCCCCGCCTCCACTCACTCACTCAGCTCAGAGATCCACTGGTTGACGATCACACGTTGATCTGATTGGTTACAAGGTAGTTTGTGACGTCAGAAACACCAGCGATTTCAAAGCGTGTTTTTGAGACTGTCTTTGGTTCACTGCAGTTTTAAGGAGAAAATACTCAGCAATGGAGTCGACTTATGAATTTACACATGGTTTGTCTTAAAGCATATTAAAAACACCACATAGACACATAAACAACATTAAAAGCTTGACTTTAGGATGGACTTTGGAAGAACTTAGGAAGAACTGTTCACTGAAAGGTTATTTAGGGAACCAAAAATGATTCATTGCTGTAGAAAAAACAACCTTTTGGAACCTAAACATGGTAGAAAGAGTCAAAGAACAGTTTGATGCTTGTTTTTACTGTTTTAAATTGCAAACTGTTTGGAGCGGCTGCAACTGGGTCCAGCATTATAGACAGTTGTTTTATTTCATTGTCCTTAAAGTTCAGATGTGAAGCTCACAATTTCCCGAGGATCCGTGTCCTTATCCCACACCTACAGTACATGAGCAACACGAGGGCAGGGAGTTTAACAACACCTACTGGACCCTCTCGAGCCTCAGCAGAAACTGAGTTATCAAAAGAGCCAAGGCTGAGGGGAGACATAATTGTTTTCTGGTCTGGAAAACAACTTCTCAAAAGCTTTCATATGTTTCCTGTCCTGTGCTTACGCAAAGCACACGGAGAATTTCACTTCAGCGGTCCAGAGTCCTAGATGCACATATATTTATGAACTTTTATATGCGGTAAATAGTTACAGAGCCAGAATGTCTCATTCGCCATTGTTTAGCAATTAAGCACTATAAACACATTTGTGCACTAAATACCATATTACTACAGGATAGGGAGTTATTGCATTTAAACAGTTGCAATGAGCGAGAAGTGAATTCCCAGTAACTTGTGTTTCAAACATCTGTTTTACAGAAATACTTCGCACCTGCTTAGATCACGGTGGTCCGAAGGAAAAAAAAATGTTTTTGTAAATGTTGGATGAACACACAAGCACTTGCATAGTGAACCATGAGTCGATTAATTAAAATCGTAGAGAAAACGACAGCTTTATTAAAATGATATTCAGCTTGAATCGTCATGTTTGTGGTGAGGTTAAACTTCAGCACTGACGTACAGTAGTGTGAAATCCTCCCCTATAAATCCAGTCACAGATGTTGAGATTGAGACACATGATCAGGTAAAGCACTGACTGACCGCTGATCGAATCCCTCAAGACAGATGTTGATGGCCGATGTAAACTAGGCCACATGTGTTGAGTGTTCAAAGCTGCATAAACATCATAAAAAACCCTGTTTGTAAATATCCGGTTACTTCTGGGATCAGAAACATCTCTGTGCCATTAGGGGAACCACATGAAATTGCACAAACAATGACTGTTTCCAAACAGGTTTCCCAAACACTCCACGTAATGTTCAGACCGAGGAAGTTTATAATAGGCTAACTGGAGAAAGTTATCCGTTAGCATTTCCATTCATCTCAGTGAAAGTTGCGACCCAGATGCCACTCTGAATATGTGTCATGACTGATGACTTCTCAAAAGCAGAAGATAGGGACGCTAGTTCACGCTAACCCTTAGCCTGGGTTGTGAAAGTTAACTTCGGGAGCGTTTAACACCACTTTCAACTTAAAAATGTTGAAATGTTCATTTACACAACAACATGTTAGGCTGGAAAACGCAAACTTTTGAAAGCAGGTTTCAAAGTGCAAGTTTTAGAAAACAAAAAGGAATGTGTGAAAATTATGTTTCTTTACAACGAGACATCGCCATCTACTGGCCTGGCAGAGATTTTTGTCGTGGATCCCTGTGAACCGGGATAGTTTTGACAACATTGTCGTCTGTCCGCAAAAAAAGAAAACCTTTTCAGTTTTTAGAAAATTGTTGTTGTGTATATGTACCCTAAAACTAAAACCATAAAAAAAAAATGTTACTTGAAATAAAATATAAATCTGATCATAATCTTGATGCCAACAGTTCTCATTTTAATTTTGTTTAATTTTATTTAGGCTACTAAAATAACTAAAACTGAAATAAAAATACTAAAAAAATAGTAAAAATGGCACAAACAAAATAAAATTAGTACAAAATGAAAATGGAGAAAATAAAAATAAAAACTATTGAATCTAAATGATACTAAAATATCACTGCCTATACCTTTAGCAAACTTCAGGATATGACATTTACATATAAGAGAGTTGTAGAGGCTTCAACAAGTACTGAAGAGTTTAAGAATTAAATGGACTTAACTCCAAGAAAAATGGCAAAGGAGGGAATCCTGCTGTATTTGATGTAATAGTGGGCGTGGTCTGTGTAAAGGGTTCTTTACAGTGGGGGTGGGCGTGGTTGGTCGCTTGTTGTGGGCGTGGCTGTATTCTGACGCAGACACATTAACAGGTAACCACGCCCCTTAAAGCAGTCTTTCTATTCATAACCAGCGCGCGAGTTGCAGATTGTTTTTGGCAGTTTTAGAGGCAGGTGTCTCTTCTCAGGATCACTTCTGTATCTGTCAGGTATTATTTTTTGAAATACCACGTTTTATGGGTGTAACTAAAATGACATATGCAGCTTCAATCACTTGCCACATCTCATGAATTTAGCCGTGTTTTAATACACTTTGTTTGTAGCCTACCATTCCCTCATTAATTTTACTTTTTACTATTACAATTTTTTTTTTTTTTTTTAATGAACAAAACTGCTCAATCCCCCTCCTTTTTTAGCTGAGAGACATTAGACATGATCAAAAATTGGCTTAATTTATTACAACTCATCAGAAACAGCTCGGTAGGCTATGGATATTTCTACATTAAAAATTATTATTACAACAACCAAAAGACACCAGTGCATGACAGTTGCTAAAAAAAAAAAGTAAAAAAAGAAAATAAGATATGCATCGCATAAAAGTTCTCAGGGAAAGATCGCATACCTTCACTTCCAGACTGTTTGCCATTGTTCGCACCCATCCTGAAGAACACATAGTCTCTCCACACAGGGAAGCGTTGATGTTACACGGGGAAAGTCCTCGAGCTGACACGATATACATCCATACGTCAAAGTCTTCTTTAAACTGCAGCATTCAGAGAGCAGAGCAGGATCCAGATGTTCTCTGTCTGAGAGAAATGCCCATTATCGAGGAGAAGTTGATCTGGAGCGGGCGGACCCGACAGATGTGTGTGTGTGTGAGAGAAACTAAACCACACTCACACTGAGACCAGAGACTGTGATGAGGGCTGGACCAACTTTAAAGAGAGAGACCCTCAGTTTAAAACCACACAGATCTAAACTATAGTGTTTGGAGACATAATAGCTGATTAATATAATATAACATATGCTAAATAATATAATATAATATAGGCTAATATAATAAAATTAGTGCTAGGCAACGATTAATCGTGATTAATTGCATCTAAGTTTGTGTTTACATAATATATGTGTGTGTACTGTGTGTAATTATCTAACATAATACAGACACAGTATGCAAGAAATATTTGCATGCATATAGCCTACATTTATACATAATTTATATTATATACTGTATAGATAAAAGTATTTTAAATAACACATTTTTCTTAAATATATACATGCATATGTGTGTATATATATACCCAAAAAAGTATACACATGCACTGTACTAACATATATTATGCAAACACAAACTTTTATTTTGGATGTGATTAATCATTGCTCAGCACTAAATAAAATATAATATAGTCTAATATAATATAATATAATATAATATAATATAATATAATAAAAGAGTATGGTCTCTTAAGAAGCACTTTAAAATGTATGAATGCCATTGCATTATTATAACCACTTTGTGGTTGTCAAATGTTAGTGGATCGTGTTCATATTTCCTATAGCAGTAACATGTGATCGTGTGGGAAACTCACTTCATGTCCTCTAAAGATCACAGCCACACTAACAACGCAAAACTGGCTCAGAAACGTGAAGCTAGTTCTGAGAAAACTGTAAAGATGAGAGAAAGAAACCCAGTCGATGTACAGTAGATGCATCTGAAAATGTGGAGCATTAATAAAATAAATATTAATATCAGTGAAGGGCATGAACCAAACCAGTCTGCATCCTCACCGTGTGTGTGTATTGTTAGTTAGAGACTTCCTGCGCAGAATCGGGACTATTAACGGAAGCCTTTTACTCTGAACAAAACAGGAATCATATAAGGGTATTTTTGTCTAGGAATTACTTCCATGAAACTCCCATAAATCAGTAAATGCCCTTGACCTTTATGTTGTAGCAACAATACAAAGTTCCTTATTGTTTGCAAGTGCCGATGGACTTGTATTGTCTTGAAGTCAACATCTCTCTCTTTATCAGATTCATATTATGACAAAGCTGAATGCCACATTCTCACAAGATCTTACTACTTTATTCCTGGACCACACATTTTTAAAAAGGTCTTTCTAAATACCAATGGCTGTTGTTAATTATGTATTCATTTATTATCCATCTATCAAAAGCAGATCTGAGCGGAGTCTGTAAAACATGTTGAGTTGCACAAATGTTATTTTTCTTGGAAGCGAGTTTGAGAAAACGTTTAGCGTCTGCTTTTGACTGGTGTGTTGGCTTGCATGACCAATCAGAGTCTGTTGGCTGTGTGTGTGTACGAGGGTCAAACGCCAAGCACGCACACACACACACACACACACACTCTCTCTCTCTCTCTCTGGACGAGGGTCAAACGCCAACCTTTACAGCCAAACACTCCGCAGCCCAAGAACACTATCTACTTCCTGTCTCTGGGGCTCTATTGATGCAGGCTGGCACACACACACACACACACTCACACACACACACAGATGTGATACCAGAACAGCAGGAAGAAAACCTTGAGCAGCTGCTCAGTATGTGGTTTTGAAAATGCTGTGAAACCTGAGACCTGGAGAGAAGTTGCAGCGATTAAAGTTACAAAATGTGAGGTTTAGTTTTATGAAGCATTTGTTCCTCTTGTAGGATGAGGTGCAAAACATTGCAGTCAACAAAAACACACACTTTTGAGGAGGCGTTTTGACGGACACCGAAGCAAGTCGGTCAAAAATGACAGATTTTTTATTTTTAATTAAATTAATGGACTATATTTTAGTTCGATAATGTTTTTTATTTAATATTTTGTATTTTTAGGGAATTTTATGGTTCTAAATTATATTTACACTGTATTTATAACCCATTATAATCCATTCACTTTTTGAGCGTAGACCTGAAAATGTAATTTCCAGCTTAAACTGTGGTAAATCTTGAATGTTTTAGAGCAACAGACTGAAGCTTGATCTCTTTTCAAAGACGACACTCGGCAGATTATTGCTGAAGTGAAAAAAGTTTAAAAAATGAACTTAAAAAAAGTTATAGAATTTTACGTTTGTTGTTATGAACAATGCACAAAAATACTAATTTTAAATTTTTATATGAAATATATATTTTCAAAAGCACGTTTAACTCTAAAACTGCAAGAAAATCAAAGCCATAATTCTAAACAAGTTGTGTTCCAAATTTGAGGCTGATATCTCAGTAAATGATCTTCGGCTGCAGTACCAAACGCTTCCACTAGAGGAAATTCGTCTCTCATTCATTTCCAATGCGCTCGTTTTTGACACCGAGAAGCACAAGTGGGACTATTTTATTCAGAACCATTTAACCTCTTCAAATCACGTGCATAATTTTTTTTAGTGCCAAAATGCAGATGAAGTAAAAAAAAATAAAAAAAAACCTTAAATTTTTCTGTCAAAAATGACTGAAGAGCACCAGAGGGTTAATGAAGTAATTTTGGCATTTATGGTCATGTGACCGAGAGCGATTCATTTTAAAGCTAGATGGCAAGAGAGTTCGAGTTAACGTGTAAACTATGGGGCGCCGTTTGTAAAGCGATTCACGCTGAAAATAACAGCAACATTTTGTCACATTTAGCTTCAAACAATATTAAAAAACAAGCTTCAAAAACTGGTATGAATTTTTGACGGTCACTTTTTAGCACATTTACAACAATATTTGTCAACTTAGAGATATTTTAAATAGTTAAATCTAAATATTAAATGTTATACCTAAATGTTAAATCTAAATGCTAAATCTAAATGTTAAATCTAAATGTTAAATCTAAATCTAAATGTTAAATTTAAATCTAAATGTTAAATCTAAATCTTAATGTTAAATCTAAATATTAAATCTAAATCTAAATGTTAAATCTAAATCTAAATGTTAAATCTAAATCTAAATCTAAATGTTAAATCTAAATCTAAATGTTAAATCTAAATCTAAATCTAAATGTTAAATCTAAATCTAAATCTAAATGTTGAATCTAAATCTAAATCTAAATGTTAAATCTAAATCTAAATCTAAATGTTAAATCTAAATCTAAATCTAAATGTTGAATCTAAATGTTTCGGGTGAAACTAAATATTTAACTAATATGCAAATTCAAAATGCCAGTAACCGGATTTAGATTCAACATTTAGATTTAATATTTAGATTCAACATTTAGATTTAACATTTAGATTTAGCATTTAGATTTAATATTTATATTTAACATTTAGATTTAACATTTAGATTTAACATTTAACATTTAGGGTGTAACATTTAATATTTAGATTTAACTATTTAAAGTATCTCTAAGTTGACAAATATTGTTGTAAATGTGCTAAAAAGTGACCGTCAAAAATTCATACCAGTTTTTTAAACATTGTTTGAAGCTAAATGTGACAAAATGTTGCTGTTATTTTCAGCGCGAGTCGCTTTTCAAACGGCGCCCCATAGTAAACAGAATAATTCAGGTTGTTTTGTTTGATATATATATATATATATATATATATATATATCTTACACACACTGCTGTCATGCATTTTTATAAAGTTTTAATACATTTCAAGAAATGTGTTCGATAGTAAAACGACTATAGGCTACTTGCAGTGTCCAAACAAGAGACGGCAAGTTTACAAAGTTGAGATCAGAGAGGAAACACACACTAAAACTAAATTATAAAATGTATATTTATTTGCAGCAATTATATTAACAGCAATAATAAGAAATGATTAAGAAAGCAGCTAATGGGCTGGTGGACGCCACGTCACATGGTCATTAATTCCACACTGTACAAAAAAAGTTTCTGCCTTAAACATCCAAGTTGATTGTACTTAAAAATTTAAGTCATTTCAACTTAAATTACATTAAACTGGCTTAAAAAATATAACTCAACTCATTTTGATGAGTTAAAAGCAATGCAAAACATATGTTGCCATAACTTATTGATCATAAGGCCTAATTTTTCACAGTGAAAGATAATTTTTGAAGATAATGAGAAAATTACATAATTACATTGTCTTTCATTGCTCTTTTTACCAATCGCGTTTCCCTGCTCGTGTAACCAGTCCTGCTCGACCCGCTCCGAGTGGGATTCGACCCGGCGTCTCCGCCAGGTGAGGCACACACACACGCACACGCGCACACACACTCTTCAGGTAGAGTCTCAGACTGAAGCTTGATCATCAGCACTCGAGTCCGGTGCAACACGAGGTTATATAGGATCGGACAGATAAAAAGCCTGGAGGTTTGCAGCACAACATTCAGACAAATCCCCGACTAAATCTTGGAAGCTGCCGTCACACCAGTAACCATCGTCTTCAGAGTGACCAGTGAACGGTTGCTTTACTCTGACACTGGTGACACAGTTTTTTTATTATATACCATGACGTCACGTTCTAAAAAGTACCCACTGTGACGTCACGGCTGCTCGCGACACGGTGATTTCGGTCTGTGGGCGTGGCTTCCGCAAATGTGGTTCCCTTTCGAGAACGGTTCACTCGTATTGCGTTGCTAGACACTATGGGATAACTCCTTTTCTCGAGAATATTGAATAGCCTTTATTTTAAAACACAGTGCAGAGCTGTATAGCGTGCTGATTGGCTGGGCTGCGGGAACTCGAAGCGGCGAGGACGCGCGAACCTATCAAGGTGCTTCCCGCCAAAATGGGCGTGACTACTGACTATATGAGTTGACCATTTCGCCATAGGAATCAGATTTAATCTCCTTCAGTGACAACTCACCTCTTCGCTGATCTTCTCCTGCTTGAAAGCCTTCTCGCCGTCGAAACGAGGCCATCCGACGACATATCCTTTTAACGAGCAAAACCGCCTAAAAGGCAAATTTCTTTCTAAAAGAGCAGCGCGGCGTTGTTCTCGGAGGAAGAAACGGCAGGGTCAGAGGACACGAGCGCACGGAGACGAGCGAGTTCACTCCGGCTCAGTCCCCGCGTGCCCTGAGGACCCCATCTCAGACCAGCAAAAGCGACACCAGAGTCGGCAGTTAAAAGCCGCCTTGACGAATGGTTCCTGTCGGGGCGCCAGTAAGCCCCTCGTCAGCGATCAGCGCCGTTCTTCCCTGAGGTTCATCACGAAATCATGGCGCACCCCCTACTCAGCCCACCTACACACCTCTGCAACGCTCTCGACTCTCGATGGCGTCGAGGAAAAGGGGTATGAGAAGCTGCCCCCGTAGAGGAAGCGGTGGCTGCACATCTCTGCCCGCCCCGCGGCCTTCCGCGATCTGCGCAGCGCTACTGACCTGACCGCCACAAAGACCACCGCCCAGGACATTGGAAGAAGCATGGCCAGCCTGGTAGAGCTCGAGAGCACCTGTGGCTTAATCTCACGGAGATAAAGGACACAGACAAGACTGCCTTCTAGGACTCCCCAGTTTATACCACCGGCCTCTTCGGTCCCGCGGTGAAGGGCTTTGCTGAGCGTTTCATGGAAGCACAGAAGCCTTCGCAGGCCATGCAACACTTTCTGCCCAAACGCTCCAGTTCTGTTTCAGGTCTCCCCAGGAACACGCCGACCCAGCGCCGCCGGTCTCTCAGCCCTGCCCAGCGGCTGAAGCTAAACGGCGCCTGGCGCCAGCTAAGCGCTTCCCGTTCCCGAAACGCCAGAGCCCCCGGCCTAAAATGACACTGGACCCTGAGCCTCAGAAGCCTTCCTAGACCAAGGATAGAAAGGAAGAGGAGGGGGTTAAGTCTCACTGCGGCCAGACCACCCCTAAAAAGAGCTTGCGTGCTTCTTCCAGACCCCTTTTCAGTCCAGGCGGCTGGAAATGTTCTAATTGCAGCCAAAGGGCCCGTTCACGCACCCTTGCAAACAAACGCTGTTTCAACAGCAACAAAAAATAAAGCACAAAAATTCTCAGACAAAGAGCCTTTTCCCTCTTCGAAACACCTGGGCGTCCAGGTCCCCGACACACGGCGGACTTTATTCAGCACCTAGTCACTCGGGCCAAGGCCTGGGAAGCCATCCCCGATGTGTCAGTATGGGTACTGAACACAATAAAACAAGGCTGCTCGCTCCAATTCGCTCGAAGACCTCCGCGCTTTCATGCCGTGGTCAACACATCGGTAAGGAGCAACATGGCTCACGTCCTCCGCACCGAAGTGTTAAACCTGCAAGCAAAGAAGGCTGTCGAGACAGTTCCCCCTTCACAGAGCGAGTCAGGCTTTTACAGCCGTTACTTCCTCGTGCCGAAAAAGGACGGCGGCCTCAGGCCTATTCTAGATCTCAGACACCTGAACAAGGCCCTTATGAGACGGCCTTTCAGGATGTTAACGACCAAACAAATCCTCTCGCAGATTCGCCTAGGGGATTGTTTTTTGTCAGTGGATCTGAAAGATGAGTGAACCATTACTCTCAGGGAACCGAGGTTACGCAAGTAACCGAGTACGTTTTTAAGTACTGTATTAGCCTACTGCTCATCAGTGCCCAGACATATTAACATGGTACAATACAGTAATACAGCTGTCAAACTATATCAAAGTAATAAGTGTTACTGTATGCAATGCTTTTAAGAATACTAAACAAATGTGACCACTTTCAGTAGTATATACGAGTTTGTCAAGCAGGTCTCAGACATGCTTCACTTGCTACTGTGTTTCATGTTAATAAAGAAAAATTAGCCACTACACATTTTGTTTCCAACTGTCCTTGAATTTTAATCTCTATCTCTAACCACAGATGTAACATGTGGAGCAGGATGCTGATTATTGTATTGGTTGTGTGCCTGTATTAACTGAACTATGGATGTTCTGCATGTGCTTCACATTATCATGCGAAAAACGTTCCCTAAAGCTCCATGCATTTATGGTGTTTTTTTGCACTTGGTTGTATGTTTTGTTAATTAATATAGGCCTAGTTTCATTCATTTTTAAGTAGGATTAAGATATATCTGGGACCACAAAGTACAAGCAGACATGTCTGAATATTGCAGGTCTAAGTTTCCAAATAAAATATGCTAAATGGTGCACTAGAATTTAGGAAAATTACAATCTCTGACAAATTAAAATAAGGGGATTTAATTTATGGCTAGACTCACTGTCAAATAACCAAAAACAAGAACATGCATGACTTTTTCTTAAATATATGCCAGCGTAATTTTGTCTTGTTTCCTCAGCAGTGATTGAGACATTTTACAGGACATTACAATACTAATATTTACTGAAGATTATTTCCGTCACAGAAAACAAAACAAAAAGTTTTTTGCGACTTTTTCCTCACAATTCTAAAAAAGAAAAAACAAAGAATTCCGAATTGAGAGATAAAAGACGAAATTAGCTTTTTTTTGTTTACTTTTTTCTGTGGCAGTAAAAAAAAAAATTGCAAGAAAAAAAAAAAAAAAAGAGAAAAATTTGGCCATTACCCTTTATATTTTAAATTCTGTGGCAGAAACAAGCTTCCATAAATATCTATGGCAGTCTTCATTTCTTTCATTTTAAATTCAAATGTAGTTCATGTAGTTAATAGAGCTTTTAATTTGTCAGAAAACTGCAGGGAGACCGTAAAGCTTCTCTTTTCTTGACCGCAGTTTTATAAATGATTCTCATTACGAATTTGAGAAGATGGTTAGCACATGTTGCATATTCAAATCCACAATCTTTACTTGCATTTTCGGCTTGTCAAGTGTTAATTTCAGACCCTTGCTGCAATACTACAGGTGTCTCATACACAGCCACTAGAACAATATGACCAGGGACAGCTTTGATTTCTTATTCAGACCTTAATTCACACTCTATAAGCTCTTATTCTTTTCTCCCCTGTTGTGATGTACTGGATATCCAAGTGAAACGGCGTTTGGATTAAGAATGTTGGGCAGGAATTGATTGGATGGTTGTGGTTTGCTATTGGCTGATCTCATGTGAGTGACAGGTTCGTCATCAGAGAAGAGATGCTGCAAGACGAACGTATTCTGATTCAAGATTACCAGGAACAGGAATTAGAAATAATGATGTGCACGGAAAAATCACTTATGATAAATACTGCAATATTCTCAAAAAAATAAAAATATTGTCAATATTGATTTCATGGTGACTTTAAATTAACTCCTTTATTTAAGATTTGACTAAAATAGAATAGTCTTAAAATATTCTCTAGTAAAATCACTCCTACTATAGGAGCTCTGCTGGAAGTCCACTGGTCACCCAGTGTGAATAGACAGCCAGAGAAGCACACGGGGAAGGGTTAGCAACTGCATCTGTATTAGCATTATCAGCCACTGGGGAAGAAACAGACATGAGATAGTAGCCTGGAGAAGGAGAGGCCGTTCTCTCCTCCTGAACGGCCTCATGGGACACCGAGCGAGGAGTTGATGTGATCTCCACTGCAGTGCTGAGCTCCGGGTCAGGTACGGGTACGGGTCGGGTCGTCAGGCTGGACACTTTCTTGCGTATGGCCCTCATTGTGATGGGGATGGACATGCATCTGGGAAAAAAACAAAAAGAGGGTGAATGAGGATTCAAAACAGAAATTTAATTTCCAGAGCACAAGCTGTAGTTAGGGACAAGTCTCGCTTTGAAAACACACATTTTTTGTTTTAAACGTCATGAAATCTGTGACTACTACACCCTTACACGTAGGTGAAAGCAATCAAACTAGCCCAAATATTTAGTAAACATGGCAGGACTCTGGAGGACGTGAAGAATGTTTCGAATAAGAGCCGAGTTCTGGAAAGCATCTCATTTTGCTGAAAATAAATAGTTTCCCCCCCAAAAAATGATTCTGTCATCAAACCAATGAGACTTTGATTAACAATCTGTGTTTTGAAGATGAACAATCTTGAGATTTCTGTCCCTCGTGCATCAAGCAAACTCGTATGAGCTTTATTACCCGGTGTCGTGTTAACGGCCCCTAAGTTAATAACTAATGATCTTTGCATCGGAAGTGAATCAATCAAAAACTTACTTTAGCTGGAAAATTAAGTTACTTTAAAACTAAAAGTGCTATATAAATAAAGGTGACTTGACTTGATCATTTCTGATGTGCTCTATTTATGTGCATTTGTCAATGATTATATATGCAAACAAAATCTGTTCGTCATAAAACACAATGATCGGGTCTTATCAGAAATGGGTATTAAACCATTCCACTCATATGCATTTCGTTATGGACTTTTTGAAACATCAATGTTTTGGTGGATAGGAGTTTTCAATGGAGAGACAGAAATCTCTCAGGTTTCATTAAAAATATCTTAATATGCATTTCAAAGATGAACAAAAGTCTTATGAATTTGGAACAAGGGCAAGTAACCTGATGGCAATTTTCATTTTTTTGTGAACTATCCCTTTAAGTATTGAGTATGGTTAACAATACAGAGTTTTTCACATTTGTTTGAACAGTTTCTAAATGCAAAATGACATCACCGTAATTAGTGAGCATGTGGAGTGTTGATCAGCAAAATGTTGCACGTACCGCACAAGGACTCGGGATATGTAGTCATCCAATTTATGATCCACTAAATCAGGCATCAGAAGTCTGCAGCTCACCTGATGAGAATCCTCCACCGTCACCTGAACTAGTGCAGTAAACATCATGTTCAATACTATACATGTGCTGATTGTTTCCACAGGATGTGTTAAAGTCCCCCTGTGGTGAAAGACAAGCTTTTAATGTTGTTTATGTGTCTATGTGGTGTTTTTAATATGCTTCAAGACAAACCATGTGTAAATTCATAAGTCGACAGCATTGCTGAGTATTTTCTCCTTAAAACTGCAGTGAACCAAAGACAGTCTCAAAAACACGCTTTGAAATCGCTGGTGTTTCTGACGTCACAAACTACCCTGTAACCAATCAGATCAACGTGTGATCGTCAACCAGTGGATCTCTGAGCTGAGTGAGTGAGTGGAGGCGGGGCTCATTTGCATATTCATAGAACCGTGCATAATAAATGAGGCAAGGGTGTCGAGTTACATTCAAGATATTTTAAGGCATGACAATTTTTTTTTTCAAGGAAAAAACGTTTAAATATGTAATTTTGGTGATCAAAGATGAGTTTTAAGGGATGCAATTATTGACTACAGGGGGACTTTAAAATAGATGCAAAACCGTTCAATTAGCATGCAATGAATTTGAATATGAATACAGTCTATACTGTATAGTGAATCCACTGTACATCATCATTCATAACTAGGGCTGTCACTTTTGTGAAAAAATCCTGTTCGATTTTTGAGACAAATGTTCATTGAATCGATTGTAAAATAAAGACGTTTCCAAAAAAAAGTCATGGGTAAATCCGGACAACTAACAGGCATTAGGACGAACGTAAAGAGGGCGCTTGAGACGAACAAGTCAGCAAATATTCCTGATGATTTATTGGCGTGAAGTTTCGTGCACAATGACAAACAGGAGTGCAACATTCTCGAAAAACAATAAGCAGAGTGGACTGCCATAACACAAATGAAAAACATCACTGCAGGCTTCAACATGGCTGTGTTTACGATTAGAAATGTCAAACAAATTTCGCCAACGTAGGCGATTGTAGACTGTAGCCCGAATCTGTATCTGTATGCATGAGACCGTCTGAATTCACATTTTAGTAGTAAAAAGAGACACATTATGCAGAAGTATAATCTGCCGTTATGTGTGTTTGTCAGAGCCTGCAGTGGCTGTGTGACGCGCGTTCGCTGCGGGCGTATCGTGACGAGCTGGACGCGCTCCGAGAAAAGACCGTTAAAATCGATTCCCTATTTTCGTTTTCGAAACTTGCGTTGGTTGGTCCGATCGATTTTCGAACGTAAAGTGACAGCCCTATTCATAACCGCCCAATGTGTGTAAGGGTGCTTACGAACAGCCAGGTGGTTGCTATCGTCAAGGCTGAATGTAACAGAAAGGCAGTGGTCTGATTCTGGAAGGACCTCACATCTCAAGTCATACTGTAAGCCAGCATCTACAGTATATGAAAAATGAGAATCTGAAATTACACAAATGAGTCTGAGATGGCCAGGAGAGCGTGTTGCCCGTCTACTGCCAGCTGAATGCATGAATAAGTTGCATTATAATAACCTATGTGATGGCTGTGGTTACTGAAACAGCTTTCCATCAGCACATTGACAGCCGACTGATGGCGAAGGACGTTTAGTAAGGCAGGGACGTGGCCGGGGTGATGGAAGGGGACTGTGTGAATTAAGGCTCCTTTCCATGATTCGTGGCCCCATTCGGCCCCAGGGAACACATAACTGTGGTACTCAGAGGCAGGCAATGGCTGAAAAATGTGAAAGATGACAACCAAGGAAAATAAAACAGAGCAAAATCAATGAAGCCGTCCCAAAACAAACACTCTTCTAGCAGCAAAGAATGACAAGTACAAGTCAATGCAAATAACACTCTGCAACAGTAGCCAGTAATGGACAAAACAACAGTTCTGAATATGCAATAAAGAGAGTTATCATGGCTAACAGTTTATGTAAAATATACCACAACAAACTGAATTCCATCTGTCCAGGAGATCTGGAAGTTCTGCTTGATGAGAAGTTGAGGTAGAGGCTCCACCTGCAGGTGTGTCTCAGACATGACCCCATCTGAGTGACGTTACGAGACTGGTTACTTGGCAAAGCTACATGATGTTGTTTAAAAACAATGCATTTCTTATAGGACAGATCTCAGTCAGGGTATAATGCACCTGTGATTGTGCCCATTTTCTTGATGAAGGAACTAAGCATGGGTAATGGTGGCTGTAGTTTGAGAAGAAAGGTGGCGGGGAGTAATTCTGAGCAGGAGTCGGTGAGCGGCTGAAACACTGGAAACCTAAAGCATAGACAAATCAATCTGGCACCATTCATTCTTCTCTCTATAGAGCTAAACTAGAGTTAAAGGGAGCTGGGAAAGGCCTGTTTACACCTGGTCACTGCATGCGAATCCGTTAGCTATCCGATCGTGAAAACACCAGGGGCCAGATTTACTAACAGCTTGCTCCAACGCAAAGCCTCTTTTGGCGTTAATGCATATGCATTTGTAGGAGTTCCCCTTTCAGACGGAAAATTTATGGGAGGAGTATTTAAATGAATCATGCAAGGTGATTTACTAAGGTTTGCGCTAGTCAATTTTCTTGTATTTGCACCATTTACCACCCAAAAATAAGCAGACGCTAATTTGCGCTGCTCTTGGTAGGTTGCGTTGGCCATTATGGAAATGATCCGGCTGCATCTGTTTTCTTTCAGTTGCGTGTCTTCAATAGATCAGGCGCATAACTTTCCACTCCCATCTGAGCTTTTTTGGTTTTGCGCTTTCATGCTAATTTGTGGTTTAGTAAATCTGGCATAAATGCCCTTTAAAACATTTTCGAGATTTAATTTAAATTGGATTTAAATCGGATCACTCGAACCACTTCAGAAGGGGGTAGAGATGCCCTCCAAACGAAACTGGATTAGTGCAAATGCATCTGGTTGTTGAAGCCATTTATGTCAATTTTACTGAGTATCTTTTCAGCAAGCCGGCAGCAAATGAAACCGAAAGTTTGGCGCTAAACACACAATCATCTTCATTAACAGACTCAGAGCTGTAAAGAGTACCTGAAAACCATACTTGAGTAAAAGTACAGATACCTTACAGCAAAAATTACTTCTTAAAGGTGCTCTAAGCGATGTCACCCGTTTTTTAGGCCAAAACATTTGTCACATCCAGCAAACATTTCCTCACTATCCGCTAGCTGCCTGTCCCCTGAACACACTGTAGAGAAACGCTGTCTCTGTAGACAGCCCAGGCTCCACAAACGACAACAAAAACAAACTGGCCCAGCCTGGACCACGAAACATAACAAACAGTGTTCCAGCCAATAACCGACAAGAATGATTTAGGGGTGGGAGGTTAGTGCGCGTGTACATGAAGGGGGGTGTGGGGGGGTTAGTGCGCGTGTACATGAAGGGGGGTGTGGGGGGGTTAGTGCGCGTGCACATGAAGGGGGGTGTGAGGGGTGGAGGAGAGAGAAGCATGAAGAGGGAAGTTAGCTAGAGGAGAGATGTCCTAGACAACGACTAATGTTAAAAATCTATATTCTTGAGAATTTATAACAAATAACAAAGAAAAGGGGAAAAGAAGGAACACGCGAAGTCCCGAATTTACATCGGAAAAGCGTTCAAAAGGTGGCGAGAACTCCGCCAGCAGAAGGGCTTCCAATCCGACATTTAGGAGGCTCTGTTTCTGCTGGACAGGGTAAATCCCGTTTGGTTTTTCTAAATGGTTCATGATAGAGATGTGACGGTGATAATATTCTCCCACCGGTTAATCGACTTGTGACAACACCGGTATTACCGGTTTCATCGTGGGGGTGGGGGGTGTTAGAGTGATGTAATTTTTTTTTTTTTTTACATGGCGTCAATTCATCATTCGTATTGAGTTTGATTGACATGCGATCTGACCAATCAAATTCCACCATTTTTGTGCGACAAAGCAGTCAGAAGAGTTATTGATTAACTTCGGTGGATTTGAACTTGGCTTTAACTGAGGCAATCTGTCACAACACATTAAAGAGCCAAAAAACGGTAGGCCTATTTTATATTTGACTGACCAAATTTGAAAGTCGAGACTTTGTTTCATATTAAATATTACCTGCTTGGTCCTGTCTTTTCCGCGCGTTGTCAGTGTCCTCTATTTTTCACTGCTTTAGATCATGTTGAGAACAATAACGCCCTATAGGGCGCGATTTCGGATTCAACCACAGTGTTTGAATGGTGGGTTCGTTATTATTCGTGAAAAACGCAAACGCTTATATTAAACATAAAACGTTTATTAAAAAAAATAAGAATACACCATGTAAGGTTACATTTCATCACTTCACGAATGGACAGCGACTCTTAAGTAGCAGGAACGCGTTCTCGCGCATTCATATTAAGTGCATTTTTGGGAAACGCGCGTGGAATTGCGGCGTGTGACGAGCGTAACCTTGCACATAGAGAACGCTCTTAAGAGCTTAGATACATCGTTATCGGGAAACCCGGAATCTCCGCACTAGCCTAACTGAAAACTATGAAAGCCGTGTGACCGGCCAACCGGTGAAAAAAATACATTAAAGAAACTATTCCCTCTGATTTTGTTTCATTAATAAATTTTGACTAATCGCAGCAGTCTCGCATTCGTTTAGAGCTCGTGTGAATTTAACGAACAACCTCGTTCCAACAGGAAACGCCACATGAATTTCACTGCGATTTATGAGTTTTTCTTTTGCGTGAAAAGTTCGCCGGAGATGTGTTAAAAGATTCATTCATGCACACAAGACAGTGCATTCATGATTATTAGGCTACCGGTATACCAATCCTTGTTCAAGGGCGAAAAGAGAACTCGATACTGACGCGCGTCTTTTTCGTGTGTGTGTGTGTGTGTGTGTATGTAGGCAGGACTTACAGCGCGGTCTCTTGTTTTGTCACGCTTGAATGGTTGAGCATGATCATACAACGCTAGTCAACTGGTGACAGAAAATATGGATACTGCGTAATTGCTTTAAAAAAATGTTTTGCGGTGCTGCGGTGGGCAAGTGATGAAACCGGTGTTGCGACTGAACACCGTGTAACACCGGTAACACCGACTATCGCGCCAAGCCTAGTTCATGACTGTTTCAGGAAGCACGGAAGGGCGGGGGAGGGGGAGGGGACGGGATGAGGAGGAGGGAGGGTCGAGCTAGCCTCCGTTTTGTTTGACAATACTTTGAACGTCAACAAGAAGTGACTTCACCCAACATCGCTTAGAGCAGCTTTAACAAGTTACAAGTCACCAATTACAATACGACTTGAGTAACAGTCTTAGAGTATCTGATTTTAACAGTAATTAAGTATTTTACTCGTACTGAGGTAGGCTCAAAGATGCACTAGTCCTCGACACCTAAGAGACATGCCAGTGAAAATAAGAAAATTGGTTTGTAACATGAGATATGTTTATTTTCTAAAATCAAAATAAAGATAAACACCTAAATACTGCTATAAAGGTCAACACAACAGCCTCTTAAACATCTACAAACTCAAGTCTCAGTTAAGCTCAAGTGCACGAAAAGGCCATAAGTAAACCAGTATCCTTCAAAAAGGTCTCATCAATAAAGTGGATAAATAAAATAACGTTAAGTAAAACGAAATAATCAAAGTCTATTGCACTGGATGTGCTGTTTTCGGCCTCATCATGACCTCATCTCCCAAATCAAACACCTGCGATCTGATCTTGAAATTAGCTGATAATAAATAAAAGCGCATATGTTGCTTTCATTGATGTGAATTTCCATGTTGCGTGGGAACTGAAGATTGGGTTTATATTTGTTTGCAGGGACACCTATGTGGCCAAGTGTCAACATGAGATCATAAAACACACATGAGGTGACCAGGTGTAAACAGGCCCTGACTATACCCTCGCCATTTCCCTGACTCGACTTGAACCTGCAACTTTGTGTTAATGCTACTTTTTGTGTGTGTTAATACTACTTATGAACATGATCTGTAGTGCTGCCGGGTCTCATCTCTGATGAGATTAACACTCCAGCACTCACCCGAGAGAGTCGACCTGCGGTGGAGAAGAGATCAGCGACTCGATCTGCAGTCTGTGTGAGGCGTCACTGTTTCCCACCATTACCAGAGCAATCCGGCCTCTACGAACATCACCTAGATTGAATTCAACACCACACCAGCACAAGGCTTACACACGGAGTAGCATGGAAATCACTTCATACTTGACTCAATGCTCTGCATTACATCTAAACATTACATTAATACTGATGCGACTTGATATTTTACAATAGTTAGGGATGCATGATATATCGGCCACCATATCGGTATTGGCCGATATATGTTCATTTTTAATGTTATCGTTATCGGCCCGACAAGAAAATTTGGCCGATATATTAAAGCCGATAAATAATGGATTATTTCCTTCAGCTGAGACACGTCAGATGCGCACTGTTCAACATTAAGGGTTTGAATTGCTTGAAATAACTTCAAAAAGGAAAATAAAGTAAAGTGCAACATGTGCAAGTCTGTCATATACGCTACATAACATTATAATGAGAACATCATTATAATTGTGTGTTTGGGACATGGCTGTTAATGGTGACTTGTTTTGTAATCAGGCTCTCAAAAATTATATAAAAATTTGGATTTAGATTTATCGGCCGATATACCGGTTATCGGCTTTCAAATATATCGGTTATCGGCTTTCAAATATAAAGAATTATCGGTATCGGCCAAAATGTTAATATCGGTGCATCCCTAATAATATTAAAATCTAAGCTACTTTGAAAAATGAATAAATACTATAATAGTATATAAATAATATTAAACACTGCATTAGAAGTTCCATGTTTTAATACCTGTGTCCGACAACCCCATGAGAACATCTAATGGACTTATGTAGTACTCGACTGTCATTGGAGTTCCTGTGAGGAAGGTGGAGCGAAAGAACGCTTTAATATTTCTAATAAAACGTGCTGATCCGACACCGTTTTCCCCTCGCGTACCGTCTCTGCCCGGCTGGACGTTCCCAATCCTGCCGTTCATGATGAGGTCAACGTGAAGGTCACTTTCTCTCAAAGATCTACAAGTGTAAGAGGCATTGCTCATCACTTTATACGATGATACACTCATCTTGAAACATGTTAGTGCTAGTTTCCCTCACCTTGGTAAATGGGATATCTTGAAGAGATCAGTTTCCAGGTGCCGAAGAGCGGAGTAGATCTTAGCCTTGACATCACTGCCAGAACACACTCATCATAATTGGAGAAATATGCAAATAAATTCTCCTAATCAGAGACCAGAAGGCAATACCTGTCTCCCTGGATGTTGTAAAAGGAGACGAGATCATCCAACTTTAGAGAGAACTCTTGAAATTTCTTCATCCTGAGGGAATACGAGAACCATTTTTACTCCCACTCTAAAAAGGGCATATTACATGTTTCTCTAGAAATAAAGAACATTTATATTTACCTTAACAACTGAAGGAGTGATGGACTGGACTAAAAACAAACAAACATAAAAACAAACACATGAATGCAGCTCACAGAATCTTTCCCACATAGTGAATATGAATATTGACAGGTACACGAAAGCGAGAGCACATTACACCGATTTCATCTTCACTCCGATGGTTGCAGATTCATTTCCATATATATATATATTTTGTTTTAATCCTTAAATGGTTTGGCACCAACATATCTTGATTCCTTAGTGAAACGTCATACATCTGACAGATCCGTTCAGTCACTTCTGATTCCAAGATCTAGATTAAACCTAAGACTATTTAGAGCTTTAAATCATTGTTAAAAACTCTGATTTTAACTCAGGCTTTTAATTCCTCTGGTCATATTTGTCTGTTGTTGTTTTATGCTATTTTGTGATGTCTTTGTATTTTGATATTACATTTTATTATTGGGCAACTGTAGTTGCAATAAATTGTGCTATATAAATACACTGTAAAAACATTTTTACCGTGTTAAAATTATGGTAAAAAAAAACTGGCAGCTGTGGTTGCCAGAAATCTACTGTATCAAATATGGAAGCAACATTTTAGGTTTTACAGACTTGACTTAAATTTACAGTAAAACAACATTTCATTATTTGATATAATGTTAATTTAACGACCTATTGAAGTACTAATACCTGTTTTGTACAATTGTAATACACTGACAACCACCAATCACAGTGGAGATGAGAGTCACATGATGAATTAAAGCTCATCACGAACAGCTTTCGCACAAGAGAGTTAATAGTAACATATAGAAGCTGTAGTGTCATTCACACAAACACCATCATGATAACACATGAAATTTTAAAACATTCATTTTACAACATTAAATGTAACAAAACCCTAATGTACATAACTGATTAAGAAAAACTATGAAGAAACAGTAATTCCAACAAAAATACATCATGTGAAATGTCATGCAGGGAATTGTGGGAATGTCAATTTACGGTTTTTCACTGTAAACTATACAATGACTTGTTCTTTTTTACTTCCAAAAACTGTCAATTTAATGGTATATTTCTGTAAAATCACATTAAATGTACGATTAGATCTATCACAGTTATTCACCGTATACAGTACAGAAACTGTTAACCAATTAACAGTTTTTCACTATAGCATTTTCACGGTCTTTTACCGTTAAATTCACGATAATTTTTTACAGTGTACAATAAACCAAAAAAATGAACATGCGCCCTTTGTCTCACCACCGGAGCTTCGCCGCGATGGGCCGCCCGCACGTCTTCCACGCGTCCTCCCGGGAGCAGGAGCACCTCGATGTAAAACAGGTCTGCGGTCAGATAGCACACCGTCTCAGTGGGGCTCAGGTGTGACCCCAATCTACACACACCAGGAGTTAGTCAGCGTCACTGAGGAAGAGCCAGCTGCACTACGAGTTCAGGAAGTAACGGCAATGAAATATGATAGTGATCCAAGACAATATTGACACAGTATTACATTGGGAGGCATGCAAACAAAGACGATTATGCCGATACAGTCTGAAAAACAACTTCATTTGAACAATCAATTTCTACGTTGATATATAGCGAAAAATGACTGTATTCAAACAGGTTTTCCAGAATAATCCCTCCCTCTGCCATTGGTTGTACATATGGGTGGGCGATCTGATGAGTTTACATCGTGATCGATCTTAGACGTCCAAGGTCTACTTTTCAAGCGAATCGTAGAGATCGTGACCTTTTATGTCCTCGTGATAATGTTAAAGTCCCCCGTAGTTAAATTGTATCCCTTAAAACTCATCTTTGATCACCAAAATTACATATTTAAACGTTTTTTTCCTTGAAAAAAAATCATCATGCCTTAAAATATCTGTAACTCGACACCTGTGTCTCATTTAGTATGCGCGGTTCTATGAATATGCAAATGAGCCCCGCCTCCACTCACTCACTCAGCTCAGAGATCCACTGGTTGACGATCACACGTTGATCTGATTGGTTACAAGGTAGTTTGTGACGTCAGAAACACCAGCGATTTCAAAGCGTGTTTTTGAGACTGTCTTTGGTTCACTGCAGTTTTAAGGAGAAAATACTCAGCAATGGAGTCGACTTATGAATTTACACATGGTTTGTCTTAAAGCATATTAAAAACACACAGACACATAACAACATTAAAAGCTTGTCTTTCACCACAGGGGGGCTTTAAAACACAGCAATGACTGCCTACTAGTCAAGTCAAGTCAGTGCTAGATGGCTGTGCTGACAGGCTGAATCACTCGATCATGTGAGTTTCATGCGTGGCAATGCATTTGAAAAACAATTTAACAGCAGTAGAGCTCATCCGTGTACTTTTGCGTCCATTCGTTTTTCCTTTTTTAACCCGTAATTGAAAAACGAAAAATGAACGGTTGGTGTATTTTTAAAACGCAAAGTTGAACACTAAAATTTGAATTGTACACCAAATGCTGCGCAAAAAAATTAATATTGACGTATTTTCAGATTTTTGTTTATGACTTTTTGCCCCTCCTTAAAAGCCTAAACTTAACATCCATATCAGTTATGTAACGAGACTGTCGTAAAATGCAGGCAGACTGTCGGGACTTGCTTTATTTTAAAAAGAAATATTAATTTTAAAAAGAGTTATTAAATGTGCATTAAACTGCTAAAGAAACTGATCCCAGAGATTTCAGGCACACACCTAAACGGTCAAATATAAAATATAGAAAAGTCAAAATGTCCGTCTTGGCGAGTATTTACATAAAGACAGCTAGTTAGGCTTATATCTTAAGCGAATCAACAGTTCCAGAAATCAGATGAGAGTCATTAGATCCTCTTGGTCTTAAAGCCTAATGCAAATAACTGATGCTGTCTGTCATTAATGTTAAAGACACAACCACTCACTGTAGTACTAGTCACTTTAATGAGAATCACTGTATATGTAATTCATACAGTGAAGACTATGGAGTGTTTTCAAGGTTAACTCGGGGTTTAATGACTATTTTGACGACTGATTGTTTCTAGCAATACCGTTTTAAATCGTGCAAATAGACAAAAGTCCATAGGCTTGTTCCAGTCTGTATATTCTCGATCTCAAAATTGGGAAGATCGCGATTCAGATCGTGGATCGTAATTGTTTGTTATCGTTAAGATTGTGATATTAAAGTTTGGGAAGATCGCCCACCCCTAGTAGTTCACCATTAACACTGCCACATATTTGCAGCTTAAGAAAGCAACATTTCCCCCTGCAAATGATCTGATGTTAATGCATAAAAATGTAATCTGAGTCCAATATGTCCATGTAGGAAAAGTTCGAACCCTCTTTGTTTGGCAATCATCTCTAGTCTGGACACCATGCCGGTCAAGGAGGACGCTACAGACAAAACACACAAACAACCAAGAAACTATAAGAGAAATATACATTTTAATTAACTATATCAGTTTAATTCAAGGACATCCTCACCGTTCAGCGCCTCATTGATCTTCTCAAGACATTTTGTGATTGGCTCACAAACTCTCGCGTCTCCTTTTGTTTTATCCTACAATGAAAAATATTCCTCACCTGCTAGTTTCACCACAGCAACTGAACTGAGAAATGTTGAAAAGCCCTGAGGAATGACCTTTTCAGACAAATATATAAGCCCAAGTGTAGCATGCAGTGACTTTCCAACCAACAAATACCATTAGGCCTATGCACCGTACAGCTGCTCAGAGAAAACACAGATTTATCATATTTCTGGAGAGGGACCTGCAGTTTGCATATTATTTTGGCAATCCACAACAGTCTTAAGCTCCACATCTGGAATAGATTTGGACGGTTGCGCGCACACATAATGGCAAACGTCTGAGGGTGATGCCTGAGAGACCCAAGTTTGGACTCTATTTGGCTAATGCGCAATAAATGACCCAAACTCGACCTCTTCTATATGATATCATCCTACTTTAAAATGCATATATGCATATATATATATAAACTGCATTTCACCCATCCAAGTGCACACACACAGCAGTGAGTATTGAACACACACACACACACACTGTGAACACACACCCGGAGCAGTGTGCAGACGTTTTTTGCTGAGGCGCCCGGAGAGTGATTGGGGGTTGCTCAAAGGAACCTCAGTTGTGGGTAATGAGAGCACTGTTCATCCACCTACATTACTGCTGGTACTGAGACTCGAACCCACAACCTTCGGGTTACAAGTCCGACTCTCTAACCATTAAATGTATGGAAGCTTGTTTCCGTCACAGAATAAAATTAAGAAAGGTAATTGCGACTTTTTCTCTCACAATTTGTACTTTTTCTCCGAATTGTGCGATATAAACTCGCAATTCCCACTTTTTTCCCCCTCGCAATTTTTTTTTCTCTTTCAAAATTGCGAGTTTAAATCCTACAAATCTGACTTTTTTTACTTTATAACACACAATTGCGAGTTTATATCACGCAATTCTGAGAAAAAAGTCAGAATTAATAAATAAAAAAAAGTCAGTTGTGCACCTAGTTACGGTTGCTAAGCCACCGTAATTGTCGTTTTTGGATGTAGTATTTCTCAAAGGCAGTTTTCTTACCATGCATCTTCGGACCAGTTGCATGGTCTCATTCCAAGATTTATCAGCATATTTGGACTTCAAGGTAGACATTAAAGTTTTGGTCTTCATACTTGCAGGAGCTGTGAAGGCGACAGACCAGCAGTGAATGTTTTAGCTTGTTCTCAGAATTGTTGTTGTATATTTTATAATAATAACAACAATAACTCTAAAACTAGCCAAAGCGTTTGTTTTCTGGTCTTTCAGCTTTTTTTCCATTTTTTTTATTTTTTAAACATTTTATATTTATAACTTTTTACAACAAATCCGCCCACAATCATAAGACTAATGTCTTTCAGCTTGTTTAGAGGGTATGACCAACAAAGCAATTTATGCTGGTTTAATGTTTTTTGGTTGTTTTTTTTGTTTTTTTTAAAAAGGAAAAAAAAGAGATTTCACTTTACCGCCTTCGCTCTTTGACTCCATTTCGGTCGAGACTCTTGTTAATTACGTTTAGACTGCTGCTCAAGAGATGTATCTCAAGATTAACAACACAAAACGTCGAGGAAAGTATAAACATAAACGTTCAAACTTCAAAAATACTTTCAACTAGTCTCTCTCTGCTAATTAATCGAGTTCCCGCGCTAGACACTAATCAGCGGCGCGCGCAACGTGAATCTAGAGGAGGGAGGGGGGATTGCGTGCCCGCGCGCATGCGCAGACAGACGCTTCCCTGCATGGAAAACTGAAGCGGATCCATGTGACCCGCCTATCGGGATCATCATCGGCGCTACACACACACACACACCCATGACTGACTGACGTCTGCCACACCAAAGATCACCGCAACCGGCTTCTGCTCGCTGTAAACACTGACGGAAGGCAGGTCTGAGGTGTCGGTCCGGTTCTGAGGGCATTGTTCGGGATGAGGCTGCAGTAACGGCAGGGAAGAGGAGTCTTCCCGAGAGTCCCTGTGTCTCTGATTACCTTTAGCTGAACCTGCAGACACAAAGGTAAGATCTGGCACAGGTATTACAGCAGATATGTAATCAATGTCGTTATGAATATAGTATTAAATCTAGGCTGGGTGCTTGTAGATAAGCGCTAATGAATCCTTGAGTATATGTGTGTGTGTGTGTGTGTGTGTGTGTGATGGCTAGCAGGACAGCTAGTGTGTGTGTGTGTGTGTGTGTTTATTTGTCTGTCTGTATGTATGGGTGTGTGTGTGTGTATGACGGTTAGCCGGACAGCTAGTGTGTGTGTGTGTGTGTGTGTGTGTGTGTGTCTGTATGTGTGTGAGAGCAGACTGTATAAATGACCCTTACAAAAAGCACTGTGATACCATATATACCAACAGATGGTAATACCATGGTATTTTGATATACACCATGGTATTAAATGATTACCATAGTATTTGTTCATGGCTAAGATGCTTTACCACAGTGGTTTTCAGTCCTTCAGAGGAGACACACACCACCAAATATGATCATGTATAATATACCAATTTAAAAATTGGTTGGAAAATATTTAGTATCTTTAAGTTGCATTAAAGTTTCTTTCTCCTCGCTATAGCACTGTACTGTTAAACGTATTTATTTAAAGCAAATTCTAATTGTTTAGGCTACTTATTTATTTTAATCTAATTAAACACACCATAAATCTCACATGTCTTACCGTAGTGAAGCCTGCAGACTCTCCGCACACTCAACCCTGGCCTCTCTCTATACATACATGCATATATAATGTACCAATGCAAACGCTCACAGTCATATTACAGCACGTGTGTTATTCATGAGCCATTCAGTCCTTTACTTCGATCAGCTTTGCAGTCATTATTAATGTCAGTGTGCTGTCGATTTCCCTCAGTCTGATTTATTGGAGTTTCACCATTGCGTCTTGCTCTTTTATTTAGTTAGATCTGCAATCATCACAATGCAAAATGCTTTAAAATAATAACTTCCCCTCTTTTCTTCTCTGATGACGAGGGCGGGGCAACCTGTCACTCACATGAGATCGGCCAATAGCAAACCCCAACCATCCAATCAATTCCTCAGACACAATCAAGCCCCGCCCACATCTGTTATTGTTCCAGAAGCGTTTCACTCGGATATACGACACAATAGGGAAAAAAAGACGAGCGCAATTACAGTTTCATGCTGACTTTAAAGAGATGTTTGATTTGCTTTGATGTATTATATATTTGTATTTTATTTCAGATTTATTTCATTTAACGAAAACAATTTTTAATAGTTTTAGTGCACTGATCCAGATTTCACAGAAATGTCTTTGCAAATGCGCAGGGAGTTTCTCTGTTACTGCTGATTCCTGTCAAACCAGTTGTGAAAGAGTCAAGGTTATTCAGGAGAACATAAGCCCGTTGTTTTAAGTGAAATGTCAGTTTTAAACAATGGAGGAAAGCACTTCTGGGGAATACTTGGAAAATAGTTTCCCCGCTTGACCATTTTATTTGTATTTTTAGGATGCATTACAATCCGTTCTAATAATATGCAAATGATATTCAAATGCTTAAGACAGGCGTGTAAGATTAGCATATTCTTTTCTTGTATTAGGTGAGCTGTTGCGGCTAAACGGTGAGTGGAATATTACAGAATGAAATGTAAATATTTGTGTTCTCCTCCAGGTGCACACGGGGCGGTACATGGTCTTCTCTCGAACACACTCCCACCCTGACCCTTCACTTCAGTGACCTTCAGCTCCTCCCCGACCCGACCCATAAACCCCACGACTCTCCTCAGTCCGACCCGAGCGGCAGCCGATAGCATGGCCACAGCCAAACCCAAAGGCCAGAACTCTCTGGCGCTTCACAAGGTGATCATGGTCGGGAGCGGCGGTGTGGGAAAGTCGGCTCTAACTTTGCAGTTCATGTACGATGAGGTGAGGATGCTTTCCACATATTACAAAAATACTTCCTTCCACAGACATCATGAAAGTTAGGGATGCACGATATATCAGCCACCATATCGGTATCGGACGATATATATTCATCTTTAATGTTATCGTTATCGGCCCGACAAGAAAATTTGGCCGATATATTAAAGGAGACATATCATGCTTTTAAATTGTTCCTTTTTACATATAAATCATACATTTGTAGTCTATATAAAGCGGAACTGCAATGCTTGGGTCTGAATTCCTCATTATTATAGCTCCACAGGCCCCTTTTCTACCCCTTTTCTGATGTGCGTCTGAGAGCAACTCGTTTTGGTGCGGTCTCTTTAAATACAATTGAGACACTTCATACCCCGCCCACACTCGGTTCAACTCCACCCCGTTCGGCCATTTTTGTAGTTTGATAGCAGAGATACGATTATCTAGCGGCACAGAAACTTTTTATTCACACGTTATTAACAAAATGTCAACAACGGAAGACTTGTCCAGCCAGCCTTACATGTTCGAGTCGGAGCCGGAGCGAGATGAAAATGAAGACGACGAACCTGTAACGTTAGAACAACGTCTTCATATGGATGTATCGCAATGGTGTGTTACTGTATTTACACATGAAACTTTGGTCTTCCGACCTTTTACCACCGTGTCGATTTATTTTGATTAATATGTGCGAGGGAGAGAGAGCAAGACAGCGTCTAGTTTGGAGACGGTGATGTCTTGTTTACACTTTCGCCTGGCTCTGAAGAGAGAGAGAGAGCGCGCGCGCGACCGGGTCTCTCTCTCTCTCTGCCCGTTCTTTCAGTTAAACATGCGCCCTGTCACAAGCGCAGCAGTTCATCTACATTAGACGGTGTAATGAAGCGTGTGGGTTACTACATCCAACAACCGAACATTTTAACTTACCCTCTCGTAACTTCTGCATCCTTTAGCTTGGACTACAAAATTGCAGCGAGAAATAAAAATGGCGGATTGCTCGAAGTGTTGGGCCGGAAGTCAATGTCCTTATTTGGCAGTTCCGCTGCAAATACTGTGACGTAATAGTTCAAAAAACGTCATAGATAACAGAAAAATCGGAACAGGTTGAAAAATATGACCAAAACAGAATATAAAGATATCAACGAAGCACCTGAAGAGAATAATTTCATCTTTTCTGTACTTCTAAACACTCCAAATATACAACAAAATGCATTTAAGGGCTAAAAAAGTGCATTTAGCATGATATGTCCCCTTTAAAACCGATAAATAATGTATTATTTCCTTCAGCTGAGACTCTTCAGATGCGCACTGTTCAACATTTAGGGTTTTTAATTGCTTGAAATATGATCGGAATCACTTCAAAAAGGAAAATACAGAAAGTGCAACATGTCATATAAGCTACATAAAATTATATTGAGAACATCATCATAATGGTGTGTTTGGGACGTGGCTTTTAATGGTGAGACTTTTGTTTTTGTAATCAGGCTCTCAAAAATGATATAAAAATGTGGATTTCGATTTATCGGTCAATATATCGGTTATCGGCTTTCAAATATAAAGAAAGTTATCAGTATCGGCCCCAAAATCTTCATATCGGTTCATCCCTAATTAAAGTACAATTATATTTTAATTAAGTTTTTGTTTTGATTATGTAATAATGTTTTAAATCACCACTCGGTTTTGTAATTTGCCCTTATGGAAAATAACATGTAAAATATGGAAAGTTGGTCCGGATGGCAATATCAGCTGGGTGGTCGGGTTTGACCTTTGTAGAGCATCTTGGTTAACCCTTTAGAACCTGAAGCTAAAATAGGTGTTTTTCACATAATTTGATTTTTTGACTGTAAAATTCTAAAACAATGTGCTATCTTCATGTGCAAGGTGTCATCTTTTTCAGAAAAAGGTAAGCTTTCAACAAATTACAGTTATTGACCATTATTGTGTGTGGTGAGTTTGTAAATAGAATTTAAATAGACAAAAATAAAAAAACGAGAATAAATTTACTGATTTTTATTTAGAAAAAAAGCAGAAAAAAATCATGAACGAAAGAAACTAACACTTTAAAGTTGAAAAATGAACTATAATACATATATACAAGTCTTTTTTGTGAGATTGGGTTGCACAGTTTTCATGTAGGACACTTTTTTTCATACACGCACACATACAAATGCACGCATTCATAGGCATGCACACGCACGCACACGCACGCACTACATGCTTACATGTAGTTTCTTACGAAAGAAACTAACACTTTAAAGTTGAAAAATGAACTATAATACATATATACAAGTCTTTTTTGTGAAATTGAGTTGCACAGTTTTCATTTAGGATACTTTTTTTTCATACACACACACATACAAATGCACCCATTCAGGCATGCACACGCACGCACTACATGCTTACATACGTGAAAGAGTAACGGCCATCCGCCTCCCAAATTTCATAAAAAATCATCCCAATCCCCTCTTCTGCTGTCTAACACTTCTTTCGCCATGTATTTGTTCGTTTCTTTTATTATTTTATGCAATCCAAAACACTCTAACCTGCCGCGCGTCGAATCTCTCTGTTCAAATCCTTCCATCCCGCGCTGCTGTCATTTGCAGACGGAAAGCATGACATTACCGTAATAAGCCGTATATTGGCGAAAAGCGCATGATGTCTACTTTCAGGAACTATTTAAATTATTTTGATAGTGCAAACGGTTGAAGAGTTACAGTGACATGAATACAGCTTGGTTGGCTGTGTCGTCGACGACACATCCGGTTTTAAAGGGTTAAGACTGGTTAAAGCTGGTCGAGCAACAGAACAGCTGCATGTTTCTAGTAGGGATGCACGATATATCGGCCACTGTATCGGTATCAGCCGATATATGTTCAATTTTAATGTTATTGTTATCGGCCTAATTTACCAATCAGGTCGATAAAAATAACATAAAAAATTTACATATATCGGCCGATACCGATATGGTGGCCAATATATCATGCGTATTAAAGCTGATAGATAATGGATATTAAAGCCGATAAATAATGGCTTATTTCCTTCATCTGAGACACTTCAGATGTGCACTGTTCACCATGATGGGCTTGAAATATGATTGGAATCACTTCAAAGAAGGAAAATACAGTAAAGTGCAACATGTGCAAGTCTGTCATATCGGCTACATAACATTATAGTGTTGTCACGATACCAAAATTATTGTTTCGATACCGATACCAAGTCAAGTATTGCGATTTCGATACTTTTTCGATACTTTTCCTGAAAAGGGAGAAACACTCTCTCAAATATCATTGCTGTGCTTTATTTTAAAACCGGGACAACATTCTAATTATATAACACACTAATAAATGAACATATGAACAGCAGATATATTAAACATTTGAACAAAATATGAAATATCAAAATATAAAAAATAAATTAGAGCAATGACATTTCAAGGTAAAAAAAATATAAATTTAGCAGCATTATCTCATTTATCATAAGAAACATAAGAGCTTTATCTTGATTCTGAACTTTGAATAAAAATATGAACAGCGATTATATTAAACAATGTTTAATATTGGTAACATACGATAAGCCTCATTGGTGATATATTTGACGTGGGGAGAGAGTTGTGGAAGGCCTATACTTCATGTTAAACATAAATATATAGCAGCAAAGACAACGTCGGCAGTGTTGACGGCAAAATAGGCTACAGAATAATTCGTTCTGTATTGAGAGGTGCAAATTACATTTTATATTGTATTTGTCAAAACTTTCAAACATCAAAATGTCATTGATTAATATGTATTCATGTCAAAATGACAGAAACATCTTTTCCTATTCTATTTTGCCTGGAAACGCTTTTCCGCGCGTCTCGAGCTGCGCCCAGACGCGTGTGTCACGCAGGCAGTGAACATGGGAGCCGAAATAATAACGGACACGACACGCAGCCAGTGTGTCGCCGGCCTTACAAATCTGGTACGCGGTCATTCTTAGAAGTATCGATACTAATAAATTAAGGAATCGTGACGTTTTTAATTTCCGGTTTACTTTTGAAGTATCAGTGCACCGTGCAACAGAGCAAGGTAGGCAACGTACTTCCATATGTCACTCCTCGCGTCATCTTTTTCTACGAGTCGTGGACCACTTGTGCTCGCACATGCAGCCATCTCGCTGTAGTTTGTCACATGACACTGACAGCGGCAGGTTCTTCGCTGCGTGCGTCAGGAAAAAAAACAGACGTCCATAGGGAGGCGTTTTTTTTTTTAAAGTATCGATACTGATAAATTTAGGTATCGTGACGTTTTTAATTTCCGAGTATCGCAATACTTTTGAAGTATCGGTACATCGTGCAACACTATAACATTATAATGAGAACATCATTATAATGGTGTGTTTGGGACATGGCTATTAATGGTGAGACTTTTGTTTTTGTAATCAGGATCTCAAAAATTATACAAAATTTGGATTTAGATTTATTTGCCAATATATCGGTTATCGGCTTTCAAAATATAAAGAATTATCGGTTATCGGTATCGGCCAAAATGTTCGCATCGGTGCATCTCTAATGAAAGTACAATTATATTTCGATTAGTTTTTTGTTTTGTTCATGTAGCCTAATAAAGCAACAGAACAGCTTGCATGTTTCTAGTAGGGATGTACGATATATCAGCCACCATATCGGTATCGGCCGATATATGTTCAATTTTAATGTTATCGTTATCGGCCCGATTGGTAAATTAGGCCGATATATTAAAGCCGATAGATTATGTATCATTTCCTTCAGCTGAGACGTTTCAGATGTGCACTGTTCATCATGATGGTTTTGAATTGCTTGAAATATGATGGGAATCACTTCAAAAAGGAAAATACAGTAAAGTGCAACATGTGCAGCGCAAGATATACGTCATATAGGCCTACGCTTCATAAAATTATAATGAGAACCTCATAATAATTGTGCGCTTGGGACATGGCTGTTAATGCTGAGACATTTGCTTTTGTAAACAGGCTCTCAAAAATTATATGAAAATTTGGATTTAGATTTATCGGCTTTAAAAATATAAAGAATTATCGGTTATCGGTATCGGCTAAAAGTTTCATATCGGTGCATCTCTAGTATCGGGCTTGCTCCCCAAGAAAATGTGGATTTCTCTGGTCTACTACAGTACATATGTGCAATTTAAGACTTTTGAAGGCCAAAATAATTGATAAGAAATAGCTTTTAAAACCCTGTCAGTGGCAGCAGATTATCTGTCAGTACCGCTCTCTCCTCATCTCCATCAGTCTGTCTTCTCTCTCAGTCTCTTCCCCTCCTAAAGCTGAGCTTTGACCGATAGTCTTCTCATTTCCGTCTCTATCAGTGTAGAAAGTAAACATAGGGTCACCTGATATTTATATGTTTTGTGAATCATTTTTCAATCAAGTTCATTTACTGAAGGCTACCAGGAAAGCTAAGTTTATTAAATTCATTCACAGTATGTACACATTCATTATTAAAACGGTTACATTAAGGTCTCTTGTTTTCTCACATTGACAGTTACTAAAATTATTACATATATGGATGTTATGTAAATTATATAGACCTGTTTTCTATTCAAAATGAATCAAAAGTTTATTAGTTTGCCTGATTATTTTTGTTGGTTGTTTATCATTTCTATCTTAAAACAGCTGTCAATTATGAAATGTTTAGTTTCCATCCACTTCCATCTTATCTCGCACTTTATGGCCATTAACAAATGATACGCTGTGTAATATCCTTGCAGCACTAAAGTCGAGTTAATACTATATCAGGCAATTATTTCAAACCTTTATTATATACACCATTATTATTCAGACCTCTGTGACCTCATAGCTGGCTACGGCCATGGTTCCTGCTACAGATGAGTAATGCAGTAATGTTTATTAAATTATTATTATTATAACCACGCGATACAAACCATCCTATGTGCTGTCGGCCAGTAAAAACAATTTATTTATATTTTAAAAAGAATCGGACCGGCCCACATTAAAATAAATGGTCCTCTGGAGAAAAGAATCTGGCAGCTCTAATACATTAGCTCAATATTAGAGTTAGGTTATTTTAATTTATTAAATGCTTTAATTGCCTGTTAATATTTTAAATGTTCCTTTGGACGTTTGCTGATGAGACCCTCCAGCGGTTACAGGTCATAGACTGTTTAAATAAAACCCACTCAGCAAATGCCAGCTGATATCTGTCCATCGCCCTGATTTCGCTCCACATGTAAACCCCTATACGCACCTCCATCTCCTCCTCCTCCTCAGTTTGTGGAGGACTACGAGCCCACGAAGGCGGACAGCTACAGAAAGAAGGTGGTTCTGGACGGGGAAGAAGTGCAGATAGATATTCTGGACACGGCCGGGCAGGAGGACTACGCTGCGATCCGGGATAACTACTTCAGGAGCGGAGAGGGCTTCCTCTGTGTCTTCTCCATCACTGAACTAGAGTCGTTTGCAGCGACTGCTGATTTCAGGTGATTTACACATCTTCAGCTTATTTAAAGGAGCTGTATCGATTTTAGACTTAAAGGGGTGGTTGATTTATGATCTCACTTTTCTAACTTTAGTTAGTGTGTAATGTTGCTGTTTGAGCATAAACAACATCTGCAAAGTTCAAAGCAAAGGAAGATATATGCTTTTAAAGAAATCGTTTAAGGACTACAACAAACGGCTGGTAGGGACTACAATGAGCTTCTTCACATAAACTTTAAATTTACATAAACCCCGCCCCCGGGTGAGTGACATCACTAACCCCCACACATTTACATAAACCCCGCCCCTGGGTGAGTGACATCACTAACCCTCACATTCACATAAACCCCGCCCCCGGGTGAGTGACATCACTAACCCATACATTTACATAAACCCCGCCCCGGGGTGAGTGACATCACTAACCCTCACATAAACCCCGGGTGAGTGACATCACTAACCCTCACATTCACATAAACCCCGCCCCCGGGTGAGTGACATCACTAACCCTCACATTCACATAAACCCCGCCCCCGGGTGATTGACATCACTAACCCTCACATTCACATAAACCCCGCCCCCGGGTGAGTGACCTCACTAACCCTCAAATTTACATAAACCCCGCCCCCGGGTGAGTGACATCACTAACCCTCACATTCACATAAACCCCGCCCCCGGGTGAGT
The DNA here is from genome assembly GCF_963993115.1 of Abramis brama. Classification (NCBI taxonomy): domain Eukaryota; kingdom Metazoa; phylum Chordata; class Actinopteri; order Cypriniformes; family Leuciscidae; genus Abramis; species Abramis brama. Next base: position 2,104,205 of record NC_139986.1, on the reverse strand, counting down.
GACATCACTAACCCTCACATTTACATAAACCCCGCCCCTGGGTGATTGACATCACTAACCCTCACATTCACATAAACCCCGCCCCTGGGTGATTGACATCACTAACCCTCACATTTACATAAACCCCGCCCCCGGGTGAGTGACATCACTAACCCTCACATTTACATAAACCCCGCCCCCGGGTGATTGACATCACTAACCCTCACATTTACATAAACCCCGCCCCCGGGTGATTGACATCACTAACCCTCACATTTACATAAACCCCGCCCCCGGGAACACGCAGTCCATGTTGAGAAGAATTGTTATAGTCGAACACATTTGTGAGTTCAAGCTCACGCTGTCGCATCCGTCTTTTCACATGCAATACCGTACGCAACACAAACGCAATATCATGTCACTCTGAAGGCATCTTACAACCGTTCCCACACGAGCGATTTATAGATTATCATGACAGAATATGCTAATCAAAGACTAGAAGATAGTTAACTCCACATCAGCAACATAAATGCATCAACTAACCATTCAGAAACGTCCTGTTGCTTCTACGTGTCACTTATTCTTGAGTCTCTCCATCTTTGTCTGACTGAAGCTGTTGAAGCTCCGCCCTCTGTGCCGGGAGCAGCAGCTCATTTGCATTTAAAGGGACACACACGAAACGACACGTTTTTACTGACCCTCAAAAAGGGACAATTTTAACATGCTGTAAAAAATAATCTGTGGGGTATTTAGAGCTAAAACTTCACACACACACTCTGGGGACATCAGAGACTTATTTTATTCATTTGTATTTTGTATACAGTAAGTCGTTAGGGGCGACACTTTACAATAACATCTCAGTAGTTAATGCCTTAACTTGTATAACTAACAAAGAGCAATGTTTTTTACAGCATTTATTAACCTTTGTTAATTTTAGTCAATATAAATGTTAGTTCACAGTGCATTAACTAATATTAACAGATACAACTTTTTACCCTACATATATTGAGATTAACATTAATTAAGATTAAAAAATGCTGTAGAAGTATTCATTATTAGCTATTTTAACTAATGTTAACTAATTAAACCTTATTGTTATCGGTTTAAGATTTGTTAACATTAGTAAACTACATTAGTTAACACAAACTAACAATGACAAACACTTCTAAAGCATGTATTAATCTTAGGTAGTGTTAATTTCAGCTAATGCATTATTAAAATCAATATCTGTTAATATTATTTATTAGACCTGAGTTTACAATAAACAGTTGTATTTTTATTAACTACCATTGACAAAGATGAATGCGTACTGTAACAAATGCATTGCTCATTGTTAGTTAATGCATTAACTCACATTAACCAATAGAATCTTATTGTAAAGTGTTTCCATTTTATATTTATTTCCTTTATTTGCTTTAAGTTTTAGTAATGGTACTTTAATTGGATGTAGATGGAAATATATAGTTTTGCACATACTTAAATCACATTAGTTAAAAGGTTTCAACGTTTTTTTGTTGTTTATGCTTTTGACTGCTTTTATGGATATTGATTTCCATTAGAGTTATATTTGACATAGAAACATTCCTCTCTTCCCAGAGAGCAGATCCTGCGTGTGAAAGAGGACGAGAACGTGCCGTTCCTGCTGGTGGGGAATAAGTCTGATCTGGAGGACCGGAGGCAGGTGAGCGCCGACGAGGCCAAGGCCCGAGCGGACCAGTGGGGTGTGTGTTACGTGGAGACGTCTGCCAAGACCCGCGCCAACGTAGACAAGGTCAGTGTGTGTGAGCCTGAGGCTGTATAGTGGAGAGATGGCCAGTTACTGGGCAAATGCTGTTGAACTACAGTACATCCTCTACACTGCGATTATGCGAACAAATGATACCTCTGGGATTTTGTCGAAAACAATAATTATGCAATGTTTTGCTGAGTGTGTTTTTGTGCTGATGTCTTGACTGGAAATCCGTTTTATTTTTTCCTGAATTCCATTTTTTAATTTTTTTACTCCATTTTAATGGTTAAATTAAAAAATGTTTAATCAAAAAGCATGTCTAATTAATTGAAATCATGAAACTTAGACAATATAACAATAATTTATTAAAAGTTTAACAACAATTACATGTTTATGGCCTTGTGAATAAAAAAAAAATATTTTAGATTCCCTTGTATTTTTACTAAATTCTGTGTTTTCTGTTTTAAGTTTTCTGGATTCCATTTTTAATGGTTTAATTAAATGTCATGATCAAAATGCATATCTGATTAATTGAATTAACAAAAACCATTTAATAATAATTAAAAAAATCATTTCTATTCTAATAATTTTTTTCTGGCAATCAAATGAATGCATAAAACATTAATTTAATTTATCTTTCAATCATTTGAAATTAAAGGGGTGGTTTACTGCTTTTTTTCGTTGCATGATTGTGTTTATGGGGTGCAATATAACATGTCTTCGGGTTTTTTTTTTTTTTTTAAGTCTTATTTTTCATAAATTTCACCTTTATTGTAAGCCGCTTTCTCCTCTGTCATTTGAACGACCGGTTGACTTCCTGATTCTATGAAAACACTCCCTCGGAAACAGGCAATGGGCTCAGATTGGTTAGTTGCGCCGGTGTGTTGTAATTGGCTAAACTGCGTAGTGCATGTTGTCCGGAAACTTCACGCCCATTACCTTTACGGGCGAAAGTTGCATGTGCATGTGCTCCGGTCAAATGTAAATATCAGACCCAGGAAGCGACAATGAAGAGAGTCAAGCAACCTCCGAAAACACGGCTCTTACAAAACGTTTCTGAATGGTACATTTTTTATTATTATTATTCTATTCTAATATATATGTATTTCGATATGCTGTTACTTGAAAATGCTACTGCTGCTTGTTAGCTTTTGAGATACGGTTTTCTCCTGATTAAACATTTAATATAACTGAATAAATGACTGAGTAATACCGTTTTTTAAAGTTATTGTTTTAACTTCAGCAGCTGAAGTTTGCTGTTGCGATTAGGCTACATATATATATTTTTTAACTTCATACACGTTTGTCTTATACACACAAAATAGCATCGAACTAACTGGCTATAAACAAACAGCGTTGGCATTGGTTTACGTTCTTGATCAAATCGATCGTCATAAAATATACATGGAAAATACATTTACAAAATTAGTACATAATTACAAATTCAGGTTCAAAATGTTTGTACGCGTTTGTACGTGTAAGTGGCTACTAAAGCCAGCGCTGGCATTTGTTTACGTCCTTGATAAAACAAAAACATTACGTCTGAAATTATACATGCAAATACATTTAAAATTATTAAGTCTTACTTACAGGTTGTGGCTCAACAACTGCTGTCTCTGGTTGTAAAGTTGGAACTGCTTCATGTTTTAGTAACTATTCTGCTCTTGCTTTGACAGGTTAGCGTAGCAGATAGCTAACATAAGATCCATGAAATAAAGACCCAGGAAACCGGAGTAGAGAGAGGCCTTTAGTAAGGATCTTTCCAATTTTGTAAAACTGTAGAAACATAACAATATGGCATTACAAACTGCCCATATATACATATACATGAATATACAACTCAAATCTAACATATATATAGCTATCCCATAAGAAAAATTAGCCATTATAATGAGACTTGCAGGACTAGTAAGCATTTAAGCTAACTTTAACATGGGTGTCTATGGAGAAATGCTAATCGCGATTAGCATCTATTAATACAACATACATATTATGCTAAAACGGACAATACACAAAGACTATAGCAAAGTAGATATACTTCCTACAGAAATACTTACAGACTTTGACCTTCAAAAACTATCAAAGGCAAAGAGAAAGAGTAACTGCTGCATGTCCTCTCAATTGACTAGAGTCAGAAGCAGACAGGAAAACAACGGCAAGAGAGGAGGGACTAAAATAATAAAAGAAATCAAATGCAATACAACTTTACACCACTAGATGTCTCTAATGCAACACAAAGTGGGGGCAGAACACTCCCCGCCTGGTATTAAATAATACCACTATGTCCCTTTACTGAGAAGCAGCACAACGTCTGAAACAGGTCTTGAATACACCTTGGGAGTACCCTGTCTCATGATCTTCACATTGACTTTCCGAATCCTGCCATCACGGCTGGGGATGGTTTCCACAATAACACCTGTGGGCCACTCATTCCTTTTAACTTGAGTGTCTTTAAGGAGTACCACATCTCCAACTTCCAGATTCGGTCTTTCTGATTTCCACTTCTTGCGGGGCTGGAGCGTCTCCAAGTACTCTTGCTTCCAGCGTCTCCAGAAAGTTTCAGCGAGGCTTTGGACTTGCCTCCATTGCTTGCTATAGAGATCTTTGAGATCCATGTTCCCCAGAGGAGCAGATACTGGGTCAATCTTCTGAGTGAGCAGCATTGCTGGTGTGAGAACAGCTGGCATCCCTGGATCAGAGGACACTGGAATCAGAGGTCTTGCGTTCATGATTGCCATGACTTCAGCCATGAGAGTCACAAGTACTTCATGAGAGAGGCGACAGTTCTCCTTCAACAACATGGCATCCAAAATGCGGCGTGCAACACCGATCATCCTCTCCCACACTCCACCCATGTGAGAGGAGTGTGGAGGATTGAATATCCAGGTGCAACTTTTTTCTTGCAGGTGAGCTTTCAACTCTGGATCTTCTGAGTTTATTTGCAGTTCTTTGCAAGCTCCAACAAAGTTTGTGCCCCTATCGGAACGGAGCAGTCTCACAGGACCTCTGATAGCGGTAAATCTCCTCAAAGCATTGATGAAGCTGGAGGTTGACATGGTCTCTACGACCTCAATATGCACCGCTCGTGTACTCAAACAGGTGAACATAACTGCCCAGCGTTTGTTTTCTACATGACCACCTCTGGTCCTGCGCGACGAGATGGTCCAAGGTCCGAAAACGTCAAGTCCAACATTCGTGAACGGAGGATCCATGGTGAGTCTGTCTAGAGGTAAGTCAGACATTTTTTGTTCTTCCAACTTTCCTCTTAATCTTTTGCAGATCACACATTTGTGAATCACACTTGACACCAATCTCTTACTTCCTGTTATCCACAGTCCAGCTGTTCGAACTGCGCCTTCAGTGAAGTGTCGTCCTTGGTGAGCAACCTGTTCATGGTAATGTCTTACCAGCAGAGTAGAGACATGATGGTTTTTAGGAAGAAGGATTGGATGCTTTTCTTCCCAGGACAAGTCTGCTGACGATATTCGGCCTCCAACTCTCAGCAAACCATTGTCATCAATGATGGGATCCAAACTTCTGATTGAACTGTGTCTGGAGACTTCTTCACCATTTGAGAGGTCTTTAATTACCTCTTTAAAGAAGTCCTGTTGTACGCTTCTCATAATTATGAGTTTTGCCTGAGGAAGCTCACCCATTCTCTGTTTATGGTCAGTATTTTTGGAGTAGGCTCTGGCCTTTTGGATGAGCCTGGCTGTTGCACGGGTAAGTGATTTCCAACTGGAGAATCTACTAAACCGATGAGAGCCGATACCTCCACCTGTAGCTTTTGTAGCATAGGTTGAAACTTGAGGGCGGATTTCTGCATCAGACTCTGGATGTAGAAGGTCAAATATCTCTGGCTGAGGAGACTCATCCCACTGAGGTTTTGTCAGAAAAGCTGGACCTGAAAACCAGTTGGTGTCTTTTAGGAGAGTGGCTGGGACAGACCTGGATCCATGATCTGCAGGATTATGGCTGGTGCTGATGTAGTGCCACTGATTAGGGTGAGAGGATTTCCTGATTCTTGTCACTCTGTTTGCGACATAGACATAGAAGTTCCTGGACGTGTTATGAATGTAGCCAAGTACAATCCTACTGTCCGTGTAGAACTTGACTGTGTGAATCTCCACATCGATTTCATCCATTATCAGGTCTGCAAGCTCTGTTGCCAAGACAGCTGCACACAGCTCCAAACGAGGGACAGTGTGTGCAGGACGTGGAGCCAGCTTGGACTTCCCCATGATGAACCCGACATGACTGTGTCCTTCTGTATCAACTGCCTTAAGGTAGGCTACAGCTGATATAGCTAGAGTTGATGCATCCGCGAAGACACAAATTTCTCTGTGTACAGTGGCAAGCAGAGAAACAGAAAGGTAGGTCCTCTGGATCTGGAGTAGCTTAAGTTCCATCAGGGAATCTTTCCAGGCTTTCCACTGGATTATTTTGTCGTCTGGTAGCTGAGTGTCCCAATCGTACTCTTCTATGGAGATATCTCTCACCAAAGCCTTTCCCTGAATCGTGATAGGTGCCACAAACCCCAAGGGATCGTATATACTGTTGACCGTCGAAAGGATGCCCCTTTTAGTGAATGGTTTTTCCTCATCAGACACGCAGAAGGAGAAGCTGTCTGTTTGCAGGTCCCATATGAGGCCTAGACTGCGTTGGAGAGGCAAAGGATCAGATGACAGATCCAGATCCTTTAGATCTTTGGCACGATCTTCAGATGGGAAAGCGTTCATAACAGTGCTGCTGTTTGATGCTATCTTGTGCAACATGATGCTTGACTCAGCTAACATTTCCCTTGTTCTTTTCAGAATGTCGATGGCTTCTTCTGCAGTGGAGAATGAGGCGAGTCCATCATCCACATAAAAGTTCCGCATGACGAACTGCTTAGCATCTTGGCCATGTTCCTTTTGTCCTTCTTGCGCTGCCCGTCTCAAGCCATAAATGGCTACAGCTGGTGAAGGGCTGTTACCGAATACATGTACTGTCATTCGGTATTCAGTCACTGGTTTTGTGAAGTCATTATCTTCGAACCACAAGAATCTTAGGAAATCACGGTGTTCCTCACAGACTGTGAAACAGTAAAACATCTGTTGCACATCTGCTGTGACTGCAAAAGGCTCCCTGCGGAAACGAAGAAGGACGCCAAGAAGAGTATTATTGAGGTCTGGTCCCTTTAAGAGGATGTCGTTGAGGGAGACACCTTCGTGCCTGGCACTGGAGTCAAACACCACCCGTATTTGGTCTGGCTTTTTAGGGTGGTAGACACCAAATGTTGGTAGATACCAGCACTCTTGATTCTCTTTCAATGGCGGAGCTAGTTCTGCCTGGTTTGACTCGAAGATTTTCTGCATGAAATCCATATATTGTTTTTTCATGTCTGGCTTTCTATCCAGTGTGCGACACAGAGATGAGAGACGTTTGGCTGCTTGCTCTCTATTATTTGGGAGACGGCGCCTTGAGGAATGGAATGGTAAGGGAGCTACCCAACTGTTTGCTTCATTCATGTAGACGTTTTTGTCCATGATCTCAAGGAAGGCTTGATCTTCAATAGACAAAGCTATTTTCTCATCCTCTTTTGTTCTTTTGAATACTGTGCTTCCAAGATCATCGGTGTCATCTGCCAGTATGTCCATCTCTTTCAAGGTTAGTATACTGTAACTTGATCTCCTCTTGTCAAACTTTTCTTGGATGTGAATAACACTATGACATGGTTTAAGGAAAGACGTACGCCCAGTAGGTAGGACATCGGTCCTGTAAACATTAACACTGCTAGGCTTGTGGGCTCCTCTGAGACATACTTCTCCAACAATGACCCAGCCGAGGTCAAGTTGTTGTGCATATGGAGCATTGTTGGGTCCATTATACTGTTTACGTACTTTGTGTACGCGCAGTATGTCTCGGCCGAGTAGAAGAAGAATGGCTGCATCCGGATCTATGGCTGGGATTTTATCCGCCACTGGCTTGAGGTGAGAATAATGATGTGCTATTTCTGCTGAGGGGATCTCTGAACGGTCATCTGGCATCATGTCACACTCTATGAGTGATGGAAGCGAGATCTGTACATTTCCATCTATTGACTCAACTATGAGGTTGCTTGCACGTCGTCCTGATGTTTCCACAATCCCTGAGCATGTTTTAAGGGTGTATGGTGCAGCATTTGCTCCAATGCCCAAAAGGTCGAATAGCTCGGTCTTGGCCAGGGACTTATTACTCTGCTCATCAAGGACAGCGTATGCTTTAACAGCTTTCTCTCTTTGGCTTGCAGGGTAGACTCGGACCAAACATATTTTGGAGCATGATCGGGAGCCGAATGAGTCCCCGCAGACTTCTGTGCACTTTGACATAACCTCTGGAGTCTCATCTTCCTGCTGCTCCCCGCCGTGATCCTCCTTAACAGCAGAGCTCAATGACTTCCATGGCACTGGCCCTGGGTGAAGTGCAGCTAAGTGTTTGTTGCTGTTGCACTCTTTGCACTGCACAGATTTGTCACAGTTCTTGGCGAGGTGACTTGTTGAGGCACAACACTTGAAACAGATGTGTTTCTCTTTGAGGTAAGCTTTTCGTTCATCTAAGGTCTTGCTGCGAAAGCCACGGCATTTTCTTAGAGGATGGGGCTTATTATGTAATGGACATAATCTATCTGGATCCTCAACCTTTTTCTCCACGTTTTGCTTATCACCACTTTCTGAAGAAACCTCAGTCTTCCTGGTGAACACAGATGGTTTGATGGGTTTCAGAGGTTTATCCATCTTAACTGAACCACTCATGGTCAGTTCGGCAAAGCTGGGGTCATTTCTTGTCTTTGCTTGGTCTCTGATGAACTTTACAAAGACGCAAAAGGGGGGATATTGAACCTGATGGTCGTCTTTATATTTAGAGCCAACTGAGATCCATTTCTCCAGAAGGTTATAGGGGAGCTTCTGTGCGATGGGATTGACTCCCCGTGGTGTGTTGAGGTAAGATAGTCCAGGTAAGAATCCATCTTTCCTAGCTGCCTCCAGCTCTAGCAACAGGTCCCCTAGCTCCCACAGCTTCTCATTGTCCTTGTTTGATATTTTTGGAAACTCCTCTAACTTCTTAAGCAGAGCGTTTTCTATCATTTCTGCTGATCCATAGTATTCTTCCAATCTCTGCCACACCATTTTGAGTCCTGAGCTGGCATTATTGATGTGAACTGCACGGATGCGTTTGGCCTGCTCTGCAGACTGTGGTCCCAGCCATTTAGTCAGTAAATCTAGCTCTTCCCTGGGGGTTAGGTTCAGATCACTGGTGGAGTTGACAAAGGAAGCTTTCCAGGCCCAGTAGTTCTCTGGTTTATCGTCAAACTTTAGGAGCCCAGAGCTAACTATTTCTTTGCGAATCAGGTATCTGGCTAAGTCTGTTGTGTCTGACTGATCATGCAGGGGTGCTCTAGAGGGCGTGAAGTAGGTTTTACCTTTAGATTGTGTGACGTGAGTCTGTAGAGGGCGGCATTCATCTTGGTAGAACTTCAAAGGGCGTGCATGGCTTTGCTGAGCGTAGGCTGTGCTCGTGCTCTGGCGTTGTGCTGGAAATTCTTGGAACAAGACATCGCTATTTTCCTCCATGCTGTGTGTTTGGATTCCACGATTATCTGTATCACCGTTGTCCATGTTTGGCTGGTGCTCTGGTGAAAAGATGAGTTGTGGTTCCATGAGTTGAGACTGTTGCTCCCCATGCTCCTGAGAATATTGTTGCACATACTCACTAGTGCGTTGATGTGAGTGATACGGAGCTAATTTGGTCACATTCTGCTGTGTTGGTTTTCCAACTTCTTCCTCATAAGCTGCTTCAAGGATTTCAGCCTCTGTAATAGCTGCTTCAGCAGCGCCCTGTATTTTCAGTGCTTTGAGGTTGGCCTGTAACTCAGTTGCCCTACGTTTCAGTTCCACTTCAAGCTCAGTTTTTCTCTTAAATTCTTCCGCTTCAATCCGTGCCTGCTTTATTAACATGTCTGCTTCTTTTTGTGCATATGAAGCTTTGACTTTTGCAGCTTCCGCTTTAGCTCTAGCTCTTGTGGCAGCAGAACTGTGTGATGAGGCACGACTAGAATGGGTTGAGCGCCTGGTATGGTAGGAGTATTGAGACTGCCCATCTTCTGTGTATAGCTGAGGTTTTTCTTCACTTTGTTCCTCCATGATAGATTGTTGAATCTAGGCTGAGCTTCTGAGCTGCAGTGTTGATAACTCACTCTTCTTATGATAGCAGACTGAATTTTAAGTCTTTTTACTATTCTGCTCTTGCTTTGACAGGTTAGCGTAGCAGATAGCTAACATAAGATCCATGAAATAAAGACCCAGGAAACCGGAGTAGAGAGAGGCCTTTAGTAAGGATCTTTCCAATTTTGTAAAACTGTAGAAACATAACAATATGGCATTACAAACTGCCCATATATACATATACATGAATATACAACTCAAATCTAACATATATATAGCTATCCCATAAGAAAAATTAGCCATTATAATGAGACTTGCAGGACTAGTAAGCATTTAAGCTAACTTTAACATGGGTGTCTATGGAGAAATGCTAATCGCGATTAGCATCTATTAATACAACATACATATTATGCTAAAACGGACAATACACAAAGACTATAGCAAAGTAGATATACTTCCTACAGAAATACTTACAGACTTTGACCTTCAAAAACTATCAAAGGCAAAGAGAAAGAGTAACTGCTGCATGTCCTCTCAATTGACTAGAGTCAGAAGCAGACAGGAAAACAACGGCAAGAGAGGAGGGACTAAAATAATAAAAGAAATCAAATGCAATACAACTTTACACCACTAGATGTCTCTAATGCAACACAAAGTGGGGGCAGAACAGTAACAGTTTCTTGTTGAATCCGGCATTGAATTCGTGGAGATTCTGGAAGCTGTCTTCCGTAAAATGCGCAGCACAGAGAGCTATTACGATTGAAGTTTTCAGGAACATAATCAAACATAAATTTTAGCCATTGTTGACGAACTACAGCGTCCGTATGAAGCCCGAACACAGAAGACCTGGCAGCTGGGTGAAAATAACACACTTTCGACGGCATGGCTACAGCTCTCCACTATAACTCTTCCTCTTCGACAAAGCCGCAGAAATATGACCATGCCCCCTTTTTTGCATGGGTTAGCTACGTATAAAACCCGGGAAGTACCTCGTTGTAGTCCCATTCGAGTCGTTTTTTTGTAGGCATTAAACTTCCTGATTTTTAAAAGTCGATATCTCTGCTTACGTTGAACTTTCAGCGCAGCAACTTTGCAGATAATGTTCATGCACCAACAGCAACATTACACACTATTTAAAATGAAAAAAGTGAAATCACAATCAACCACCCCTTTAAACAAACTTTTTTTTTTTAAACATGTGCTACACAACAGAGCTTTACTGTTAAAATTATAAACATGGAAGAAAAATTTAGATTATTTTAATTATAATTTATTATTATTATTATTCATACATTGAGGCTGTATTCTACTGTACAACAGTAATATATTTCTGTCACAATTTCTTCAAGTTAAACCAAACTTTTATTTTGACGGGTTGCGGTGAAGACCTTTGAGTTTCTGTGTGTGTATGATATATGACGACAGTTTTCCTCAAATGAAACGGTAAAATGCACATGAAGAGACTCTCAGAGAGTTATTATTCGACAAAAAATCCGCGTTATACTGTAAATTCCGTTTTAATGTCTGGATTCTGCATTGGTGAAATCACATGGCCCCAGTTTAGTCCTGTCCTAGACAGCTGACCCCCAAAGCTTTTCATATATTCTTCATGTGCTGTGCAGTGGCTAGACATTAATTTTAGGCAGTATTTCCCCTAAACTAGTGTCCAGGGGATTTTTACCTTTTATAATGGCATTTTTTTATAACTTCATTAGATGTATGCATCATCTTTTATGTCAGACTGTTACATTTAATCAATAAATTCAATTAGAATAATAACACTGTTACCAGTCAAATAAAACCAGCATCAACAAAATCAGAGGTGGCTCGAACTTACACTGTATTTACAATTGCAAAAATAATGCTATAATTGATATTGTGTGTGTGTGTGTGTGTGTGTGTGTGTGTGTGTATATATATACAGTACCAGTCAAAAGTTTGGAAACATTACTATTTTTAATGTTTTTGAAAGAAGTCTCTTATGCTCATCAAGCCTGCAGTTAAAAAAAAAAAAACCCAGTAATATTATGAAATATTATTACAATTTAAAATAATGGTTCTCTTTTTTAAGATACTTTAAAATGTAATTTATTTTTGTGATGCAAAGCTGAATTTTCATCAGCAAGTACTCCAGTCTTTGGTGTCTTATGATCCTTCAGAAATCATTCTAATATGCTGATTTATGATCAATGTTGGAAACAGTTGTGCTGCTTAATATTTTTTTTAAAACCTGAGATACTTTTTTCAGGATTATTTGATGAATAAAAAGTTAAAAAGAACTGTATTTATTTAGAATAGAAATCTTTTGTAACAATATACACTACCATTCAAAAGTTTGGGAACAATAACTATTTTTTTTTTTAAGAAATTAGTACTTTAATTCAACAAGGATGCGTTAAATTGATAAAAGGTGATGGTAACGATTTATATTGTTAGAAATGTTTTTATTTTGAATAAATGCTGTTTTTATGAATAAATGCTGTTAACGTTTTACTCATCAATGAATCCTGAAAAAAGTATTCCAAAAAAATATATTAAACAGCACAACTGTTTCCATCATTGATAATAACTGAGTATCAAATCATCATATTAGAATGATTTCTGAAGGATCATAAGACACCAAAGACTGGAGTACTTGCTGATGAAAATTCAGCTTTGCATCACAAAAATAAATTACATTTTAAAATATATTAAAAAAGAGAACCATTATTTTAAATTGTAATAATATTTCATAATATTACTGTTTTTGTTTGTTGTTTTTTAACTGCAGGCTTGATGAGCATAAGAGACTTCTTTCAAAAACATTAAAAATAGTAATGTTTCCAAACTTTTGACTGGTGCTGTATATAATAAATTAATATATATATTTTTTAAATATCAATTATTAGCATTATTTAAATTTAAAAAAATTCAAGCTGGTGTGCTTCTTGATTGCAGGTTTTCTTCGACCTCATGAGGGAAATCCGCGCGAGGAAGATGGAGGACAGCAAGGAGAAGAACGGAAAGAAGAAGAGGAAAAGTCTGGCCAAACGAATCCGCGAAAGATGTTGCATTTTATAGTCTCTGATCCTCTACTCTTTCTCTTTGGCATATACTGTACATGTACCTGTGCTAACTCATCCTCCTCCGCTGTGTTTGCTGGTGTGTGTGTGTGTGTGTCAGGTGTAGGGTTTTGGACCGTCTGATACAATGCATTCCTAGTGTCCATGTCCACCTGGAGTCTCTCTAGTGTCAGATCACTCATATTGTCCAAAAGCACAGGAAGAGGAGCTGTTTTAGTTTCATTCATGTGCCAGATTTGTGCTTGAGTTCCCAGGCCGTGTGTCACCCCTCAGTCCTGGGTGATCCGATCTCAAACGGGCGGCACTAAACACAGCTGGATTTGTTGAGATGTTGTGATTCAACCACTTTAGGGTCAGTCAGATTGTATAATGTTTCTTCTGCTCACCAAGGCTGCATTTTTTGGTAAAAAAATACAGTAATATTGTGAAATATTACCATTTTAAGCGGTCTGTTCTCTCTGTGAATATACAGTAAAGTGTAATTTATTCCTGTGATCAAAGCTGAATGTTCAGCATCATTACTCCAGTCTTCAGTGTCACATGATCCTTCAGAAATCACTCTAATATGAAGATCTGATGCTCAAGAAACATTCATGATTATTATCAATGTTGAAAACAGCTTCATGCTCTTGTGGAAAGTGTGATGCATTGATGAACAGAATGTTCAGAATGACAATATAAATCTTTTGCAACATTATAAATGCCTTAATTGGCACTTTTTGACCAGATTAAGGAATCTTTGCTTAAATTAAATCTCACTGACCCAAAGTGTTTGAGTGCTAGTGTAGTCATTCAATCATTGCACTAACACAAGTGTGTAAAGGTGTGTTCGGATCACCTGAAGAGGACGATGAGTTATTAGTTTAACACTGGATGAGCCCTTTTATTTACATCACACATTCATAACTCCAGTCTTAAAAGCTGAGAATACAGTAGCTGAGCGATTAATGGGCTTTTGAAGAAAATGACATGTAAAGCTTTATGTGAAAATGATGCATTGTTAAAAACAATTATTTGTTGGTTTGTGGCTGAGCATTTAGTAACTGTTACGCATAACAAGTGCAGCACACTAACAAGCGATGCGATGTGAGTGAGTAACCAGTTTTATTTTAATGACCTAATATTCCATCATGGTGATATGAGTTGCAAACAGGAAGTGTGTGTGTCTGTGTTGACTTCCTGAAGCCTTGATGTCCGTTGTGAATGTGACACACACCCTTACAGTGTCTTTAGTGTCGGATCATTTCAGTTCGATGACAATCATGCTTTTCATATGTGTTGTGAAACCCCAAACAGCTCACACACACTCACGCTTCCAGTCCCTCACACACACTCACGCTTCCAGTCCCTCACACACACTCACGCTTCCAGTCCTAACCAGAGAAACACACACTCATCTTCATGGAAATCGCTCGTGATTGATGTTTTTTTCCAGTTTGCTTTCCTGCTTTTTTTTTTATTTTAATTTTATATACATGTATTGTTAATGTGAAAGCTTATTTCGGCGGTTTCAAAAAAATAAATTTTTCTAATTTATATGTGCTTTATTATTCACAGGGAAATTGATTTATACTCAGTACCATTTCCATCATACCTCTATATGCCTTTTATTGGAAGGAAAAGGGTTATATATCCCAGATATCCCATTTACTCTGCAGCGGCGGCACAGAAGCGCCTCTGAAGTGTGACTGTTTAATGAGGGCATTAATGCATTTACAACGCAATTATAACTGCATATTGTTATACCAGAGGCTGAGGTGGATCAGAGCTGTATAATCTAGTCTGGTTTTTATGCTGCATTGCATCTTTACACTGAGTTTTGAGTGTAAAGATGTCTAAAAATGCTACTTCTAAAGCGCTTCTGTGCCGCCTTTACCTTTACGCCATTCAAGCGGTTCTTGTGAAGGGGAAGTAAAGGCTCAGTGTTTGAGCAAAGCTCTTCTAGCATCCATCACTTACCTCATCCTTGGGTCATTCTGACCCGAAATTCATTTTTTAATAATAATAATAATAAAGTTCATCAGAGGGGTCCAAGACCCCAGGACTTTTTTGTTTCACTTGAACCACGAATACACACACACAAAAATTGTGGTTGAAATTTAAATAAGTAACAAATCCTTCCCTTGCGTAAAAATGCTAAAACCAAGATATTATTTTATAATGTGTACATGTGTGTAAAGACTCCCAATGTAAGATATTTAGAGCTGAATTAAAAGGGTTGTGCATGAAATTGTGAGTTATTTTGAATTTAAATTGAAAGAATGTGAGGAATGTGCTTAAATTACTATTTATTATTTATATATCAAATCTAGCAATTTAAAGTTAAATAAAATAATTGCATTAAAAATACTATCAAAATGAAATAAAATAAGCTTTCTGGACAAAATAAATAAATAAAGTATAATTGTAGGGTTTCGGGTCATTTCGGACCCGCGAGGGAAAGATATGTTACAAAGTGCGAGGGAAGTTATTCCCAAAAACATGGTAGAGTCAGCATGGGATGAGTGGTCTGTGGGATGGGATGAGTGGTTCGTCACAGCACGATGGCTCTCTAATGCACATGTGAACTCTGAAGACTCTTTCTGATGGGGAACCGACATCTGTTCGTCTTATGATTGACACGTGACGTCACGCCAGAGGCCAGCGCAGGATCGTGTGTGTGTGTGTGTGTGTGTTTCACTGTGTCCACGAGAGACTTTACTAGCAAACGCTTCGGTTTTCTTGCGAATCATTTCTGTCACGGTGCTATTTCTGCTCACAAAGGCTTCGTCCTTCATGTGTGTGTGTGTGTGTGTGTGTGTGTGAGAACTCGCAGGGTGTTCTGGTAGAAATAATGTGCAGTAAAATATACAGTAGCTCATTTTCAGTTGTCTAGCAGGGACGTGCACAGAAATTTTGAGGGGCAGGGGCTCAAGTGAAATAAAGGGCACTTCTCATAATTACGTTTTTTTTTTTTTTTTTTTAAACAAAAAAGTATATATATTAACGCAACTCTGACTTCCTTTTAAAAAAAATAATTTAAAAAGTTAATCAGTTCACACAGAAACCATGGTCTACTTAGTATTCACTAGGTTTATAGAGCAGCAAAGGAAACCATTCCGCAATGTGCATGTTTTGAAAACATTTTCTATGCTACTAGTTTCAAGTATATATTTAGAATAACCTAAATAACTGCATCAAGCAGAGGGGCGTGTTTTACTAATAATTTTTTTATTTTTGCACAAGGCACTACATCATTTTAATTATTTTGGTGTTATCAGAATACATAACACTTTAAAATCAACACAAATATTCACTCTAAACTGAAGAGGGCTGTTGCTGCTATTTTGTTACAGATAGCAAAATCTGCTAATTTATTAATTACTCATAAATAAAAAGTTAATTTATAAATATTGTTATTTTTAATGTTTAATGTTAACTTATTTCTACTCAGTTTTATTTATTAATGTACCAGATGCAGTTACTCAGATTTACTACGTTCTTTAGAGTGTATCCTCCATCTGTTTGCATCTGTAGATTTCTTCTAAATTCACCAATTTAGATTTCTAAATTTCAGGGGGAAAGACTCTCGATGTAAGTCATTACTGGGGACGTTCTGTATGCAAATTAGGCGTCAACTAGTTAAAATGCGCACATTTGCATCTAATTGACAGGGCAATGCAGGTAAATAGGATAAACAAAATAACGTACTCGGTTACCTAATGTAACCTCGGTTCTCTCTAGAAGAGGGAACGAGTATTGCGTTAAGTAGCTTACGCTTCGGGAAAGTTCTCTTTCTTCGAGATCTGAAGCCAAAAAATGATCCTTAATTTTGCATTTATTGTCAACGCAGTGCAGCGGCAGGCAGACCAAAGCAAGCTGTATAAGCGTGCTCATTGGCTGCCAGGCGGCAACTGCTTAAGCCTACCAGTGAGCCCGGCGTGACGTCACACCCAATGAGGGCGCTTCGCGCCCTCCACACCCTTCTAACCGTCAAGAAGGGTGTGGCCAGTGTGTATATATTGAGGGCTCACAGGCTGAACTCTAGTTTTCATAGTCTGAAGCGCAAAAGCTCGTGGCGCGTCACGGCAGGTTACGCAATACTTGTTCCCTCTTCTAGAGAGAACCGAGGTTACATTAGGTAACCGAGTACGTTCTCTTACGAGAGGTTCTCTCGTATTGCGTAAGTAGCTTACGCTTCGGGAACCCATTGTCAACGCCGTGCGCGCCGAGCATCCAACACATGAATCCCAGGGAGACCGGGGAAAAACATAACGTTGAAACAGGTGGCCGGTCGGGCCCACACCTGTACTAAGCACTTCACTTCACATAAATGATAGAGCGGCATAGCCGGTCTGTATACATCAGTGGAAATGGTGTGGCCGGCAGCGCGGGCCCACACAGTGCATAAACACGTATAGGGAAAGGGAATAGAGCAGAAACACTGGTCTATTTGTGGAAAAGAATCCTTCCCCTGGTGCCAACCAGAAAATTAACCAGTATGTGGACATAGTCTGCGCATAAGCGACTGGGCAGCATACATGCCACTTATACTGATAACAGTGTAGCCTGCAGGGCGGGAACTTCCAGGTTATAAAACCTCACGAATGTAGATGGGGAGGCCCAGCCCGCCGCCATACAAATATCGTGAATAGAAATTCCGCTGGACCAGGCCCACGAAGAGGCCATGCCTCTAGTGGAGTGGGCTCTGACACCCAAAGGACACTGCAGGTGTTTGGAGGCGTAAGCTGCTGCAATCGCGTCCACTATCCACCTGGGCAGACTCTGTTTCGAGGCGGCGAGACCCTTGGTGCGTCCGCCAAAAGAAACAAAGAGCTGCTCGGACCGCCTGAAAGCGGCGGAACGCGTGATATAAACTCTCAGCGCCCTAACAGGGCATAGGAGGTTATCACTGTCCCCGTTATCGGATATTGGCAGAGCCGAGAGGGAGATGATTTGTGCCCTAAAGGGGGTACCAATCGCTTTGGGAATATACCTGTGTCTCGGTCTGAGAATGACTTTAGAGTCATTCGGTCCGAACTCAAGACATGCAGGGCTAATAGATAGCGCGTGCAGATCCCCCACGCGTTTTACTGAAGACAGAGCTATCAGAAAAACGGTTTTGAGCGAAAGGTACTTAGGATCCACAGATTCAAGCGGTTCAAAAGGAAAAGCCTTCAGGGCCTCCAGGACCAAGGACAGATCCCAAATAGGAACCGAGGGGGGCCGCGGGGGATTCATCCGCCTGGCTCCTCTGAGGAAATGGATAATAAGCTCATTCCTTCCGATTGCCCGGCTGCGTGTCGTCTCAGCGAACGCTGCAATAGCCGCCACATACACTTTGAGCGTGGAAGGGGACCTGCCCTTTTCCAACAGCTCCTGTAGGAAGGAGAGCACTTGCGGAACCCCACATGTGCGTGGATCAAAGCTCTTAGTAGCGCACCATTTAGAGAACACAGACCACTTAGACGCATAGAGCCGTCTCGTGGAGGGAGCTCTAGACTGCGTGATCGTGTTCACGACCCCTTCTGGCAGGTCAACGGGTATCCGTTGATTACCCATGCATGCAGAGACCATCGCTCCGGATGGGGATGCCAGATTGACTCACCGGGATCGGCCATGGGGGTGAGTGCGACAGCCTCACCAGCTCTGGGTACCAAATCTGGTTCTCCCAGCGCGGGGCTATAAGGAGCACTGGGTGCTGTGTTTCCCTGATCCATGTTAAAACCTGTGGTAACAGGGAGATCGGGGGAAAAGCGTACAGCGGGAGGCTGGGCCAGGTCTGGGACAGCACGTCCTCGCTTTTCGAGAAAAATTTCGGGCAATGAGCGTTGTCTCTCGACGCAAAGAGGTCGACCTCCGCTCTGCCGAATAGGCGCCAGAGAAACTGGACTGTCTGGGGTTGCAGGGACCATTCTCCCGGGGGAATGATGTCTCTGGACAGTCTGTCTGGACCGACATTCAGGTGGCCCGGCACGTGCGCGGCTCTCAGCGAGCGCAACGAGCGGTGAGCCCACACGAGAAGGCGTTCTGTCAGCTTGCACAGGTTCCTGGATCTGACACCGCCCTGTCGGATCACATAGGATACCACAGACATGTTGTCCGAGCGGACTAGCACATGGTGATCCTGTATGAATGGGAGGAAGCGCTTGAGTGCGTTCTCGACTGCTATCATCTCCAAACAGTTTATGTGGAGGCATTTCTCCTGGTCTGACCACAGGCCAAAGACCGGTTTGCCCTCGAAAGAGCACCCCAACCTGAGGTGGAAGCGTCCGTCGAGATAACTTTGCGGTGTGAGATGGCTCCCATTGTCACTCCCCGCTGGTACCAGTCGGCCGCTAACCAGGGCTTCAGTGCTGAAAACGCAGCTCTGAGTCACTCTGATTCGAATGCTGCCGGAAGCCCAGGCTCTGTGAGGCACTCGGGCATTCAGCCAGCGTTGTAGCGGGCGCATACGTAACAGACCCAGCTGAAGCACTGCTGCAGCTGAAGCCATACAACCCAGCATCCTCTGAAATGTCTTGAGAGGTGCGGTGCTGCCCGGCTGGAAGGACGCGGCCAGGTGTCGAATGCAGCGCGCGCGCTGTGTCGACAGGCGGGCCGTCATTGCCACAGTGTCCAGATCCAAACCCAGAAAAGAGGTTGATTGACTGGGCACTAATGAGCTCTTGGTCCAGTTGACCGTGAGCCCCAGGCTGTCCAGGTGGCTTAGAAGCACTGTTCTGTGGGCGATGAGTTCGGCCTCTGACTGTGCTAGAATTAGCCAATCGTCCAAGTAGTTCAGAATTCGCATTCCCCGACCCCTCAGGGGAGCGAGAGCCGTGTCCATGCACTTCGTAAGTGTACGGGGTGCCAACGACAGGCCGAAAGGCAGGACGGTGTACTGATATACCTGACCGTCGAAGGCGAATCTCAAGAATGGCCAGTGACGGGGTATTATCTGGATCTGAAAGTACACGTCTTTTAGATCGAGAGATATAAACCAGTCCCTCGGGCGAATTTGCGCGAGAATTTGCCCGGTTGTGAGCATTTTGAACGGTCTTCTCATAAGAGCCTTGTTCAAACATCTTAGATCCAAAATTGGTCTGAGAGCTCCGTCCTTCTTGGGAACGAGGAAATAACGGCTGTAAAAGCCCGACTCGCTCATAGAAGGGGAAACCGGTTCTATAGCCCCTTTGCACAGAAGTGTAGCTATTTCTGCTCGAAGTAGATGTACTACTTCTCCATTCACTCTCGTCTCGGTATGCGCCTGAAAGCGCAGGGGGCGGCAAGCGAACTGCAGAGTATAGCCCTTTTTTACTGTGCTTAGCACCCATTCTGATGCGCCTGGAATAGCTTCCCACGCTTTTGAGTGTGAAGCCAGGGGCAGAATGGCCTCCGGGCTCTGATCGCCGCGCGTCTCGAGCTCAAAACGGAGGGGTGGGCGCAGCGCGCGCGCTTTTGGTGCTTAGATACGGCGGATCGCACGCAGCGATAGTTGGCCGTTTTACACCCGGTGTCCCGGTGGCTTGGACGGGGAACATATAGTGTGAGGCGCGACGCGCGAGGGCGGCGTCGGGGCGAAATGTTCGTTAGTATGTGTGAGCGCTCGAAGGCGGGCACAGGACTTACATTTAAAACATGACCGGTCGTGAGAGGCCGTGTGACAGAGCGGGCAGTGAGTAGGTGTGGGCACGGTGAGGTGGACACGTGACCTACTTTTAACACTCGAGCGGCTTCTGCCTGCTTTGTGAGAGTGGGCTCTGTGAGAAACACGGGATTTATAGTGCTTGTGTGCAGGGGTGAACACGGAAACGTGGGCACATTCACTGCATTTGAAACACATACGGCGTGAGCCGTGCAACCAGACATTATGCTCATTTGAGATTTCTCTGGGTCGCCGTGAGAACGGTGGTTGCGCGCAGGCGAGCGGGTAGATATACCGGCTCGATGACTGCGAAGTAAACATCTGCAGTAGCCGTGGCAACGGGGACTGACAGAGCGTGAAGCTTTGACAGTGGTCCAGCCGCAGCGGGACTTAACCGTCTTTTCTTCCCTCATGTTTAGACGCTCATAAATACTCGAGCACCATGAGTAGGAGTGGTACGAGAGGCGGGTTCATTTTCTGTATGTAAGAAAAACTGGCCGCGAGCTCGGAGAAACGAACAGCATAAATTATTAACTGCCGCGAGAGCCGGGATCGAACACGGGTCTCTGGCCGCGAAAGCCTAAGATTCCGCCACTGAGCCACAGGGGAGAATACAATAGCTTTCGGTTAGAGCGAGCATATAAGAGAGCGTCATGTCTTGTGACGCCGTTTGCTTGCAGGCGTGCGTGTATTTATAACAGGCTCGTACACTGCGATATGAACAATTCCAGTCGCCTGAACTTAAGAGGGGACTGAGAAATGGAGGTAGGTCCGGCCACAGCGGGACGAAAACACTCTGTTCTCCTTTTCGCCGGTGAGTGACGCGCGAGGATGGAGTAGCTTTCTTGTAACGTAAAAGAGAGCTCCAAGACCGTCCGCTTCTGCCATCCCTTGTGAGCGGCGCAGTGGCGCGGCTCGAACAGAGGGAGAGTGTCTATCTCATTCGCCTCATCCTCTGACGTGGCGGCGGCGCGGGCGAGAGCCGGCGGTTGAGCGTCCGGGAGGGGGGGCGGAGAGAAGCTCGAGGGCTCCTCAGTCACAACAGTCTCAGGTGGTCTCTGCAAGCGGCGCTTCTTCTTGCGCGGCTCACAAGCTCACAGGCGGAGCGACAGCTTGGTCGAAAACTTCAAGTCGAGCCTGCAGGGTCGACATTGAAAGTTCCTCGCACTCGGGGCAGCCGCCCGTAGAGAGTGCGGTGGCGGCGTGCTCGCGGCCCAGGCAGAGAGCGCAGAAGAGGTGGCGGCACGAGCCGCAGGAAAAACGAGGCATTTTGACAAAAACGCCTCGTGCTCTTTTAGAACAGTGAGAGAGAGTGTGTGTCGCAGGGCGAACACACACAGCAGTAATAAAAGGATATGTCGCCGGATAGCGTAGCAGGCACGGATGGCTGAAGGCGGCCGGCTTCCTCAGGCGCTGTCCTAGGCTTGCTGGTTTCGACGGCGGCGGCTTCTCAAGATCCAGCGATGCGAAGAGCTTCGCTGAAGACAAGAAAATCAGAGTTCAGCCTGTGAGCCCTCAATATATACACACTGGCCACACCCTTCTTGACGGTTAGCTCATTGGGTGTGACGTCACGCCGGGCTCACTGGTAGGCTTAAGCAGTTGCCGCCTGGCAGCCAATGAGCACGCTTATACAGCTTGCTTTGGTCTGCCTGCCGCTGCACTGCGTTGACAATAAATGCAAAATTAAGGATAATTTTTTGGCTTCAGATCTCGAAGAAAGAGAACTTTCCCG
Source organism: Abramis brama (assembly GCF_963993115.1). Lineage (NCBI taxonomy): Eukaryota > Metazoa > Chordata > Actinopteri > Cypriniformes > Leuciscidae > Abramis > Abramis brama. The sequence goes on along the minus strand of NC_139986.1, from coordinate 2,081,911 downwards.
AAGCGTAAGCTACTTACGCAATACGAGAGAACCTCTCGTAAGAGAACTAAAGCATGTCACCTGGTGGTGATATATGCTTATTTTATTACTTGGCTTGGTTGAATTCCAATGTAGAATGCGGTCTGTTATTTCCATAGACTGTAAAGGTTATTTCTTGATAACAGACCGCTGTGCGGAGTATAACAGACCGTTGCCATGAAAAACAGAGCGTTGCTATGGACTCACAGGATTCTAACCGTAGAGACGGAGCGTACTATTTTCTTTAGCGGAAGCAATACAATCGGGTTTAAATCAATAAACTCCCTTTTAAATTATTTTTTTGTGTCAAATTAATTATTTATTTGGTAGATTTATTTGGGATATATATTATTAACAGGAATATATATTATTTTTCAAAAATAAAAAAAAAGCACCCCAGAAAAAAGGGCACTTTCTCTCCAGGAATAAAAAGGGCAGGTGCTCAAGCCCCCTTTGATGTCTATGTGTGCACGTGCCTGTTGTCTAGTATTTCAAGGCTTGTGTTATTTCTGAACTAGTGGGCATTGTGGGCAACGATTAATCGCATCCAAAATAAAAGTTTGTGTTTACATAATATATGTGTGTGTATAATTATTTTGTATATATAAATACCCACATATGCATGTATATATTTAAGAAATATTCGCATGTGTGTGTACATGTATATACACACACATATATATATATATATATATATATATATATATATATATATATATATATATAATTTACATTATATATAGGCCTAAATATAAATATTTTATACATACATAACACATTTTTCTTAAATATATGACATGCATATGTGGGTATTTATATATACAAAATAATTATACACACATATATTATGTAAACACAAACTTTTATTTTGGATGCGATTAATCGTTGCCCAGCACTAATCTGAAGCTTTAACTGTAAAGTAGCAAACATGGCCTAAGTGGCATTTTCAGATGTAAAGATCATATTTGGAAGCAACGGAAATTAAATTGTCTGATTTAAATGATTTAAATAAATTAAAAAGACAACTTTTTTTGTGCTTTAATTTATAATAGTTTGTGGTTCCTTTAAGTACTGGGGTCAGTTTGCTTTGGTTTGATTGCAACCCTTGGTAATGGTGGGAACCATGTAGCCAAAATACTATGGAAATCAAACAAAAATTGTATTATAAATTGTAATTGTATATTCATAAATAAAATATTTGTGCTTTTATAATAGTCTGTGGCCCTTAAAGTAAGGTTGCTTTTTGTTTCATTTGTTAGTAGGCTAATACTTATTATAATATGACATGGTTATAAAACAACAGTTTTACCTCTGTAAATCTGGTAATAAAAACAAAATGTATATTTTTATAACTGGCTCTGAGGAGGAATTTGTCTAAATGATGAAACTTAACGTTTTCTTGCTTCCTTTTTTATTTAGGGTCTGTTATGTTTTCTTTATAAATGTTATTTTCTCTGATAACCACCAGATCAACCAAAGGTCATTCTACAGATACAAACACACGCCAAGAGATTGATTCATTGATATAAAAGAACAACTATACACGTAAGCAACGAGATCCATCACCAGCAACTGGTTTATTATTTTAAACCAAAATTATAACAGGTTAATTTCTCTACTCCTCAAGGATTTAAAAAGTCTCACGTGTCCAAAAGGAGGCTCGCGATCAGTGTCGCCCTCTGCTGTAATCGGCACGTGTTTGCAAGATTCAGGAGTTAATAAGAGCAAAATCCACTCTGACTGAAGGCCTCAGAGAGCAAAGGCCTCGTAGCGCGCGTGATTCGCTACTTTTGTTTTTGTACATTGAATGATCACAGCTTAATTTAGCCCCATCACCATCTGATTTATTTAGTATTTTCATTTGAATTCTATTTAGGTAAAAATTATACACAAGCGCAGCTCTTTAGACTGAAACGAATTTATGCTGTTCTCTATTGTGCTGAATCTGCCGAACTGAACTCCGCGCTGGTCTAGCATGCGGGCTACTTCCTTGTTAGTGAGTCGGTGTGAGAGGGCGACAAGAAGTTTCAACCCCGCATAAGTATGTGTGGATTTAGCTGACATTTTTTGTGGGATATTTCCCTTCCTAAATCTCACCAGGCGCAAAAAACAACCCGTTTTCAACACATCCCTCGGAGGACACCGCTATCCGAGCCATGGAGGTTGATTTAAAGGCTGTTGTGTGGCTGATTTGCTAAGTTAGCACAGGCTGCTAACACAAGCTTTTCATCACACGCGCGGAACTGGATTATAACTCGAGCCTTTTATTGACATATTCGAGGCTTTTCAAGGATTTATCCGATTGTTGTGCATCGGGATGGTTAGATGCGATGGATTCGCTGTGATCTGGATGGGAACGGTCACTGTGTGAACACACAGATGCTAGCTGTGCTAACTAGCGCTTAAAGTGGGTTTCAAATGTTTTGCTTTGTTTGTACTGAAACACGAGTGGATAAAAGTGGGATATTAAATGCCTAACCCGGAGATCGTTCCCCGCGAGGGCCGAGGGAGAAGCCCGCCGCCACAAAGGACTCCGCGAGAGGCGAGACGGAGCAAGAGCCACCGAGAGAAGCACCGGGAGAAGGGCCGGTCCTCGTCGTCGTCCTCCAGGAGAAAGAAACACAAGCACGCCCGGGAGAAGCAGCAACAGTCGTGGCAGCAGCAAGAGGTGGTTTACGATGGCGATGTGCGGACTTTAGTGGAATACGACGACGTGAGCTCGCAGTCCGAGCGTTTCTCCGGGAGCCCGTCGCCCAGAACCGACACACTCTCCGTGGAGCGACTGAGCGAAGCCGAGCTTCAGGACTCAAGCTACGGAGGGGCTTCCACACCGGGAAGGAGAGAGCAAAACTCCTCATCACGGAGGAAAGATGGAACCGGTGCATCGGCGGGGAAAGCCCGGCAAGAGAAGGAAGTGAAGAGGAACCGATCCAACCGGGAGCAAGACGTGAAAAACCACGACAGCAACGGTAGAAAGCCTTCAGCCGCGTCCCAAGCGGATAAAAAGGACTCAAAGCGACATAAAAGCAAGTCCAAATCCGAGAAGGACCCTCCATCTGCGTACAGGGAACCGCCACAAGCTTACCGGGACGAGCGGGAGGAGCTCCGGGCCTACCGGAGGAGCAGTCCGAGCTTCAAAGCAGCGGATAGTCCCTACGCGACCTCTTATTCCTATGGATACCAGTCCCCGAACACAAACTACCCGTTTATTTCCCGGAGGAGCCCGAGGAGGGTGTCTCCCAGCTCGAACTACTACGGTCGGGAGTCTGAGCTGTACGGTGCCTATAACGTCTCGAAGTCCCCGAGCTCGTACTCGAGTAAGAGGAAGCGCTCGCCGTCCAGCCCGTACTGGCGCCGGTCCCCGAGCTACGGGCCCTACGAGCAGGGCGAGGCCCCCGGCACGCGCGCCAGGAGCCCCTACAGGAAGTCCCTGAGCCCCAGCCCGGACGGCAGGTAAGAGCGAGACCCACGATCTGTGCTCGGGGTAACTCAGTGCAAGTAACTGAAGTTATGTAATCAATTACTTTTTCAAGTAACTAGTAAAGTAACGCGTTACGTTTAAAATTTACAACAAAATATCTGAGTTACTTTTTCAAAAAAAGTAACGCAAGTTACTTTGTTTTCTTTTTTATTGACTGACAGCTCTCCATGTCCCCATGTTGAGACGAATCGAAGTGCAGAGGCGTTGTGTGTGTTTGAGAGAGAGTGTGTGTAAACATTATAGTTATTGTAGTTCTAGACTAAATGTGAGCGTGCATTTACTCATCTCAGTCGCACAAACAAAAGATTCAATATTTTTCAAAATGAATAAAATCAGTGAAATGCAGAATCTGAAAACTATGCAAACCTCCAATAACTAATTTACGAATTTAATCTCACTTTATTGACCAATGTACTTGCTTCCGAGTCTGACCTTCGATGATTCGTTAAACCATAAGCAAACTTTTTTTTTTTTTTTATTGGTAAAGTAAGTGTTAATCTTTCTCCTCCTGCATCTATTCTTCCGTTACCCAGAATAACAGCAGCTGAAGGGTTTGTTTGAACCTTTACTGTACATGCACAAAAACATAACTTTTTTGTTATAAAAACAAGCCCAGCGTAGGTGAAAAAAAGTACCGCATTACTTTTCTAAAAAAGTAACTAAGTAACGCAATTAGTTACTTTTTAAGGGTATAACGCAATATTGTAATGCATTACTTTACAAAGTAACTTTCCCCAACACTGCTTATGATTATTGGGGATTTTTATAACCTTGTGTACAAAGAGAGCGTGATTGTATGTTTTGCGAGGGTTCGTAACTACACCTGATTTGTAAATGCTGTATAATTGGTTATTACTGGGACGAGCGCAACAAGAACACGCAATGTTCGATTCCTAAGCGAATTGTTCTTTTGAGTCGGTCCAAACAATCGAATCGGGTTGAAACTAAACTCGTGAGAGATGAGTCGAACTGAATTGTATAGAAGATTGTTTCTGCCACTAAATAAAAAATGACTGCGTATTTATTATTATTATTATTATTATTATTATTATTATTATTTATAAAAATAAAAAAAACCTCACAATTCTGACATTTTCTTAATCACAAGTTTAATTCAGAACTGTGAGATATAAATTCACAATTGTAAGAAAATGTTGTGGGCTGACATCTTTAGAATCTCAATTCTGAGAAAATCAGTCAGATTTGCAAGATAAAGTCAAAATTAATATTATTTTTATTCTGTGGCAGAAATAAGTTTTCATGAATTCAGATATTTGACTGCTAGGGTGAAAAGTTAGTTACTTTAATTGAATAATAGCGGAAAAAATTATACAAACCAAAACATGGAGATACGCTGGTCAATGTATGAATGTTTTATCGAAACCCATACGAAACCAAAGAATATTTCTTTAATAAATAGCCGAGCATTTTATACAATGTTATACATTTTATATTATGGTGCGCTCATGTCCTTCTGGGAAATTGTAATTGTGACATCAGGTGCGTTATGCAAGTTTTTCTGACTGCAAATAAAGAACACTCACTGGGTGTTTATCCTTTATTTATTAAATTTATAAAGACTGTAATCTTGAATAATTAAATATTCTATCATAATACTATTGTATTTTATACTTGCAGCTTAGTTAGGTTATGTATTAGGTTATGTATTTGTTAAAGTGTCATTCATTTGAACAAATTTACCATCAATCATTGAAACGAGCCGTTTGAAAGAATCTTGTAAAACTTGCGCAAGTTGCATTTCTTTTTTGATTTCTAGGACACATAATTCTATTTAAATGAGGGTTGACAAATAAACCATAATTTGTGCCACTAATAAATTAAAATGAAAGAAACGCAACTTGCACTGTTTAACATATCTACTGTTTTTACAGTAGTGCGCTAATAAAACTGTAGTACAGATGTTATTCTGGAGAAACTACAGTTATTCTGCTCCATTTATATGCAGGAATATATTAACTTTTAATGTGTTAAATAATTGCACTGTGAGAATTGGAACTGTGTGAGAGACATAATTGTGTTTTTAATTGATGCTTTTCTCTGTCAGATACAAATGCACTTTAGTTTTATTTGCCTTGTTTTTATTAGTAACTCTTTATCGAGAGGCCGGAGTATAACTGTAGTCCACAATTCTGTCCAACTTTTCATTTAAATTCATACTCGTGTAAATAAATTGAATTTGAATGGTATAAGAAGCATGTGAAATGGGAAAAGCGCAGTTAACGGAAGTGTGTGTCGGATTGTGCTGTTTCACGTGTGTGTTGTTGAAGACTATACAAACAGTTCTTTGTTTCTACTTTGTAGTTCTTGTTAGCGCAGAAGTGAAGAAGACATTTTGGTTTGATTTGTTTGACCTTGAAACAGTCTTCACACCCACTGTTGACTCTTTCCACATTCTATCAAGACTGAGTCTGACACACACACACACACACACACACACACACACACACACACACACACACACACACACACACACACACACACACACACACACACACTCTCACACACACACACACACACACTCTGGAGGTTGAAGCCTCAGACTTTGCTACGTATAGCATCTGCTTTCTACCCGATGTGTGTGTAATAACACTAACCCCGGTCTCACACACGAGTCTTTAGATAGTCCCAGACTAAAACGCTTGTTCTTGCAGTGAAAACTATCTCAAAATATATCAGTGCAGTGTTTTTTTCTAAGGCATGTTTATAAAAGCTACTTGAATGTTCTGATGGATCTAATCTTGGCTTTATCTAAGCCCTGTCTGTGAAACCAGGCCTGCGTTTATAAAGGACTCAGTCAGATGTTATTTTAGGCATAATGCTGGTTGTAATATAAACCAGATAGCCTAACTATAATCTCATATTGAGAAGCAAATGAAGTGCCATGACTGCGTTTTTATTGGCTGATTCAGTTATAATGTGGCTTCATGCATCTCGCTGTCAGACGATTAGACGACCCAACAGGAGAGACGGCGTTTTAAACTCAAGGGTCAGTCTTACAGCCGTCTCCATTGGCCACTTTTGTTAATGGTAAATTGTTTCATTATAAAAAGCTGTTTTTTTTCTTTTCTTTAATATTTTTAGAAAGGCCACAGGAAGTTTATGGTTCCTTTTGGAAATGCCCCTTTGGTGATTAAACATGTTTTATATCGTGTTATTTAGTTTTTGCATTCAGTTCCATCTTTCCGTAAATCAATTAAAGTGTCTTAGAAAGCTTAAATGCAACTTGCGTTGTGAAAGGGTTAAAAAGCCTGAAGTGGTTAGTTTCAAAACAAGTGCAGGAAACCAACGTTTATCTGATCTATGTATTTAAATATTGCTTTAATCTTGTGATAACATCAGATCAATGCTAATGTTTTCCATGTTGAGTGATGGTGGGAGTGCTGGGGGGGGGGGGGGGGTATTGATGATTTTAGCTATGCATGTGCATATGTATTTGTTACTTGTTTTTTATTATTTGCTCTTCATATTGATTCTGTTGAAGTTTACTCGCCCTCATGCGGATCAGAACACGTGCGCTAGTGTTCAGAAGTTTGGGGTCTGTCATAGTCGTGATAGTGAATAGTGATCCATCGCCTAATCGCTGTGAACGAGGCTTAAATCATCATTGTAGAAACTTTGTGCGTCTTGAATGGTTAAGACACACAAGAACCAATGATGTCTAACCCGATGCAATACTTTTCACTATAAGTGTATTTGAGTGTGATGAATAAACATGCGCATCATTAGTGGCATTTGCCTCTTTAAATTTTAAAGTCGGGGATTCTGATTGGCTGTCAGTGTTTTTATCGTTCATCAGCAGGAAAAATGGTTATTCCAACAGTATTGCTCCTCTGTGTTATAGTTGTCGTCTTAAACTCAGAAATGACTTTGACACAATTCTAATGTCTAACGGTGCACTTGTTGTATTGACGCCTTCCTCGTTACTTTTACAGTGCTTTATTGTAATTATGGTTTGACAGTCACTGTTCCACGCTGTTTTCATTGTTTGCAAAAAGATTAAGCATGGAGGGATAATTCAGCCAAAAATGAAAATTCTGTCATTTACTTGTCATACCAAAGACTTTTGTTAATCTTAAGATTTTAAAGGAGTGATGAACTGAGAAATCAAATTTTTGAGCTTTTGACATATAAGAGGTCATCATATAATAAGAATATCCTGTAAGTTTCAGAACTGAAAACTTCAAAACCAGGGTAGAAAATAGCCTATTACTTATTCATTTTGATGTGTTTGAATGTAAAAACCAAGCGAACGTCATAAGTTGAGCTTTAAATTTAAAAGTTCATGACCCCTTTAAATGAAACCCAAGAGGTTTGAGTTGCTCCATTGAAAGTACCCAGAACTGAAAAGATCCAAAAATGTCATAGGCATCATACAATTAATCCATATTATGAATCAAGCATTTTAATCTTAAGTTTTGTGAAGCAATAAGATTGTTTTACAGATTTAAAGGGATAGTTCACACAAAAATGAAAATGAGCTCAGCCTGAAGTCATCCTAGGTGTATATGACTCTTCTTTCAGACGAATACAATCAGAGTTATATTAAAAATTTCCTGGCTCTTCCAAGCTTTATAAAGCCCAAAAAAGTGCATCCATCTGTGATGAGAGTAATCCACTCGACTCCATGGGGTTAATAAACGCCTTCAGAAGTGAGTGATGCGTTTGTGTAAGAAAAATATACATATTTATAACTTTACGGCAGTCGTGAACAGTAAGCTTTGACGTCTCTGCGTTCGTGTCTGCCGAAGCTAGTTATTTTAGTTGATAAAGTTTTAAATATGGATATTCTTCTTACACGAACGCATCGCTTCACTTCAGAAGGCCTTTATTAACCCCCGCAGAGCCGTTTCTGGCACTTTTATCAAGGATAGATGCGCTTTGATGGACTTCCAAAAATATAAACCCATTGACTCCCATTATAAAGCTTGGAATAGCCAGGACATTTTTCAATATAACTCTGATTGTGTTCGTCTGAAAGAAGAGTGTGATATACACCTAGGATGAGTAAATCATGGGCGTTTTAACTCACTCTGCTGTTGCTCTCTCTCAGGCGCACGGGAAAGTCCCGCAGCAGGAGCCCGTACCCGTCGACCCGTCACTCTCGGTCCCGCAGTCGTCACCGCCACTCCCGGTCCCGGAGCCGGCCCTCCAGCCTCTCTCCCAGCACACTGACCCTGAAGAGCAGCCTGGCCGCCGAGCTCAGCAAGCAGAAGAAGGTGAAAGGTAAGAGACTAACAGAAATCACTTCATTGGGGAAACTGAGAGATGAAACCATGCTGATGACCTGGGTCTGCGGTGGAGGTGTGAGCTTGACATGGTGGTGTCAAAAGTACAGACTTCGATACCAAGTCGGTATTGAAATAAATAAAAAAAGCGCTGTTGAGCGGGATCATAAACGCCTCTGATTGGCCGTTGTGTTCACGCACTCATCGGATATGTCTGTGATTGGCTACAATGATCAGCACACGGGATAGTTTGAGAGTTTTTGAAAGCAGGAGCGTCTGTCAGCGCCAGCGGACCGGTCCTGCTTTCAAACACTCGCGTGTGTGTGTGTGTCAGCGCTCGCTGAACAGCGTCATTGATTTATATTTACAACATGTTTTTGAAGCGCTGATCATTGTAGCCAATCACAGACATATCCGATGAGCTCGTGAACACAACGGCCAATCAGAGGTGTTTATGATCCCGCTCAAAGCGTCACATTTTTAAAATTTCAGTATTGACTTGGTATCGAAGTCGGTACTTTTGACAACACTGGTTTGACGTGATTAAACTCGAGGTTCTGTGGGGTCGGACTGGATCGAGTCCATTCCTAGAGCTTCCGAACAAATCTTTGGGGTTTGGACTGATGGGTTAGTGAACCCGAGGTTACCCCGTGAGTCCTAGAGCTCCTCCTGTCCGATTTTAGGGGAAAATCGGGTCTTTCGGAGACGTCAAATAGATTTCTTAGGCGCGCAGAAGGAGCACCACAGACACAGTGTAATCACCATGGGGAAATCTCACAGTAAAACTGGGAGCTGTGAAAAATGATACACCGGTGTTTAGCCAGATGAGAAGTTTATCTTAATTCCTTTATAATGGTTTTAATGTTCCTTACTTTTATTTTGTGATTATTTTAACTCCTTTCTGCTTAAAGCACTTTGAATTGCCCTAGTGTGTGAAATGTGCTGTATGAATAACCTTGCCTGAACTCGCCCTAAAGCCGCTGAAGCCGCTCGCGTCAAAACCTCCAGCAACGCCTCGACCCCGACCAAAGGCTCGTCGTCCTCCAGCGCCCCTCCGCCCAACCCGGTGTCCAACCACACACTCAAGAAGACCCGACCGCCCTCTCCTCCACCGGTGTGTGAGAAAGGCCCCAGAACCCCCGTGTCCAGCCAGCCTCAGTCTCCTGTGGACCGACCCAAGAGGAGCGCAGACGCCTCGCTGCCCGCCAGAGACGCCAAAGGGAAGGAGGACAAGAAGAAGGGAGGAGCGGTCCTGCAGGTGAAGGAGAAGGAGCGAGAGAAAGCGGCTGTAGCCTCTCTTCCACCGGCTCCCAACAACCTGGACCATGTGGACGGAAGCGACAGGTTTGTTTTCTAAATTACTCTGTGAAAATATCCGTAATCGTGTTTCGCTCACAGAGCTGTAAAGAGTGCCTGAAAACAATACTGGAGTATTGAGTAAAAGTACAGAGGCCTTACAGTGAAAATGACTCCATTACAAGTCACCAATTCCAAAACGACTTGAGTAAAAGTCTTCAGCCCTATTCGGATGGGATTAACTTTACCAGGGTAGATGGAGTAATGTCATTTTACCACAGGACGTCTGTAATATTACGTAAAAGTCCTGCAGAAAGCGATCATAAGGATGTAGTGTAACGACGCCCAGTTCCAGGAATGCGCTCATATTTTGTTGGTAGTTCCAGTTTGCAACAATTATTAGTTAACACTAAGTTGTCAACACTACAAAATGCTGGATAAATTGGCTTTCTGCAGGACTTTTACGGGCTTTTCCCAAATCACTGAAGTGACGTTGATGTCCAGGTTAGCGGTAGCATTAGCCATCAGGCAAGTGTTATTTAAATAAACTCCTGATGTACTTACAAACTTTCCACTGCCTCGTTTTATGAGTACAGAACCTATTTGTACTACTGTAGAAGTTTGGTCCATTCTGGGCGTTATTAGTGCGGTAATTTACGAGATACAGCCTTGGATCCATTAGCGCCTGCACTAAACCATCCGGCGGATATCTCTAAATAAGCTCTAACTTTAATAATGTTCAACCAAGGGAAAAGAGGCTTCTGGGGGGTGTTTGGCTCGAGGTCATGGTGCAAAGGACCCTAGGTTGATTTATTCCGAACCATCCCTTTAATTGTCTGGTTAATTCTCCAACTTTCACTTAGGAGCAAAAATCTGCCTTTAAACTTGGGAGAAATATAGATTTGACATTTATCGCTGATAATTATCGATATCGACTGATATGAACATTTTATTGTGATGTTTTCGCCCAGAATCGCCCAGCCCTAGCGCTGTTGTTGTTGCATTGTTTTCTCTGATGGCTTCCTTTTCTTCAGTGTCAGTGTCCTGAAAGACTCTTCAGCGGCCACAGGGAAAAAAAACTACAAACCAGAAAGGAAAGCGCGTGCGCTCCTCTCAGACCTGCCTCTTCCTCCGGAGCTCCCGGGCATCATTCCCGGCTCCCCGCACAGCCCGTCGGATGAGAAGAAGATGCCCATCCCGCGCAAGAGACCAAAGTATGTGCCAAACAATCTCTTCTCACATTCTCTCTTTAGCAAATGCAAAAATCTCCTTCTCTGGTTGCATCGCAGAATTTGTGGTCCACGCTTTGGAGAGATCAAGGAAACCGAGATCGACTGGGGAAAGCGGTGTGTTGACAAGTTTGAAATCATTGGGATCACTGGAGAAGGTACTTATGGGCAGGTGTACAAAGCCAAGGACAAAGACACTGGTAAGGATGTTCTCAAACGTCTGCATGATGCATCGAAATAAAATAGATACTGCGATATGGCTTAGTGCGATTTTCATCAAGCAGGCTGAAATTTATTTAAATAAATATATATGCTACAGGTTTTTACACACCTGACGGGCTGCACGCATACTCGGTGCCGAGCGTCACTCTGAAACTGGCAGTGCATATTTATATTTTCATGGCAACCCATAAAAATAAAATCTTGATGGGTTACTTTTGGCAATGAAGAAACTGACACGTAAATATAAGTCTTGTAATTTTACAGTAAAATAGAATTCATTACTTGTTTATTTTACAGTACAATATTAGAGCGTTATTACCAAATATTTTTTATTTTGTTTAATATTTTTATTTTAAATAAATCATAAAATCATAATTATTATTTTTGTACATATTGGATTGGTCAAAAATCGTGGACATACATTTACTTTGAATCAATTTTCACTTAGAAATTGCTTGTAAATTTCACTAATAATCAACACCCCATGGGTCCTTAAGTCTTACATTCAGTTTTATCAAATTTAAAGCTATACAAAGTCTTAAATATCTTAAATTTTATAAAAAGTCTTAATTATAATTTTAAGAGGTCTTAATTTTGGGGACTGAATAACAGAAATCATGAAATGGCTTAAGTTTCAATAGCATCTTACCTCTGTATAATTTGATTTATCTAGAAAAAAAAAAAAATATAGTGATATAATAATCTATCATTTTGACTCATCCCTTTTCATATAAATGGTTTAAAGGCTGAAATGTGAGGTTTATCATTTTATAAAACAGTTTTTGTTGAACTGTATAGTGTTTTTTACAGTTTTATGGTTTAGGATGTTACCATAGACATTGCATATGGTATTAATTTTATTTGTGCATGTCTTAAAAAAATGCCTTATAAAACTGAAATTTAGAAGTAGAAAGACTGTAGAGTAGACTATATGATGACTATATGATGATACAGTGCAAGAAAATTGTAGTTTTTTTTTTGTATTATACTGTAAAACATACTCAAATCATCGGATAATTAAATAATTTTATTTACAACTTTGAACAATATTATTACAGTGAAGCTTTTCCTAAATTGTTCAGCCCTAAAAGGATTTTGCCATTTAATAAAACGGCAAGTAACACGTGCCTTCAGAGTAAAAGTAATTTCTCAGGATTAACTCCACAAAAACAACCCATCACTCTTGAATAATTCATTATGTACTAATATAGCTATTTAAGTCATCTGGTGAAAACTCATGCATTTTTTTTATGTCACAATATATATTGCAGAAAATATCGCAATGTCAGTGTTTTCCAGTATTGTGCAGCCCTAGTCAAAACATGCCATGGAAACAGAGCTGTAGTCTTCGCTCTCTGTGCTCAAGTTCACTGTGACCTTAAGAGATGTGTATGCTAACGCAGTCAGAGTCCGTTAATCACGTCATGTGGCTAACCCATCCCTCTGGTGTTGTTCAGCGGAGTTGGTGGCCCTGAAGAAGGTGCGCCTGGACAACGAGAAGGAGGGTTTCCCCATCACAGCCATCCGGGAGATCAAGATCCTGCGGCAGCTCAACCACAAGAGCATCATCAACATGAAGGAGATCGTCACCGACAAAGAAGACGCCTTAGACTTCAAGAACGACAAAGGTATGGCGCTGGAAATAACCCGTCTTTGATCGCTGGCTCTCAGGGGTCCTCCTCTCACTGTTGCCGTAATCAGGGTTTCAAATTAACCTTTTCACTCACGGCCAATTTGGCGACTAAATAGGGCTGTGCGATATTGAAGAAAAATGCGATATTCAGTATGCGATACGATAATGCTTAAAGTGTGTAAAATAAAATTAAATGATATAACCTACATACGTGACAAGAAAACATCCCTAAACTTCTGAGAGTGAACATCTGTGTTTTACTGTAGCGTAAGAAGTGTTCAGGGTGGGGGTCAGGGTTCAGGTTATCCTTCATTAGGGTTATTAAACAACAGAAACTCAATAATCAAATATAAAAATAAAACTGCTTAGTTTTCACGGTATGAATTAAATATATACTGATTCTTATTAAAGCTACAAAAGTTATTCAGCCGAGAGCAGAGAGTGATTTTCTCTTTGTCTTTTGTTCATGACCCCAGTTATTGCAAGCGGTTGCGATATGCATATCGCGATATATATACACATATATACACAATATATATTGTGCAGCCCTACTACTAAATTAAGTTACCGGCCATTCAGATCGTCTACTAGCCAAAAAGGGAAGTAAACACATATATTATACAAATAAATCTATATTATAAAATTTTTATTTCATATATTGTTTTCTTATTAAAAAAATAAAAAATACACATTTATATATATATATATATATATATATATATATATATATATATATATATATATATATATATATATATATATATATATATATATATATATATATATATATATTAACACAATTTAACACAAATAACACCATATTTTTATATATATATAAAAATTTGGTGTTATTTGTGTTAAATTGTGTTAATTGGTGTTATATTCTGTTAAAAATGCTCTGAATTCAGAGGGTGTGGAGTGTTTGTGGGATTTGATGAATAATTACACACTTGAGGGTGACAAATGGAAACAATTTCTCATTAACAAACAACAATGTTCTCTTTCAAAGAGGTTTGTCCATATAATATTATATATTGGGTGTGTATTTCAAACCCTGTGTGTAATGAATGTGTTTGTCTCACAGGGGCGTTTTACCTGGTGTTTGAGTACATGGACCACGACCTGATGGGTCTCCTGGAGTCGGGCCTCGTGCACTTCAACGAGAGCCACATCAAGTCTTTCATGAGGCAGCTTCTGGAAGGACTGGATTACTGCCACAAGAAGAACTTCCTGCACCGGGACATCAAGTGCTCCAACATCTTGCTCAATAACAAGTCAGTGCAGAAGAGATTCACAGTGTTTCAGACACCCTCACATGTGAATGAGGACATTAGTCCAAATCATTGTCAAGTCTCCTTCATTTATAGAGCGCTTTCAACAATATAGATAGTTTCAGAGCAGCTTTACAGTGATAATAGGAGATTACAGTAACAGAGATTGTTTGTCTTTACAGCAGCTCTAGAATAAAGTTATTGTCCAGCTAAAGTTAGTTTTGATTGATTCACTTCCATTGTAAAGATCATTAGTTGTTAACTTAGGGGCCGCTAACACACGACACCGTTTAACTGAAGACAGAAAACTTAATGTGTTCTGGCCGTTCAGTCGCACGAGAGCAGTGTTCGAGAACGCAAACTTTGAAATAGATTCCAAGGTGCAAGTTTTGACATTTTTTGAAAACTTTATCATCTCAATGTAAACTTCAAAAACGTGAATATGTGAAAACAGAACACGACTTTCATTGTATCTTCATATTATATCAAATATAACGTCTGATTGATGCTGTCAGGGTCTGAGAGCATTTCTCAACAATTTCAGCTTAAACCTGAGTTTTCCAAACAAACTTTGACCTTTTAAAGCGAACCAAAGTCAACATACAAAGGACATTTAACACAGAAAAGTAGATGAGCAACTTATTATATAGTTTTACGATATATCGGCCACCATATCAGTATCAGCCGATATAATGATCCGTTTTAATGTTAACATTATCAGCCCGATAAGGACTCAAATATGGTATCAACACCCTCAGATATGAATGAGGAAATGTACTGCCACTAGTCCAATTGTGAACAAACTTTCACTGTAACTTCATATCATCTGATTAGTGTGAGTTTGTGCCGTCCTGCAGGGGTCAGATCAAGCTGGCAGATTTCGGATTGGCTCGCCTGTATAACTCTGAGGAGAGGTACGTATCGCCCGGTCCCGGTCCAGCATGCAGTTCTGAGCTGAGTAAACTGAGCTGACTCTGACTGGTTTTGTCGTTCTCCAGTCGACCCTACACCAATAAGGTGATCACTCTGTGGTACCGCCCCCCCGAGCTGCTGCTGGGAGAAGAGCGCTATACGCCCGCCATCGACGTGTGGAGCTGCGGGTGAGCCGCACTTCAAACATGCCATGCTAGCAATTTAAGCTGCATTATATATTTATATCTATCTATCTACAATAGTGTAATTATGATATCTTAAAATAAATAGCAGTTGAATATAATAGTTTGGGCTCTGTTAGGCTTGCTACGGTAGTCGGTGTTTCACAGTGTTCAGTCGCAACACCGGTTTCATCACTTTCCACCGCAGAATAACGCAATTAACACAGTATCCGTTTTTTTCCTACCGATAGCCGGATATTCAGAATGATATCTGTCGATACAATAACAGATTATTCAGAATGATATCTGCCAATTCTAATAGCCGGTTAATATCTACCGATAGCCGATTAATATCTACCGATAGCCGATTAATATCTACCGATAGCCGATTAATATCTACCGATAGCCGATAATTCAGAATCTACATATATTTTTATTTTCTCAAGCAGAAAAAATCTCTCCCAACTAATGCTGTTGACACTACAGGAACCCTCTCATTTGGCACATTACTATAATATTAGAGGTTACAATTAATAACAGAGCCCAAACTATTATATTCAACTGCTATTTATTTTAAGATATAATAATTACACTCAAACATAAACTTAAATGTCTGTATATATATCTCAGTTGCACATGAGGTAGGTTTCATAAACCAATGATGAAATTTAATGACCACATACACACATATATATATATATATATATATATATATATATATATATATATATATATATATATATATATATATATATATATATATATATATATATGACCAATATATTCAAACGTACATATATAATTAAGTCAATAAGCTGTTTATTTAAGTGTTTTTTTTATAGCCAACTAATAAACTGTAGAACAGAAAAAAGTAAATTTCCCAATTTAGACATTTTTCCCCCCCAATATCATGCAGCCCTACTGTTAATCGTATAATCACTATAATTTTCACCTAAAACCTTTCATGTTCCACAGGTGCATTCTGGGAGAGCTTTTCACAAAGAAGCCCATCTTTCAGGCCAATCAGGAGCTAGCACAGCTAGAGCTCATAAGGTAACAACAGTCAGCATGTAAATAACGTCCCTGTTTGATTTAGTGTTGTCAAAAGTGGAGATCCAGACTAAACGGGTTGAGTTTCGCTGACATTTATACCTGTGTCCAATCCAGTCGTATCTGTGGAAGCCCTTGCCCTGCCGTGTGGCCGGACGTCATCAAGCTGCCCTACTTCAACACCATGAAACCAAAGAAACAGTACCGGCGAAGGCTAAGGGAAGAGTTCGCCTTGTGAGTAATCAGAAATGAAACCAGTTCAGTCTGTTAGCTCAGGACGACAATGGGTGAAGGATTATAGCATGTACAGTCAAACCACAAATGATTCAGACACCAGATATAATTTTTGATATGTTTTCACTAGTGTGATCAGGACACTATAGTTCATTTCTGTAAGTGAGGAGAGCAGAATAAAGTAAACTGTGACATATTATACCCAATAATTCTTCATACAGTGACTACCAGTGACATTTATACACATGTGAGACCAAAAATGATTCGGACACTTTGAGCTGATCATGTTTTGCTGAAGTGTGTTTTCTTTAATTGCTAATGCTCTTTTTACACACAGACTGAACAAAATGAAGCATTGCTTGGTGATTGGTTGAGCTAAACTGGTATTATCTAATTGTGTAGTTAAATTTAACAGCTGACAGATATTCAACATAATTCATGTGTGAGAGTCTAACAGAAGGACGGACAAAACCAGTCAAACATCAACTGAGTTCTGCTCATATTTATTACCATTTTCTAAACTATAGCGAATATAAACTGTGATGATGTGAGAAATGTGTCTGAATACATTTTTGTTTGACTGTAAATGGATATGTGTTTGCTTTATTTGACTCTTATGATGTTTTCAAGAACTCATGTGATTTCTGGTCAGAAGAAAATGGAAGAATCTCTTTTTCCGTTTGCTGATAAAGACAGGACGCCTTTTAGTGCTAATGCTATAAAATGAGTATAAGTGTAATCGATGCGTTGTCTGTTTTATGACTCTCATGCTGAGAATCAAAGGAAAAGGAACTGTCACGTGAGCCTGTCGCCTCATAAACCAGCTAAATTAGTATTTTGTGGCAAGCTTTACAGCTTTTCTTGTAATTGATGAACTTCCTATTTGCAATGCAGAAATTCCCGGTGTCAGTAACACCATTACAGGGGCTTTTATGTGTGCATAATTCATGAAAATGATTATTGCAACATAATTTGAAGGCAGCATTAGGCATGTAGAGAGAAATGCAGTAAACCTCAGTGACTGTTGCTTTGAATGTTTCAGTATTCCTCTGATGGCCCTGGATCTGTTTGACCACATGTTAGCGTTGGACCCGAGCAAACGCTGCACTGCAGAACAGGCTCTCAACAGCGACTTCCTCAAAGATGTGGATCCGGCCAAGATGCCTCCGCCTGAGTATGAGGGCTTTTGTTTTGTTTTTGCTATTTATTCTGTAGTTTTTTGGGTTTTTTTTGCAGCTATGCTTTAAAGTGCTCTATTGTGCTTTTTCGGAAATGTGACCCTGGATCACAAAACCAGTCTCGAGTCGCACGGGTCAAAATTATCGATTTTTTTTCTTTTATGCCAAAAATCATTAGGATATTAAGTAAAGATCATGTTCCATGAAGATATTTTGTAAATTTCCTACCGTAAATATATAAAACATTTATTTTTCTGAGTGAATGCTGCAATATCACGAACATAAATGGAGAACTTTAAAGGAAATTTTCTCAATGAAACCCTTCCAGATTTACAAATATTCTTTAAGATATTTCAGATGTATAAATCTCAATTTCAAAAACTTGACCCATGTGAGTGGTTTTGTTGTCCAGGGTCACATATTTCCTTTCATCCAGTGTGTAATGCGGCTGTTTGTGAATGTAAAAGGTCTACAAAGATTTAAAGTGCTGATAAATAGTTTGAGTGCGTCCGAAATCGAATACTTCGCTACTATATAGCATGCGAAAAACCGTACGGCAAAAGAATAGCATCTCCGAATACATAGCATGTGAAAAACATTAGGAGAAAAGTGCCCTGATGACCTTCTGAGGAGATTCTGAAGTGTGCATATGATGGACACTTTACTATCCCATGAGGCCACGGGAGAGGGTTTTGTGAATGACAGTGAAGCGACACAACTGACGCTGGTAGGTCACGTGACCGTAACAACATGGTGGATGTAGTACGTCTGAATTTCATTCATACTTTATAGAACATACTTTCTTAGCAGTCGTGAAGTAAATCAAACTCAGATGTAGTTCCTACTCAATATGCGATTTCAGATCCTGCGTTTGTCTCCCAAAAGAAAGTGATTCTGAACTGAAACGAGTCGTCAGTAATTCAGTTTCACTTCCTGATTGAACCTGCGTAGGTTTATATCTAATTTGCATAATGCCAGCCTCTGTTCTTGATTGGCTGAGCAGCGTCTCTTAGCCCCGCCCTCAAACACTAGTTTATCTGAGACTGGAAGAGTTTGGTTCGTGTTGTTCGTGTCCAGAAGACGCTGTTTTCTGCTGATAAAGCAAATCCACTTTGATGAGATTGATACGGTAAAACCCACGCCATCGTTACTGTTCGTATCACTGAGATCAAGAGCTGAGACTCAGATATGATAATGAGTATTTGGTTTCTGACACGTGCTGTAAGCGGTCGACCAATCACAACAGACTGAGCCGTCTGACCAATCAGAGTAGACCAATCACAACAGACCGAGCCGTCTGACCAATCAGAGCAGAGTAAACCAATCACAACAGACCGAGCCGTCTGACCAATCAGAGCAGAGGAGGCTCTCAGAGAGGCGGGGTTTAGAGAGACTGTTTCAGACACCGTGAGAAAAGAGCAATGGATGATATGAGAAAATTAAAGTGTTTTTTGACCTTGGATGCTTGTAAAACTATTGTAGGAGAAAGAAAACAAAATTAGGAACGTTTAAAACGGCGTAATAGGCGCACATTGATTAGTGTGCTAAGAGCATTCTGTGCTTTAGCTATTAGTTCTTCACTAACTGTTCTTTTTAAGTAACATTTTTAAACAACTCTTTAATAAACAAACTAAACCTACAGTATATAATTCTCTTGTTAAATATGTCCTTGACATTTCTTTGTGAAATTAACTCAATTGTGTCTTTTATTTCACTCAATTTTGAATAATGATTTGGAAAATATGTGTAAATTTGATTAAGCCTCTGCTTTATTTTTCACACAACACTTCACGTCTTCTTCTCTGCTTCTGATCTGATCTCTGCTTCTTCTTCTCTGTCTAGTCTCCCTCTCTGGCAGGATTGTCATGAGCTGTGGAGTAAGAAGCGCCGGCGGCAGAAGCAGATGCCGGAGGATCTGACGGCTCCTAAAGCTCCCCGTAAGGAGCTCGGGCTGGACGACAGCCGCAGTAACACTCCTCAGGGCTTCCCTGCCGCTGGAGGACTCAAAGGCCCGAACGCCACCAACACTGCAGCCCTGCTGGGTGAGACCGCAGCCCACACGCTCAAACCGGGCCTCAGAGTAACCCGGAGCACACTGGGCCATTTAGTGTCGTCCTTTACCATTGTTGCTCGTCAGACTGTACGAACATGATCATCGCTGTAAGCCATGTCACATCTCCGTTATCATTGTCACACTGTAAGATCTCAGTAGTCATTAATGTTAGACTGTACGACAGTCAAGACGTGCTAAAAACTAGGGCTGGGTAAAAAAAATATTGATTTCTCGATTTTAATCGATTCTCATTTTTACGAACCGATATCGATTCTTAAATCCCAAGAATCCATTAGTCATCCTGTTTTCAGCTGATGAATGAATGTAACATTGTAGCGCATCCCATCCAATAAATCGTAGTAATCTTTGTGCTTTGTTACTATTGATATGAAAAAGTCTCAGATTTCAAATTATGTCCATTTTATTATGAAATTCAAAAACATAAATGCCGTTTTGTCGCTGTGGCGTGAGATCGCTCTGGCTCAGCTCGAGAAAAGCACATGATCTTCTCTTCCACATTAATAACACCAGTTACAGCACAAAATAAACATGAGCGTCTGAAAGTGTGAAGATAGAGTACAACTTATCGAAGTCCGTATCATGTGACATGGAGTCGCTCAATCAGTGTTTCACCCGTGGAAAGACGTCAGTAAACAATGTCATGTAACGTCACATTTACCTCAGAAAAACCATATCCAGTGATCATAAACTCGTTAGTCAGCTAGAAAAATTAACTCTAGAGAGGAACATTTTGCTAAATATATGCACCATATTACATATTCATTATAATTTTTAATATTCTTCAATTTTTAATGCATGTTTGAATAAATCTGGCAAGTTTTATGACAGCCACCATTTAAATGTTTATATTTCATATAACTTTATTATTATAAAAATAAATAAGTGTAATTTAAGTGTTTGTATACAAATCAGTTCATTTTTAGCTTCAGTATTATATGGCGCTTTTCCACTGCATGGTACGGCTCGGTTCGGCTCGGTACGGTTCGACTCGGTACGGTTCGACTCGGTACGGTTCGACTCGGTACGGCACGGTTCGGTTTGCTTTAGCTCGGTTGCTTTTCCACTGCAGTTAGTACCGCTTCAAAGTGGATGGGACTGATCGTTATAGTTGCCGTCTCTACTGCCATGATATCATCATATTAAATGCGAATTTTTCATTCCGTGTTTCCCCATCCACTCCATGGCAACCAACGAGAGGAACGTCTGCACCTCGTCCACTGACCACGATTCAGCCATTTCTTTTTTTGAAGTTTATACTTAGCGAGCCGTACCGTACCGTACCATGCAGTGGAAATGCGCCAAAAGTGAGCCGTACCGAACCGAGCCGTACCGTACCATGCAGTGGAAAAGCGCCAATAGTAGGCTAATGAAGCCTATAGGCCACAGCTGACTCCCATAGTTCACAGCATTAGTGAAGAGATTTGTTTTCCTTGAGAAAATTTGCAATGTATTGATCCTGATATCCAAAATAATCAATATTGAATCGAATCGAATTGTGAAATTTGTGTCTATACCCAGCCCTATTAAAAACTGAGTTTTACATCATCAATCATTGACACGTTCGGTAACCGTGATCGGCGTTACACTCGGGGTTGAAATGGCGGCTACAAAGAAATCTCGAACGTTACTTTTGGTCACGGCTTGTCTTGAAAAACGAAGGCGATGTGACGGTGGAGAATCACTGCAGGACTGAGAGTCAAATCTTCTGACACCGCCAGAAATTCGTCGGAGGTGAAATTTGATCACAACGGTCATTAATCGGCTGTCGGTGAACATGTCAAACTAACCATCAAAGACTTCAGATTTGAGCCTATGATCAGAGGATTCTTTTAGGATTTGCTAAATTTGTCTCAGATGGTCAAAATCGCACAGTGTGCACCGGCTTTAGTAGTGTCCCAAATGACATGCCATACACTGTGTACTTATACTCTGCACTGTGTACACAAACTAGCATATGAAAGGTTATTTTAAGTGTGGGCGGGGCTTGATTGTGTCTGTAGGGAATTGATTGGATGGTTGTGGTTTGCTATTGGCTGATCTCATGTGAGTGACAGGTTAAAGCCCCGCCCTCGTCATCAGAGAAGAGAAGAGATGCTGCAAGAGGAACAGGAGTTTAACACAATAATGATGATGTCCACCGATCAATCATTTAGAATAAACACTGAAATATTCTATTTTTAAAAGTCAGTTTTGATTTCATAGTGTCTTTAAAGCTGTGCATGAAGTGTCCAACATTCAACACTTAATTTTTTCAGTTAAGTGTATCATCCGGGTATTTACAGAGCACTTTTTCTTGTTTCCAATGACATCCCAGCCCAAGCAATGAGTAACAAAATAGGAGTCTAGTACTTTTTGACAACACTATATTTAGTACTTTACTCAGAGCCCTTAATCTACAATCCATTCAAGCATCCCTGCTCTTTCTCTCCTAGACCCCAAAGCTCCCAACTCCCAACTGACTCAAGAACAGCTGGCTGTGCTCCTGAACCTCTTCCAGTCCAAAAGCGGCCCGGTGGGATCGGCCCAGTTCGCCCAGACCGTGGGATCGAAGATGAACCCGGAGACGCTGCAGCAGCTGACGAAGGCTTTACCCGCTGGACCGCCGGAGTGTGAAAGACCCCCAGAACCCCCCCCGCCCCCCACGGTCTCCAAACCCCCCCCGCCGCCTCCGTCAGGGGCCCGCACCCCCCCGATGCCCAAACCCCCGTCTCCGCCGGCGCCGGTGAAGCCTGATGGAGAGGCGTCGGCCTCCGCCACGCAGACGGCGGTCACCATGCTCCTCGCGCAGCTGCTGAAGGTCCAGCAGGGGGCGCCGGGCGACATCATGGGCTTCGAGAGCGCAGAGGGAGTCCTGTCAAACACAGCAGGCGTACCTGAGGTCAAGCCGCCACCTGAGCCCAGCCCCGTATCTCCAGGTAACCTCATCATCGTCTCATCACACACACACTACACCCTGCGTCCGATATCACACACTCCTCCTTTTGAGTTATATTCCATGTGTAATATGTGCTTGAAATGTTCAAAAAGTACTGAGATCATTTCACCAGGTTTTATATTGAAAACCAACGAGTGGATCTCTGAGCTGAGTGAGTGAATGGAGGCGGGGCTCATTTGCATATTCATAGAACCGTGTATACTAAATGAGGCAAGGGTGTCGAGTTACATTCAAGATATTTTTTAAATGTGACACTTTGAGCAGAATCATAAACACCTCTGATTGGCTGCTGTGTTCACGAGCTCATCGGATATGTCTGTGATTGGCTACAATGATCAGCACACGGAAGTGTTTGAAAACAAGCAGGACCGATCCGCTGATAGACGCCTACTTTCAAACGCTCGCGTGTGTGTGTGTGTGTGTGTCAGCGCTCGCTGAAGAGCGTCATTGATGTATATTTACAACATGTTTTTGAAGCGCTGATCATTGTAGCCAATCACAGACATATCCGATGAGCTCGTGAACACAGCAGCCAATCAGAGGTGTTTATGATCCCGCTCAAAGCGTCACATTTTTAAAATTTCAGTACCGAAGTCGGTACTTTTGACAACACACGTTACAGGGGGACTTTATGAATTGAAATATTAAAGGTGCAGTGTGTACATTTTAGCGGCGTCTAGAGGTGAGTTTGCAAATTGCACCCAACTGAAGTTACGCTTGTCCGTTCAGGGCCACTGTAGAAACATGTCGATGTAAGCGGACCCGCGGTGTGTGTAGAGAGAAATGCCTCATTCTAAGCTAATAAAAACATAACGGTTAATTTATGTAAGGGTTTATACACCACTGACAACATGGTTATGTTTATGATATTGCACTTCTGACAACAGATCCTCCTAAATATTACACACTGCACCTTTAAATGGTAACACTAACCTTCTGGAATGTTTTGATAATTTTAGATAATAAAGATATTGTTTGGTAAGTGAGATCTCTGATTGAAGTCCTTGAAAACCAAAAACGTAGTGCTTGAAAGTCCTGGAGTTTCATGTTACAGAATCTGAACTATGAACCCTGGCTGACTGAAGCTGGACTGTGACGCTGTTTCCTTCTGGAAACAAACTCTGCTGCATTATTCTCCTGTGATCTCTGTAAAGCTGCTTTGAAACGTAAAAAGCGCTGTATAAATGAAGCCGACTTGCCTAATGCCTGCTGTTCCCCGCAGTGTCTGAAGGGGGCGTGTCGTCCTGCCGGCCTCAGGAGCCGCTCTCCATCCTCCCGCCGGACCAGCGCCCGCCAGAACCTCCAGAGCCGCCTCCCTGCGCAGACCTGGACTACCGGCAGGCCCCCGAGCCCCAGCCGGGCCCCCCCGACGCCCCCCGCCCCGCGGACTTCAGCCGGCCCCCGCCTCCGTTCCCTCACGCCAGCTACCTCGGTCACATGATGCCCCCCCGCCCTCCCCTCGGCCCCGACACCGGGGTGTTCAGCGGAGACAAGGACCATCGCTTCGAGTACAATCACCACGTGGTCGGCCCCGGGCCCCCGGCTCCACCGGGCCAAGCCTGGACTTCCCCGTCCCAGTCCGGGGCGCTTCCGCTCGGGTTCGTTCCTCACGTGAACGCGTCGCTCCGGGGAAGAGGACTCCCTTTTTAAAGCGGGATTAATGAACTTAGCGATGAACACGCGTCTAAGACTCTAAAAGACAGCCCTCAAAACCAGCACTAAATGCTCTCAGAACGTGACATTTCTGAATAATTCGGGGGTTCCACAACTGGAGGGACGAACTGTTTGGGATGGGATGGGAATTTTTTTGCATTTCCCACTCGTACCTTTCATATAGAGCTGTTTTTGTTTTTCTCTCCGATTGATTTTTTTGTAATCTATTCTCTACTGCTGTCTTTTAAATTAAAAAATGTACCTTTTTTTTTTTTTTTGTGCATTTACCGTGCCGGGGTAAGTGTTTTTATGACCTGTACCTTAGCGTCTCCTTTAATTACGTGAGGACAGACTAGTATTACAACGTTTTGCACTACTGAATAAAAGTAGGTGGGAACGAGTGGAGTAATGTGCTGTATCTGCACATGTAAATGACCAGTAATGTAATTCAGTTTCTTTAATTTTTTCTTTCCCTTCTTAAGTCAGTTTTTTGTTTTCCTTCCTAACGATTCAACGATTATGAGCTCTGTCGCAAGGTTAAAATCACTGGAGGGCCTTAGAAAGACTCCAGAACGACTGGTAGCACTTGTGTGTGATTGGCCTCGATTGAACTGGTGTATCTACTGAACGAGTGAACGGATCAAAGCTGTGTTTTTCACCGGTTCCCCACCAGCTCTTGTCTATAGCCATTGTAAAATTGAAAGTTAAAGAGACATTTAAATGATTTTCAAGGAGATTAGCAACGATGTCTTTTTTTTTGTATGAAGATGTTTTTCCCCCCTTTGGCAAATGTTTATTAAAGAAATGCCAACGATGTAATATGTTCTGGTATTTTTAATTGTTTGTGTACTTTTTGCACATCATGCACTTGCCTTTAAGACGTGTGCATGCATCAAAAACATCAGCAAAAAAAAAAAAAAAACATGAATGTGAAAATAGTTAATGGAAGGATACTGTATATTTAGTTTTCCAATACTTGCTGGTAAAATGAATTTGAACACAATTGAAGCATATTATACATGAAATGGTTTTGATTGCATACATATAGATTGAGCTCACTGTGATTACTTCCTGTTTATTGATAGAACGATTATAATGTGACCGCGTTATATATTGTGTATATATTATATTGTAATGCCTCGTTTAGCCAACAGGGGGTGGCAAAAACAAAGTTCCATGACTAGCGTTTAAATATTGACAGGTCAGTTCCGATATATCTAAATAATTCCTATTTTCATTCTTCACTTTGAACTTGTTTTTATTAGATTTTATATTGAATATGATTCGGTTATACGTGTATTTATAGTTAATGGAAGGATACTGTAAATTTAGTTTTCCAATGCTTGTTGGTAAAATTAATATGAACACATTTGAGACATTAAATCTTATACATGAAATGGGTTTGATTGCCTAAATATAGGTAATGAGCTTGCTATATTTTTATCAAGTTGTACTGGTCAAAATATTCATGTAAATACTTCCTGTTTATTGTTCACTGTTCATAGAACGATTATAATGTGGTCTTTTAATGCCTCTTTTAGCCAACAGGGGGCGGCAAAAACAAAGTTCCACGCCTAGCGTTTAAAAATTGACAGGTCAGCTCCGATATGTCTAAATCATTCCTATTTTCATTCTTCACTGCGTTGGTTTTATTCGATTTGCTTTTGAAGTTGATCACGTTCATTATTCGGTTAGAAATGTATTTAAGTGGAACGTACCAGCATTATTATCATCACGTGTTACCTGTTACTTTTGTCACATAGATTGTAAAAAATAGTTTTCTCAACGCAGGACACGGTGAACCACTCAGAGGCATAGAGATGTATACGTAGATGCCTCATTCGACCGCTCCTGACACGTAGGCGCGCCCGCCATCTTGCAACGGTCATCGTGTCGTCACTTACGGGAGAATCAATGATGTCAGATCATTACGCAGCTTCTGGTTTTGAAACCGCCAAGAGAATATTTAAATTCCCGAAGAAATGGGATAATCTTTTACAGGTGAGAATGTGTTGGTTAGTATTTCAAATGTATTAACTCAAAACTACATGTTTTACTATGGTGACTTTAGTAATGTCAGCTGACGCATTTGTTATGTTGTATTTTGTTAGTAAAGCAAAATCTTCTGCTGAAGTCTGTTTCATATATATATATATATAGAGAGAGAGAGAGAGGCATATATATATTCTGTTCATACATGATTCTAACTACGGTTGCAGATGCTCAATCAACTCGCTGTCGAATGTTCACAGACCGCTCAAATATGGCGGACGGCTTACCTATAGCGGCCCATTGAAACGCCCGCTAATGAGGATTCTATACATGTTTATATCTATGGTCAGAGTATCACAATCGTTGACTAGGATTTTTAAAGCGTTTTTAAGAGATTGCTAGGTTAAATTTCCGTATGTCAGGCAAAAGTCTTTTGAAGTTTTAATTACAAATACCTCCAGCGAGACCAAAAAAAAAAAAGTTCTGAGATATAAATGCGTTTTAATGTAGGATTCAGTTTTATGAAGCCGTCAAACGCGTCAACAGTGATGACGTCGATTTTTATTTTTTATTTTTTTACCTGAGAACGGGATCATACAGAAAACATAATATAACATCACATAATATCAACAACAACAACAATAAAAGAAACAAAAACTAAAAGTAAATAAAACAAAATAAATAACGACGCCGAACTAGTTACCCGGAAGTGAACGCCATTGTCATCATCAGGTGACAGCAGCACATACAGGGTTTGAGCTGCTAGTCTTTTATTTATTATTATTTGTAGTAATTCATGTGTAAAAAGCTTATTTAATACACAATGGCTCAAAAAATCAATGAAGCTCACGAGCACATCGCCAAGGCTGAAAAATAGTAAGTAATGCTTGAATATTTACTATAGTGGTTTTAAATGAACATCACGTCTTATTTCACAGCAAATTGATTATTAAAGTCTCTTTATGCGAATATATCAAATTATACGTGAGACTTTATGATGGAGAAATGTCTTAAATGTCGCAGTTATAGCCATTTTTTTGTGTTTGACTTGCTTAAATCATTTAAGTTAAATGAAGAATGTAAAGAATGTAATGAAAGCTTTTATTCTCAATACAACATTCAGTTTAAAGACGAGCTTTATGAAGTGGAAGCCCGATTATGACAGTGCAGCATCAGAATACTCCAAAGCAGGTGAGATTACACACACACACACACACACACACAAGACCTGCTGATCTCAGGTGTGATGATGAAGATGATGATGATGATGATCTTCCTCTCCAGCTGTTGCCTTCAAAAATGCCAAACAGCTGGACCAGGCGAAAGAGGCGTATCTGCTGGAGGCCGAGGCTCACACCAACCACAGATCGTATCCTTCATGCTGTGTTCTCGCTGATATAGTGAGTTATTAGCTGTCAAACATCATCCGGCAGTGTTTAAATCTGAAAATCACCACTGTCTCCTTCCTTGACTCATTGTTCAGGCTTTTTCACGCTGCCAAGTGAGTACATTCATCATGATCACAGACATCTGCTGTTTTAAATGTGCTCGTTATGAATATTCTGCTTGTTATGAACATGTTTCTGTATGCAGGGCTTTTGAGCAAGCAGGAATGATGCTGAAGGTCAGTGCATTTGCTATTGACTAAACATGTATTCTACTATAATTAAATCAACTAATTTATTTCAAGCCTTCATTTTATATATATATATATATATATATATGTGTATGTGTGTGTGTGTGTGTGTGTGTGTGTGTGTGTGTGTATGAAGAGTTAAGATGCAAAAGCCTCTAAGTGCCATCTGAAATTTTCTTCTAAAATGATCATTTTTATCAAGTTCGTATATTTAAATTCAGTAATTTCACTTAAATGGCCATGAAAATTACCTATTAATTGTCATTAAAGTGAAATTACTGAACTTAAATATACAAACTTGATAATTTAAATATATAATATATATATATATATATATATATATATATATATATATATATATATATATATATATATAAATATATAAATTATACATATTTATGTTGGAGAAATGACTTAAATGCCAGTTATAGCCCTTGTTCATATGTCTCACTTGCTTTAGCCATTGAAGTTAAATGATGAATGTACAGTTAACTGATGATATATTCTCATTAAATTCAGTTTATATATATATATATATAGGGTAAACAGGGCTAAAGGTGCCGCGGGGTAAAAGACACGTTTGGCTTTATTCTCTTTTAAAACACTAGATGACACACACATTCAGCTCAGCACTTTTCTTAACATCCACTTGTGATGATGCGCGTGGAGATTCGTCTGATCCGTGACGCGATCGCCGACAGTCAAAGTTGATTCTGTGCAAATTCGATCTAATATTTCATGTTTTTAAAAATGTTGTAGATTTAAGTAGCAAATGAGAATCGCTAAAATAATTGAAAATGTTTTGAGACAAAGGTCTTGTTAATTTTTTTTCCAGTTTTGTTCAAGCTAATTAAAGCAACAGTTTTTCAATAACGGATGAATATGTAAAAGTATGATATTTGAGGTAAAAGACACAATAATTAACATGATGATAAACAGCAAGATGACTTCTCCATTTGTTGACATCACATGGTTAGATTCAGATGGGAAATATCATATATTAAGTTGAGTGTCCACCTTAGAGATAATCACCATATTTATAACAGAACCAATTTAAAAATGATATTAATCATATATAATAAAATGTCAGAATTATGTGTTACTACTGTAAAGCTATATTAATTTATTATGGGATCTCATTCAGTGCTTTCAGAATCTTTTCAATTTTTAAAATGAACATTTCAATGACAGTATATTTATTAAACAAAAATGAATTATTTTATCTATCACAATAAACAGAAAATAGCACAAACTTTGCTAAAGTGAGTGTTTTGAACAAGTTTACGTTAGACATTATTTTAGCTGCAGTGTCTGTATCAGTGCTGTGTGTCTTTTGCCCGTGTGTCACACATTTATGCGATTTTTAAACAAAACAAACCACTTTAATGATTTATTTTCACACAAAATCTGTAATCATTGATCAAAATCATTTATCTCCATCAATGTTCAATACAAACAAATATTGTTTTTTCTGCAATCATACACTAAAGGAGTGAAGAGCTCATATCTCTTAAGCTGGGCCTTTAGCCCCATTGTACCCTCGAATAAACATTGTTCGGAGTAAATGATACATGACAACTGAAGTGTGTGTGTGTGTGTGTGTGTGTGTGTGTGTGCGCTGTACAGGACATGCAGAGATTACCTGAAGCGATCGAGTTCATCGAGAAGGCCAGCATGATGTACGTGGAGAACGGCACTCCTGACACCGCTGCCATGGCCCTGGACCGAGCGGGGAAGTGTGTGTTCATACTCGCACATCTACACACACGTCTACACACACGTCTACACCAGTGAGGAGTTACTCTGACTCTAAATCTGTCGTTCGCAGGTTGATCGAGCCTCTGGATTTGGCTAAAGCCGTTCACCTGTACCAGCAGGCGGCAGGAGTGTTCGAGGTCAGGCTCACGTAACACCACAGAACACACACTTCCACACACACTTCCTCACACACACCTTCAGACTAACACTGTCTCTCGTCTTCTGTCGTGTGTGTGCTCAGAACGAGGAGCGACTGAGGCAAGCTGTGGAGCTCATAGGCAAAGCATCACGACTTCTGGTTCGACAACAGAAGTAAGATTGCAGTTATTAATGCATTAACTAACATTAACTTACAAACTTACATTTGTTCATCTATGTTCAAGATAAACATGTTCATCTTCATGTTGGTTCACAGTGCATCACTAATATCAACACATACAACTGAAATGTTTTATTAAACTTAAGTTAATAGAAGTTCTTCTCATTATTAGTTCATGATAACTGATGTTCACTCATTGTAAAGTTTGGTGATTATTAGGGATGGGCCAAAAACCCAAAATAAATTATTATCAATTAATTAATCAAACTTATTAATAATCAACACTCAAATTGTAAGCTAAACATTTAAATTGCATATAAGGCAGTTTTTATATAAACGTCTTAATAACAGAATGGTTTCTACTCCAGTTTCTTGGTGAAATATAAACATTTAAAGGTGCAGTGTGTAAGTTTTAACAGCATCTAGTGGTGAGGTTGTGAACTGCACCCAACAGAAGTTACGCTGGCCGACAGGAAGTGATGTCGTCGTCTGAGACAGCAGAGAGTAGCCGGTTCAGCAATAAAGTTTCTTTACAAAGATAAATTAAGAAATTATGTAAGGGATAATGTATAGCGAGGCGGTTGTTACAGCGAATAACAACCCCGACAGGCTGAACGGGACCCCGACGCGAAGCGCTGTTTTTCATGGCAACGGTGTGTTATACTTTGCAGCGGCCTGTTATCAAGAAATAACACCGCATTCTACATTGGAATACAACCAAGCCATGTAATAAGTTTACTTAATTATTCAGTAAAACTATGTTATT
This sequence comes from Abramis brama, assembly GCF_963993115.1. Taxonomy (NCBI): domain Eukaryota; kingdom Metazoa; phylum Chordata; class Actinopteri; order Cypriniformes; family Leuciscidae; genus Abramis; species Abramis brama. Next base: position 2,050,826 of record NC_139986.1, on the reverse strand, counting down.
GTGAATATTATTGTGACTTGTTCATCATTGTGTCAGTGTTTTATTCGCTTCTTTGCACGAAGAACAACACATTGACGAAACGTGTTTGTCCGCTCAGGACCACCGTAGAAACATGTCGACGTAAGCGGACCCGCGGTGTGTGTAGAGAGAAATGCCTCATTCTAAAGTAATAAAAACATAACGGTTCATTATGTAAGGTCTTTATACACCACTGAAAACACAGTTATGTGTATGATATTGCATTTCTGATCCTCCTAAATATTGCACACTGCACCTTTAAAACAACAATAAACTGTAACATTCTGACAACTCAGTTATGTATATGATATTGCATTTCTGATCCTCCTAAATATTACACACTGCACCTTTAAAACAACAATAAACTGTAACATTCATTAAAAAATGAAAATAATGCTTTTTTAATTTTCAGTGCATCCATAGCAATTATTTTTTAGAGTTTGCTTTGCTATTTTGGATTGTGTAGCATATTATTTTAATGCAGGATTGTGATGCTGATTCCAGGTTTGACGAAGCCGCTGTGTCACTGCAGAAGGAGAAGAACATGTATAAAGAGATAGAGAATTATCCAACCTGTTTCAAGGTGCGTGCGTCTCAGGGCTCATATATATATATATATATATATATATATATACAGTGAGGAAAATAAGTATTTGAACACCCTGCTATTTTGCAAGTTCTCCCACTTGGAAATCAAAGTTGGTTCAAATCAAAGTTCAAAGTTCCCACTTGGTCTGAAATTGTCATCGTAGGTGCATGTCCACTGTGAGAGACATAATCTAAAAAAAAAAATCCAGAAATCACAATATATGATTTTTTAACTATTTATTTGTATGATACAGCTGCAAATAAGTATTTGAACACCTGTCTATCAGCTAGAATTCTGACCCTCAAAGACCTGTTAGTCTGCCTTTAAAATGTCCACCTCCACTCCATTTATTATCCTAAATTAGATGCACCTGTTTGAGGTCGTTAGCTGCATAAAGACACCTGTCCACCCCATACAATCAGTAAGAATCCAACTACTAACATGGCCAAGACCAAAGAGCTGTCCAAAGACACTAGAGACAAAATTGTACACCTCCACAAGGCTGGAAAGGGCTACGGGGAAATTGCCAAGCAGCTTGGTGAAAAAAGGTCCACTGTTGGAGCAATCCTTAGAAAATGGAAGAAGCTAAACATGACTGTCAATCTCCCTCGGACTGGGGCTCCATGCAAGATCTCACCTCGTGGGGTCTCAATGATCCTAAGAAAGGTGAGAAATCAGCCCAGAACTACACGGGAGGAGCTGGTCAATGACCTGAAAAGAGCTGGGACCACCGTTTCCAAGGTTACTGTTGGTAATACACTAAGACGTCATGGTTTGAAATCATGCATGGCACGGAAGGTTCCCCTGCTTAAACCAGCACATGTCAAGGCCCGTCTTAAGTTTGCCAATGACCATTTGGATGATCCAGAGGAGTCATGGGAGAAAGTCATGTGGTCAGATGAGACCAAAATAGAACTTTTTGGTCATAATTCCACTAAACGTGTTTGGAGGAAGAAGAATGATGAGTACCATCCCAAGAACACCATCCCTACTGTGAAGCATGGGGGTGGTAGCATCATGCTTTGGGGGTGTTTTTCTGCACATGAGACAGGGCGACTGCACTGTATTAAGGAGAGGATGACCGGGGCCATGTATTGCGAGATTTTGGGGAACAACCTCCTTCCCTCAGTTAGAGCATTGAAGATGGGTCGAGGCTGGGTCTTCCAACATGACAATGACCCGAAGCACACAGCCAGGATAACCAAGGAGTGGCTCTGTAAGAAGCATATCAAGGTTCTGGCGTGGCCTAGCCAGTCTCCAGACCTAAACCCAATAGAGAATCTTTGGAGGGAGCTCAAACTCCGTGTTTCTCAGCGACAGCCCAGAAACCTGACTGATCTAGAGAAGATCTGTGTGGAGGAGTGGCCAAAATCCCTCCTGCAGTGTGTGCAAACCTGGTGAAAAACTACAGGAAACGTTTGACCTCTGTAATTGCAAACAAAGGCTACTGTACCAAATATTAACATTGATTTTCTCAGGTGTTCAAATACTTATTTGCAGCTGTATCATACAAATAAATAGTTAAAAAATCATACATTGTGATTTCTGGATATTTTTTTTTTAGATTATGTCTCTCACAGTGGACATGCACCTACGATGACAATTTCAGACCCCTCCATGATTTCTAAGTGGGAGAACTTGCAAAATAGCAGGGTGTTCAAATACTTATTTTCCTCACTGTATATTGTATATTATTTTTTTTAAATGTTGTATAAGTTTAATAATTGTATAAGTTTTATGGTTTATGGTAAAACATCCTAGGGGAAACACTGGATGCATTGCAGTGAGTGATTGTGTGTGTGTGTGTGTGTGTGACAGAAAACCATCGCACAGGTGCTGGTGCACCTCCACCGCGCGGACTACGTGGCGGCGGACCGCTGTGTGCGCGAGAGCTACAGTATCCCAGGGTTCAGCGGGAGCGAAGACTGCATCGCCATGGAGCAACTCCTGCAGGGTTACGACGAGCAAGATGAAGATCAGGTGACCCGCGTGTGTACCTCACCCCTGCTCAGATACATGGACAACGACGTGAGTCTCTCACTCGACGTGTGTGTGTGTGTGTGTGTGTGTGTGTGTGTGTGTGTGTGTGTGTGTGTGTGTACTTGTGCAACTATCTCTGTGAGGACCAGTTTGAGTTTTAGACCATTGGAGTGAGGACAGAGAGAGTAAAGTGAGGACATGTTGGCTGGTCCTCAGTCTCTGAGAGCCTTTAAAGGCTGTTTGAGGGTCAAGACTTGGTTTTAGGGATAAGGTTACAATGAGGTTATAACCTTATAAGGGGGCAAAAACTCAATCTTGCCTAGGGCAACCAAAGGGCTAGAGCCGGCCCTGATCATCAGTGTTAAACAGTTGTGCTGCTTCAGATTTTTTTTAGAACCTGTGAAACTTTTTGTAATGATAGTAAAAAAGAAAAGTTTCCAAACTTTTGACCGGTGCTGCAGATAACGTATAAAATAAACCCTTATATGTGTATTTTAGATGTTTTCTTTCCACTAGTCAGAAGGAAGATGGAGAGAAAATCTCAAAATTGACCCGTGCATGAAAACACTGGCGGTGCCTTAATTTAAATGTAGAAACTTTGTTTTAACTTTTAATTGAAAAAAGCACATAAACCACAGATATTATTAATCATATGTCTTGTACCTTATCTGTCTGTCAGAGCAAACCTCCCTCTGGTTAGTTTGTTCAGGGTCAGTGTTTCTAATCTCCTCACTGTCTCTGATTTGTTTGATTCACACTTCCAGGATTGTGGCAGGTATGACATCATCAATAACAAAACATCTGCATATTACAGTAGAGTAGAGAAATGCCTTGTCCAGACACACACACACACACACACACACACACACACACACACACACACTCGTGTTCTTGGCTCTTGACCACTTGCCCCAAGTGTTCATGTAGGCGTAAACACTGCAAGTGTGTGTAGAACTGGAAGATTACTCGATGGGACACACTTATAGCCTTGCAAAAAAATGCAAGTGTTTACAGAGCTTTTATTATATTTTCAATACTTTGCATTTTAAAATAAACTTCTACATGTCTGTTCAGGAGTCGCTAACAGAACACACACATTTTAAATTGTGGTGCTTCTAATTAAGTGATCAAAACAGTTGCAAATGTTGTACAAAACAGGCTTACACACACCATACTCATCTTTGCACCAATAACATGTGCAACACTTTGTTTTTACTACCAAATTATATGCATCTAATTAACTTAAATTACAGTGGAATGTTTTTCTCGACATCTCGTTATTTCGGGGCACGTGAGTTCCTGAACATAATGCATGATGGGATATGCTTATCTCTGAAGCGGTATTGGAGATAATGTGCATTAAGGGCACTGCACTTTCGCATTTTTCTGACATGGGACGGTCTTGCGTCGTGTGCAAGCCAAGTGTGTGTGTGTATTTGGACAAGGCAAGACTCCAGTTTTCCTCCCTTCTGTGTTTTAATTCCCTCTTTTGATGTTAGTCAAGGTCATTTTTGTTTGCTACCGTATCTTTAAAACATGTAAATGACCTCTTTAACATCCTGGTGTGTGTCAGTCATCATCAGGGCAGGCCGAGCCATGCTGAATATTTAGCAGGTGTTGCAGACTCGTATATGTCAGAGCTCATGATTTCACAGTGATATAGCGCTGCAAGATTAATCGCAATTTCCATGTAATCGCACTTAAATCGATTTGGCTTACCGCGATTATGAAATCGCATAGGCTGTGATTATTTGTTATGTGCAGCTTGTCAGTGACGTACGGCTCAGTAAACACTGCATCTGAAAGCACTGAGTTTGAGTCGCTTATAACGTGCATTTGCAACACGCGTCAAACATCTTTCCAGACATGAGAAGCATTTATGAACCTCTTGTCCAACAAAAGACAACATTTAATAACATGCTTTTACTCCAAACTCACTTCATAAGACGCCCTCTGATGTTCAGTTGGATATGTGTGTGTGTGTGTGTGTTAGGGCTGTCACTTTTGAGAAAAATCAAATTTGAACGGGTATCAAATATCAAGCAATGTATTCGAATATATTCGAATATCTACGATGTCGAGAATGCGTAAGTAAACCGTTTTTTGCAAATTTGGCAAACTACCATATCTTTAAAGTGTAAGTTGCAGGTTAAATTTTTCACGAAGATAATGCAATGTGTTTATTAAACATAAAGATAAGAACCGCCCACCATTGTTTTTTTATACCAAAATGCTGATATAATATGAAAAGTTGGCACTTTTAACAGTGGTTTTAACCGCTCCCGCTCCCTTCCACTAGATGGGGCGTGACGTCATAAGAGGAACTCACTAGTAGAGTTACCGTACGCTAGCAGCTATAGATGCCTTACATAACTTCAGAAAAGTTGGTTGTATGTTTTATTTGATAAAAAAAATTATGGATAAAATAACTCAACTGTAAACATACTCGTGTGTGCTGACTTCAAGGGGACCGTGATCCTGCCTGAAATGAGAATAAGCTATTTGCAAAACAAACGGGTTCAGGCACGTCAGATCAGCCGGTCGCAGGTCGAGCTGTTCCACTAAACACCAAAACACGTTCACCTCACGGCAGCACATACTCTCCCCTGCTGATTCAATTGGGTGGCATAGCCCACACAAACACAGTGATGGGGACATAGATCTCTCTTTTTCTTTTCTGACAATAAACATCGCTAATTAAATCGTGAGAAATTGATAACGCGTGGATTGAGGAAGAGTATTACATGACGTTTGAGGCGTCGATGAGACTAGCGATTGATGCCTGTGCAGTGTGTGCATCTCTAACGTTACAGCTCTGATTTGGACTGACTTACTGTAAGTAAATAATGTCTTCAGTCGTTGTCCCTCCTTGCTATTCTACATGACGGCAATATTTTGAAAAGACTTGCTTGTTCCGTTATATTATCCGGGTTAAGTTTGCACCAGGCTAGACTAGCTCTAACGTAGCTAACGTTACTCACCAGGACACCTGGCCAACCCTCCACTAATTCTCCTCACACCAAGCATTAATAACTATTTGAGTGCCATGGCTCCCCTCTTTCACGCCTGACCGGTTAAAAATTGTAGGGCTGTGGTCCATAAAGAATTTGATGGTTTCCCACATCCTCAGTCGTTCTCCAAATAGCCATAATACAGTAAGAATCTAGCAGAGTATGGGTTGCGAGTTCCTCTTGTGACGTCATCACCCAGTAACTGAAAAAACACGCTACCTTCGAAGAAACCCCAATAAATGTTATTTTAACACATTTTAAGACAGAAATAATTAAATATATACATATAGAGCACTTTAATTTACACATTAATTGGCTGTGGTGGATAACGTGCAACTTACACTTTAACGGTTACCGTATTTTCCGGACTATAAGTCGCTCCGGAGTATAAGTCGCATCAGTCAAAAAATGCGTCATGAAGAGGAAAAAAACATATATAAGTTGCACTGGACTATAAGTCGCATTTATTTAGAAATTTATTTCACACAAAAAAAAAACAATGTTACAGACGGGACAGTTCTCCGTTACGGACGTGAGCGCTCTGAAAGCGGCACTGAAAGACTGCTTTAAAACTTTCACAGAGACCTCAAACAGAAAGCACAAAGCCTGTCTTTAAATTTTATTTCATTTTGTATTAATTTTATCTTAATTTTAATCAATGTTTCATCAACCAATTGCCTGGATTTAATAAATAAGTAGTAAATATAGCAGACAATAGATAATCACGACACGGAGGCGCCGGCGCGTGAACTGGAGCTCGTCTCATTAATGAACCGAAACTCAGCGTATAAGGGAGCCTACTTGCCTCACAGACCTGAGACATATATAGAAAGCTTGAAATGTGCATTTCTCTCTGGCGCGTTCACTACTGCGAAGATCGCGAGTCAGCATCGTCAACTTCACCTTTGCAGCCGACACTGACACAGAAAACACTTGTTTATTAGTAAACAATTAAAATGTCTCCTTGCTATATTTGACATATTCATAGTAATTACTTTTGCCGGTTCTTTGTGACAGCTTTTAGGTGCTTTATTGGCAGCGCCACCCTTACATGTTACATGAACGCGTCACCACCATATCAACACCGAAAACATGGAGATTTTTTTCTTTTTGGGGGCATTTTGTTTGTGTTCAGTCTTTCTCAGTTGTCTTTAGGTTAATGTTTCAGTTAACAGTTTTTCAGTTGTTTTCAGTTCATTTTTTCAGGGGTAGGCTACATCTGTACTCTCGCGGCTGTAGACGGTAATGTTTTCTCTTGGTTCATGTCAGTCAGTATGAATTAATTTTGATATATAATCCGGAAAATATGGTACTTTACCATCTACGGTGTAGAACCCAAAATATTTCCAGACATTACTTTTTAGATGAGTTGGGGTAGAATTGTCCGCTCAGGCTGGCCGTTCTGTGCGTTATCTTCCATTTTCAAAACAGGGTTGCTTTTGGCTATTATCCGCTTGATTTGGTCATGGGCCTACGCTTCAATACGTTTAGAGCGCCCGCTACTGGATGAGATGGCAAACAATAAAATAAAAAACAAACGGTCTAATCATAGACTGTAAAAAATGCGCTACACATGGCCCTTTAAAAACCGAATAGTTTATTTATAGTTCGATTACGGATATTTCACATCATGTTCGAATGCATATTCGAATATCGAATAAAAGGTGACAGCCCTAGTGTGTGTGTGTGTGTGTGTGTGTGTGAGAGACACCCTCTGGTGTTCAGATGGAGCATTTACTACCGATCAGCCGCTGCACTGACAAACTGCGCATAAAATAATCGCAGCCTTTGCCAAATCGCGTGCGGTTTCAGTGCGATTAATCGTGCAGCGCTAATAATGATCCACTGATGTTTCTCCACACTGATGTGTGTGTGTGTGTGTGTTCTCACCTGTCCTACAGTACGCCAAGCTGGCCCTCAGCCTGCAGGTGCCCGGAGGAGGGAAGAAGAAGAAACCCGCCGCTAGCGCTAGCGGAAACGCTGGAGCCGCGCAGCCGGAGGAAGACGAGGATGAGTACGCTGGAGGACTGTGTTAAAGACACACTTCTGCTGCCGAGAACGCATGCATGACCGTCTCTCGCTGTTATATCCCTGAACTGGACGTTTTTGTGTTTTAAGATGCTTTCAGAAAAGATACTCAACAACTCCTCACAAGCATGTGTGTTTATTATTCAGGTTTGCCTTTAAAATGAACGTCAGATTTGCGTTTGCCTGAACTCTTTAGCATATAACATTGATTTTAACGCAAGTTTGGGGAGTTTAAAGGCAAACCCACACCTGAGAGAACAGCCTTTACTGTAACGAGTGAATCTGATGTTCAGTATTTCAGACTTACTCAGAACTGCATCTTGGGTAGTGCTGGACTACGGTGGCTCATCGTGTTCAATTATACACTATCATATGAATATTGAATAACAGTGCCTGCCTTACAAAAAAACATGATCTCCATTCCTTCTTTGTATATGAAGCGTCATGAACTGCATGAAATGCCTTAAGATAATCTGAATATACGAAACCGGTTTTGTTTTAGTTGATGTGCTTTGAAATTGCGGGGAACAATTTCTGTTATTAACGAGGACCTAAATTATGTTTACTGTGATTGCATGGTTGCAGAATACCAATGAATAAATAATAATGATTCTGTTTTGCATATTTTAGATGCCTTTTACAGTGAATATTGTAGATTTTACTCGTACACAATGGTGAAAATGCAAGAAAAAAGCACAGGCAAACATGTTTCCAGACTGTGTTTTTATGATCCTGATCCACAATCACACACAGAGCCAGTGAAGCTCGGCTTGCCCTGTTCCTGAGAACGCTTCAGTCCTCCGTTCAAGCCTATACATCGAGCTAGGATAGTCCTGAAGAACCCGAGCACTTCTGGGTCCAGTTTTCTCTGAAGAAAAAGTGCCTAGTGTCTCTCAACCTCCTTTCTTTGTTCAAGTTATCAGTCAGCCTCCAGGACAGTATATTGCACAGCGCGCGATTATCGAGACTCCTAACAGACAGGTGGCGCTAGAGCGCATTAAAACCTCGATCCTGATCCCATTGGTTGTGTGTTTCTGGCAGTTTCTCAAGGTCTATTACACCTGTGGGTCACGTTGTTGTCAGCAACCTCTCGTTTAGACCTCACGTTGTTGTAGGCGAGGTCGTCAGTTTCTCTCAGTCTTCATGACGTCCTCATTTGGTCTTCTCCCTGGTCCACTTGATCATGGTCTCGGGTGAGCGGTAGAGGAAGATGAGTTTGGCGTACAGGTCCTCCTCGAGCTCCAGCTCGCCCGTCTCGCGCACCAGGAAGATGTCGGTGCAGAGTTTGAGGATTCGGTCCACACACGGGAGCTCTTCGAACATGATGGAGTGAGAGATGCCACTGAAGAACTCGCGCACGAACTTCCCGATCACCAGCACCACCGATGCATACAGGCCCATGATCCTGCGGGACACAAGCATTTGCCATTTAACCACCAAACAATCACAGAAAAAGTGCATAACTTCTCACAGTTAACGCATTATTTGCATAATTTGTGACTTTACTGCAAAATAATGTCAAAAAGTGCAGAACTAACAGTTGACGTGTTTGTTTCTTAGCTGTCTAGTCTTAATGTTCAGATTGGACCGATCTACCTTTTTATGCAACTGAGTAAAAGTTATGACCAGAATAAAACTATCTTGTAAGACTAGTCTACTGGATCTGGCTAATGGCGCTCGACTATCTGGGCGTTCCCGAGGCTCTCCCGAGGCTCTCCCGCGACTCACCCGTATCCCGCCAGGAAGCCCAGGCTGGGAGGACTGACTTTATCACTGAAGACGTAGAGCTGCAGTCCGGCCGCGCTCTTCTTCTCCAGCTTCTGCTCGGACCGCATCTGGATCTTCCCTGCGGACGGCTGGTCCACGATCCACCACTCCTGGATGTGTTCGCTGGCGTTACGAGACCTCTCCAAGTCCAGCAGAACGCTCTTATAACCATCACCTGTGCAGAGATCAAACTGGTTACAGGTCCAGAGTCCAGGGTTAGAGATGAACACTCGCCAAACGCGGGTAATGCTGTTAAATCACGAGTTAATTTGGCTTGTCACTTATTATGTTTACTCACTTTGCTGGGGAAGTTTGTGTAAGACAAATCTGCACAGATTTAGTGCAAATACTCGTGAGTCATCATGATATATTAAATACAGGGCATTGCACAGAATCTGCTCATACCTGGCTTACTTGAACACACACGTCACTACACAACAAATAACGGTGCGATTGATCATTTGCAATGAAGCAATAGTGAAGATTATAAAGCATTTGGATAACAGAAAAGACATTGTTCTACATTTTCTGATGTTCTTTGTTTTAAATATGTGAAATAACTTGGATACCCCCAAAATTAAATATGTTAAATGAATGAAATGGACACTAAATGGAATAAATTATTAATATAAAACATTGTACACTAATCTACACTATTTTAATAGTTGCTGTGGGACAATGTGAGATTAACTTAAATATTAAAATATTATCATTAGTGGAACTACAAAACACAATAGATGGTTTAGAGCTTTTAATATTTATTGCACAGACCACAAATGGCCAACCAATAAGTCTAAAAATAAATTATGGCAAAGATAAATAAATAGTAATAACAAATATACATACACATACACTCTTTGTAGTGCAAATTAAAATGATAAAACTCACACACCTTTACAGCCGGTAGACGTACTGTATAGCCGTATACTTGAAGTATTTTCTTCCTCACAAAAGTAAGTTTAACAAAAAGCGCTCTCAATATAACACGGTTTTATTTTTATAACCTACAGAGGACGTCATCATCAGAGGTTATTTAAGCCAAATTCGAGTCATGTTTGCCGCACGCATTCACAACCGGTCAAACAAAGATGTTTTCTGGGAACGTTCCCTGCTGTTATTCTGGAGTTTTATTTTATAACCATATAAACTAATTAAACACTGCAAAAAGCTTTTCTTACTCAGTATTTTTGTCTTGTTTCCAGTCCAAATATCAAACATTTCTTAAATCAAGATGGATTTACTAGATGAGTTATATGACATAAGATATTAAGTCTTGTTTTCTGGGGAATTAATCAAAATTAAGTGAGTTTTTGCTTAAAACAAGTAAAATGATCTGCCAATGGGGTAAGAGAAATAATCTTGTTTCTGTTTGAATTAACATTATTTTTCTGACCCCATTGGCAGATCATTTTGCTTGTTTTAAGCATCAACTCACTTCATTTTGATTAATTCCCCAGAAAACAAGACTTAATATCTTATGTCATTTTACTCATCTAGTAAATATAGTATACAGTGAAACGTTGCATATGATATCAATAGGCTAGAGAGATTATCCTGCTGAAATGTGTCATTTATTTATAAACAAACTATTTTATGCTCGGACACATTCGGTCTCTCTGTCTTTTGTCCAGTCCGGCGCCTCATAAACACACACACACACACACACACACACACACTTTCAGAAAAAACTCTGCAGGTCCTATGGCTGAGAGAGAGCCTCCTCGGATGAAAACCGCTTCAGTGAGCTCAATTATAGTAACGTCGCATTTTATTGACAGTAACGGTAACGGTGTTGTAACAGAGGAAACCGTAATTAGTCTGATTACTCGTTACTGAAAAAAATAACGCTGTTTTTCCCATCACTGTGCATGTCATATAGCTGTGACATAGGTAACTTAAAAATTAAAAGTAGCCAAATTGTCCGGTGAGTGAAAAGTTCATTTCAACCCCTGGTGATGTCACAGGCAACATTAGTGCAGGAAAGGCCTGGACTCCATTACCTGTGTAAAGCTGATCTATGGGTTTGGCGTTGGAGTCACTCGGTGCTCGAATGAAGCAGGGAAACACTTTCTCTATGACCCTGTAAATGAGAAAACACACTGTAAATACTGAAGCACTGCTGTAAGTGTGAAGCTGCTGATGTGGAGTGTGTGCTCACACAGCTTTATTTCTGGTCCCGTTGAGTAAAGCGATCAGCTCTTGTCTCGTGTTCATGTCCAGATATGTGACGTGTTTGTCCACTGCAAACTCAGCCTTCGCTCCCAGACTCAGATTCCTGCAGAAGAGGAGCATCATGGGGTTTATTCACTCGTTAGAGGAGTGCACTAGCAAAAGCATTATTTGGATTACTGTGTTAATACTGTGGAATGCCAGTAATAAATTCATACTTTTATTCATCAAGGACACATTAGATGTATCAAAAGTTACAGTAAAAATGTTACAAAAGATTCTATTTCATTCTATTCATCAAAGAATCCTGAAATATTAAATGTATCAGTTTCCACTAAAATATGAAGTTGTTTTTAACACTGATAATAATCATAAATGTTTCTTGAGCATCAAATCATCATATTAGAGTGATTTCTGAAGGATCATGTGACTCTGAAGACTGGAGTAATGATGCTGAACATTCAGCTTTGATCACAGGAATAAATTACACTTTACTATATATTCACATAGAGAACAGATGATTTACATTAGAATAATATTTCACTGTTTTACTGTATTTTTGATCAAATAAATGCAGCTTTGGTGAGCAGAAGAGACTCACAGACACACTTTTAAACAGAAGTGCATCTTAGGGTTTCTACGCAGTTTGGAAAAGTATGGAATGTGATTTGAGTAATTTCCAGGTGTGGAAAAGTATGGAAAAAAAGACAACAGAACATATTTGTGTTTCAAGACAGTTTTCTAAAATATAAAATGAAGAATTTCTAAAACTAGCTTTTTGTCTTACAAGCAGAGTGAATTCATGGCATAAGTTTAGCAACTGTCGAACATGACGACAAGGCGCACGTTTTCATTGTGCAAAACTGTGTGTCTTTTGAACTTCACTAATCAAATGTGTGTGTGGAACCACCAGCAAACGATCATTAAACCAGACGTGCTGCTGTTCGCTGATCAAACCACATCTGAAGAATCCAGAGGGGAATATGTGCAGATTATAAAGCGCTTTAGGGTCTTCTCATAATGTAAGCTGAAGTTATCACTTTGTTTAAACTATGGAAGCTTGTTTCCGCCACAGAAAAAAAAACAAAAAACATTAACTGCGACTTCTCTCACAATTCGTACTTTTTTTTCTCACAATTGCAAGTTTACATCTCGCAATTCTGTCTTTTTTCCTTTAGAATTGGACTTTATAACTCGCAATTGCATGCTATAAAGTCAGAATTGCAAGAAATAAAGTCGCAATTATTAAATAAAAAGTCGTAATTAGCTTTTAAAATGTTTTATTCTGTGGCAGAAACAAGCGTCTATAGAAAACCAATGAAAAAAAGAGGGGGGGGGGGGGTAATTACAGATGACTACTACCATTCAGGTTAAATATGGTCTGAAAAATCTACAGACAGGTTTGGAAATTTGAGTCTGTGTTTTATGGAAGCTTGTTTCTGCCACAGAATAATAATAAAAAAAGGTAATTGCAACTTTTAATCTCACAATTCTGACTTTTATCTCAGATTTGCGTGAAATAAAGTCAGAATTGTGTGATATAAAGTCAGAATTGTGAGATATA